>NC_084819.1:10352470-10691220 GCF_963583255.1 Pyrus communis | reverse complement strand
AAATACTACAGTTGATTAACACACTGAACAAAACCCAATTAACAAAAAATCAAACACAACATAATAAAATCAAATAAAAATCAAATCTTCGCGAAAATCTGCATAAATTTCAGCCATGAATGGCACATCAAAATTTAATCTGTGACCCTCTGATTACCCTATTCATACATTTATACATAATAATTAATCGATCCCTATTCGTATACAGAGATCCAAAAACTAGACCGGTGTACTGAATGAGTGATTCAATTCACAGCAACTTCAAACAGATCAGAGCTCAAAGCTCCACAATTTTTCAGATTTGTCATAAGAATTCAATAAATTGAAGTAAATAACACATAAACGGATCAAACTAATTTCACATAAAGCAAAATAAAGACAGAGTAACGCAAATTCAGTACCTTTTGAGAGAGAGAACGTCGATTTGAGAAGTTGAAGAGAAAGATTCAGAGGAAAGCGGGGGGCACAGATGCGATAAGAATAAACGGAGATGACCGTAACAGACCAAGTTCCGCCTCCAAACGATGACGTTTTCTAATCACATTAGAATTGGGCTTCTGGCCTTATCTGCACTGTACACGTGTATACATCTAATCTCCTAGTCTTTTTTTTTTGGTCCAAAATAAAATTTTCCAATTTTATTGGGTCGTACACAACATGAACCCTTTTTTTTTTTTTAATTGAAAGAAGCCAAGCCATTTGTGACTCCAAGTTTTTTAAGTTGTGAGGTCTTTTCTTGCTACTCTTGTTCTGGATTATTGGTCATATCATTTGCTTTTTTTTTTTTCATTGTATTTTTTTTCCTTAAAAAGAGCAAGAGTTAAACTCTTATCGAAAATATGAAGGTAAAATTAATGTGAAACCTTCAGATTGATTCAATAATTTGATTGCTTTGTATGAAAACTTAATCACTAAACTTAATTTGGTAACATTTATATGCTTAAGATGAAATTGGTATCATTATATCGCATTACTATGTGATAATCATGTGTGAAATTTTGATTGATTTAGGGTGAGGTTCGAATTATTCTCTGAATAAGACTTTTTCAAAGAGCAGGTCTATAAGACCTCTTGTGTCATTCAATTTGTTTTTTTCCATAAGTTGGGGTAAATGCTTTACCATTAAAGTTATAAATCTATATTAACAAAAGAAAATTTAATATGTACTCATTAGTTACCACATTAACTGTAATGAAAAAATTAGGAACCATCTTAGTAATTAGGTTTCATTATATATAGTTCGTTACAATAATAGAATAATAGTACGTAGTACATGCAAGTCGCTAGTCACTCAACATCTGAGGAGCTTCTAAGCAAAGTAGTAAACGTACTTGAAGTAGAAATGTTCAATTACAAAACTTGATGATCAACTATGAATTCGGCTGTAGAACAGACGTTTAGTAGAGAGAATTTATGGATATTTCTCTATGTGGGAAGTGTATGTAGGTGAAGCCAACCAAGGCGAGAGGTTTAGACTCTAGAGATCCTCTCTCTTAGCCAATTCATACTCATAATCTGCTTTTGACTTGCTATACTTCTTCTTGTTGTACACAAAACCTGCCAATCCAACCAAGCAAACAGACCCAAGCACAAAACCCACCATTGTTGCCCTATTCTTATTCTGGTCAGAGTTATAAGCTTCATCAGATTCTAGCTCACCAAGCTCACCAATCTCATCCTCGGCTCTGTAGTTGGAAGGCAACACATTGGGCTGAGGAGCCAAGTTTGGAGGAGAAGTGAAATCATCAGTATCCGAAAATTGAGAAGATCCCCGTTCGGAAGATGGTGCTGGACTTGGACCTTGAATGGGACTGTAAAAATCATAGTAACTTTCAGGAGCCTGAGCTTCAATGTAAGGAGGAGGAGAAGGGTAATCTTGGAAGTAAGTAGGAGCAGGGAAAGGAGAGTAGTCTGGAGAGAGAAGCTCTTGAGCTTCAGGGGCAAATGTCTCAATGTAAGGTTGTAATGGTTGCGGTGGAGTATTGTATTGATCTGAATCTGTTGAAGGGGCCAAATAGCCTCCAGTTTCGGGAGCCAGATTTTCGGCATAAGGAGATTGTGATGGAGACGAAGCAGCAGCCAGGGAAATCAGCTCATCATCTGCACGGATGGTGTCAATCGTGAATGAGGGTTGTGGGGATTGTTGTGAAGCCATTGCCACAGAGAGCAATGTGACCATGCAGATCATGCATATTTTGGAGAACTCAGATATTGCCATGGTTTTGGAGATTAAGGTTTTAGAGAATGTTGAAAGTCTGCTGCTGGACTGTGAAGATTTTGGACAAGGGTTTATAATACATATATAGAGAGAGAGAGGTGATCAAAGAAGAGATTTTAGTTGCCATTGATAAATGTATTAATTGGTGGGAAATTTATTTATTTATTTAATTTTTTTTTTTTAATTTGTGTGTGATTGTGATTCTTTGGTATATAGTAATTAAGTGAATGTGACAATTTTTTATAATACAACAATATATTTACATTAATTGGTGGGGGATTAGACTAAGTACGTAATTGTATGTCGTAATAATTTGATATCGAACGAGTGTCGAATTTAAGACCTCCACTTAAAAGTGGAGAGGAAGTGAATGTGACAACCTTTATTATGTGTGTAATGGTGAAAGGGTTGCATTGAAATATTCTTGTCCAAACTTTAATGCTTAATTTGAGCAGTTAATGCAGATTTAAATCTGATTAGGGCATGACATTAACCATGGCATTAACCAGTGAAAGAAATTTCCAGGAAAGTGAACTTGAAAACGATATCTGAGGAAAGGCACAAATTATTTACATACCCAGAAAGCTACATATGAAAGCAGTACAACACAAGGAAATAGCATTAATTCCAACAGTCTCTTCTCGGCACGATGCGGTGGCTTGACGACGGTGCTTCAGGTATTAGCGGTAGTGCTTATTTGGGCCGATTAGTTTATTTTAAGACGTTGATTATTTTGAGTTTGTGGACTTGCGTAAAAAATCGTACTTGGTTTAGTGATGCAAGTTTTGTGGTTGTTTGGGCACCTTTTCTTTGTTTTCATTTTATCTTTTTGGGCTCATTGTTTTTGTTGCTTGATTTGATGCTACGTTTTGTACTATTGGAGTTTAGCTATTAAAATGCCAATTTGGTGACCCAATCCATATTTTTTAAATTTATCACTAATTAAACATGTTGATGACACAATAACCAACATAGCAAAATGCAACATTGCGCACGCAGACAGAGGAAGCTAACACAATTGACATCCTCAACACCAATACAAATAGTAGTAATATACAAATTCCATGCTTCTAGAATAATCTAAAATTTCTCAGACCATTGAGAAAACACAATAAGTCTCTTAGAATTCATCTGTTGGAGGAGCTCATGAGAGAACTCAGAGTTTTACAGCTCCTGCTCTCAAGATGTATTGGTAATGCAAGGCGGCAATGGCGGCTCCAATGAATGGTCCAACCCAGAAGATCCACTGAATAATTAAACAACAAACATAAGTAAAATAAGTCGAAAAATAGGAAGACATATAATTGATTATAAACTTTTTGATCAAAATAAAATTAAATAAAAAAATGTAGGCGACAATAAAGGGTATTACATTGCGTTATATATATCGGTTGATTATTTGTTTAGTGTCTCATTTTGTGTTTGTTCTCAACTACAAGTTAGTAACTAAGAGAGCAAGGTCAAAGTGCATACTTGGTCATTCCAAACCTTATCATTGTTGTAGATCACTGCAGCTCCAAAACTTCTAGCTGGGTTGATACCAGTGCCAGTGATTGGGATTGTGGCAAGGTGCACAACAAACACAGCAAACCCAATTGGCAATGGTGCCAATACCTTTAATTAATCAACATAAACAAATCATTAGAGTTCAGTAATTAAAATCAATTTTCTGGAAACTAATTGCAAAATTAATTTATACTTACTGGGACATAGGAATTTCTTGCTTTTAGCTTCGGATCAGTGGTAGACAAGACAGTGTAGACAAGAACAAAGGTGCCAACAATCTCAGCACCCAACCCAGTGCCTGTGCTGTAGCCATCGGCAAGCTTATTGGCTCCACCACCATACTTGGTATAGTAAGCACTTTGGAAAGCTTTAACAAGCCCAACACCACATATGGCTCCCAACAACTGAGCCACCATATACAATATGGCTCTCATCAGTGACACCTTCCTTGTCACAAACAGCCCAAATGTGACTGCAGGGTTTATATGCCCCCCTGCATTCAAAAAATGCACATATTAGTAAACCATAAGTTGGATGCTAACTCGAATATGTTTTAGTGAGTAACCGAGCTGATGTTACTAATTCATTTAGATTATAACTTAGTGTGTGACAGGTGCTACTTATTCATTCAACCCTTAATTATATTTCATTATTCTATCATTTCTCACTACTTAGACTAATTACATGAACTTACAATTTGAGTGGACTAGGCACACCACGTTAGGATGTCAATGATGTTAGAGATTCAAATTAATTTTTTTGTGTGTAAGTGACGTGGTATGACTAATCCATCTAATGATAACATTATGTGGACAACTTTAGGTGGACAACACTGCATCAGCGCGTGATGTTTTAGTTAGACCAAAAAATGACTCACTAAATAGGTTTAACTTAATTCTTGAAAATAATTAATGGGTTAGAGAAAAAGAGGATATTTGTTTAAGATCGAGATAAAACCCACCAGAGATGCCAGCAGTGCAATAAACAAGGACAAAGATCATGCCACCAAGGGCCCAAGCAAAATAAGAAAGAGCTAGGTAGTTCCTGGGATTGATATATGGAAAAATATATGAAGGAATATTATGGCTGAATGCTTTCTATGTTAATCAGAGGCTATGTAGCCCATATATATATACAAATACAAGTGGTAAAGCCAAATCCTGATTCTAACCCTATAAAGCCGTGATCCCCGCACAATACACGGAATGGCCTTTCTATAAAGCCGTGATCCCCGCACAATACACGGAATGGCCTTTCTAGTTTAGACAAATACAATATTTAATTACAATATATTCTTAATACTCCCCCTCAAGTTGGAGAGTGAAGATTATGAACGCCTAACTTGTCTCGCAGCTTCACAAATTGATCCTTCCCTAAAGCCTTCGTGAATATATCAGCTAACTGAAAAAGCGTAGGCACATACGTAGGACGAACTATACCAGCTTGTAATTTCTCTCGAACTATATGACAATCTATCTCAATATGCTTGGTACGTTCGTGAAAAACAGGATTTGCTGCGATGTACAAGGCTGCCTGATTATCACAAAACAATGAAGCAGGAGTTTTCTGGGGAACTCGTAAATCTTGTAATATGTAACGCAGCCAAGTTATTTCCAGGCAAGTGTTTGCCATAGCACGGTATTTTGCCTCAGCTGATGATCTGGACACATTATCTTGCTTCTTGGACTTCCACGAAATGAGTGAATTGCCAAGAAAAACGCAATATCCTGTAACTGATCTTCTCGTAGTACGACACCGTCCCCAGTTAGAATCACAAAAGGCTTTCAAGTCTAGATTATTGTTGGCAGAAAATAGTAAACCTTGACCAGGAGTCCCTTTGATATATTTAAGGATTCGCATAGCTGCATCCCAATGCGGTTTCCGTGGCTCGTGCATAAATTGGCTCAAAGTACGAACAGGATAAACGATGTCTGGTCTAGTAACAGTGAGATATATCAATCTCCCAACTAACCTTCTGTATTTAGTTGGGTCATTCAACAATGCTCCATCTGTGGATGTGAGTGCCAAGTTTTGTTCCATCGGAAAAGAATCTGGTCGTGCACCGAGTAACCCTGAGTCTTGTAAAATATCAAGTGCATATTTTCTTTGTGACATAAAAATTCCCTTTTCTGAGCGCGCAAACTCAATACCCAGAAAATACTTTAGATCACCAAGGTCTTTGATGCGGAAGCGTTTGAGAAGAAATGCTTTGAGTTGTTCCATCTCTTGGATATTATTTCCTGTGATAAGTATATCATCCACATAAATAAGAATGACAGTGATTGAAGTACCTCGGTCCTTGGTGAACAAAGAATAATCTGCTTTCGATTGACGATATCCGGCGTTCTGAATAGCATCCGAGAAGGTAGTGAACCAAGTTCTGGATGCCTTTTTGAGTCCGTAAAGAGACTTGTTGAGCCGACATACAAGCGTCTCCCCCTGTCAGCGAAGACCCGGAGGGGGATCCATGTAGACCTCTTCATGGAGAGTGCCATGAAGAAAAGCATTTTGAACGTCTAACTGGTGAAGGAACCAAGTGCGGGCAGCAGCAACGGTAAGGAGACAACGCAGAGTCGTGAGTTTGGCAGTGGGTGAAAATGTTTCCTGGTAATCAACTCCCTCAACCTGTGTGTATCCTTTTGCAACAACACGAGCCTTGTAACGATCAAGAGAACCGTCAGACTTGTATTTCTTTTTGAAAACCCATTTTGAGCCGATAGGTTTATGACCAGCAGGAAGAGGAACCAAGTCCCAAGTGTGATTATGATGTAAAGCATCTAATTCTGTTTGCATAGCTTGTTGCCAGTTTGGATCAAGGATAGCTTCAGCATAGGTGGTGGGCTCAGATGAACCTGTAATGTTAGCTAAAAAAGAACAATGGGCAGAGGAGAAACGAGAGTTGGAAAGAAAATCAGAGATGGGATAACAGGTACCTTTCGCAGAACGTGGTGCCAGAGAAGAGTGATTGACCTGTTGGACATGTGGTAATCTTTAGTCCATGCTGGTGGCTGTGTGGGACGAGTGGACTGCCGAAGAGAAGGAAAATGAGGTGGGGAAGAGATGGGAAGTGTAGGGTCGGTATGAGATCTAGTGAGAGGGTTAGGAGAATGTGCGGGGGGTTCAGGAGGGGTGGGGACATGTAGTAATGGAGGAGATGTAGTCACGGGTTGGGGAATGATGTCTGGGAGAGGAGAAAGATTTGGGATATGTGGAGTAGGAGTGTCGGCCGGTGGAGGGACAAGGGTGGGGTCAGCACCATGTGGAGTTAAGGGGGTGTGATCGGTGATGGTGTCAGATTCATGAAGAGGTGGGGTTAAATGAGAAATGGGGAAAAGAGAAGTGGGGTCCGTATTTAGGGGGTTAGTGGTAGGAATATGAGAATCAGGAGAGGAAATATTAGAAAATGGAAATGAAGTTTCATGAAATTTGACATCGCGACTGATAAAAAATTGGTTAGTTTCCAAGTTGTAAAGTTTATATCCTTTGTGGCAGGTGGGATAGCCAACGAAAACACAGCGGTGAGCTCTAGGTTCAAATTTATGGGTAGGATGGACAACAGTAGCATAACTGAGACATCCAAAAACTCTGAGATGTTCAAGGGATGGAGGACGGTTGTACAATAGTTCAAAGGGTGATTTATTGGAGAGGAGGGGTGAAGGTAAACGGTTGATGAGATAGACGGCAGTGAGTACACAATCGCCCCAAAAGATGAGGGGTATGTTGGATTGAAAGCGTAAAGCACGGGCCACTGTAAGAATATGGCGATGTTTGCGTTCAACGACCCCATTCTGTTGGGGAGTGTAAACACAAGTGCGTTGAAGTTCAATGCCGTTAGATTGAAAATAATCTCTCATGGAGAGGAATTCAGACCCATTGTCTACTCTAATGGTTTGAACTGTAGCATGGAATTGAGTGTGAGCAAAAGTGATAAAAGACTTTAAGAGATTTTGTGTCTCAGATTTTTTAGACATTAAAAAAACCCAAGTACATCGGCTAAAATCATCCACAATTGTAAGGAAGAAACGAGCCCCAGAGTGAGTGGGAATTTTGTAAGGACCCCATATGTCACAATGTAATAAAACAAACGGGGTATGAGTTGATGTTGAACTTAAAGGAAATGGAAGTCTGGTCTGTTTGGCTAAAGGACAAACACTACAATTATTGTCAAGGGAAATAACATTAGAAAGTAATAAAGAAGAAGCTAATTTAAGATGAGAAGGGGATGGATGTCCGAGTCGTTGGTGCCATAAATTGGAAGGATGAGAGACGTGATGAGAGGTAGGTGTCCGATGGATAGGTGACATGTAGTAAAGACCACCACGCATCTTACCCGAACCAATCATCTTCCCTGAAGCCAAGTCCTGCAAAACACAAAAGGTGGGAAACAAAATGGCACAACAATTGAGAGAGTCAGTGACTTTGCTAGCGGACATGAGATTGAGATTAAAAGACGGAACACACAAGACATCGGTTAAAGTGATATCAGAATTAAATGGTATTGTACCAGTGCAAGTGATTGGGATTGAAGAACCAGTGGGCAAATTAACAACGGGTAAAGATGGAGGTTTAGTGTTAGAAAATAAAGTGGAATCAGAAACAATATGATCAGTAGCTCCGCTATCCAAGATCCATGGCTTAGTAAACACAGAATTAATGGAAGTAATAGAAAAAGAATTCGGACCTGCGGCGTTTGCATAAGTGTTCCCATTACCAGAAGAAAGCAAAGAGAGCGCATGAGTTAACTGTTGAATTTGATCCGCAGAGAGTGCACTCAACGGATTGGAAGATGCAGGAGGATGTGTTGGCTGCGGCATGGATGGCCTTTGAGGGCTTGAAGTTGTTTCTGCTGCATGGACAGCAGGACGGGAAAAAGAGCCTCATTGAGGTCGTTGTTTTCGACCAGTTTTGTTGCCATGGCCTCCATTGGGATTGGGCACCCATGTTCCATTCTTAATTTTGCACCTGTCCTCTGTATGTCCTCTTTTGTCACAAAAACTGCAATGGTATTTTAGAGTGCGGCAATTGTCGATGGTGTGTCCCTCGCGGTTGCAATGATTACAGCGCTGATCAGAGCGAGTTTGTGCCACGGCAGCAAGAGAAAAATTGTCGGATGGCAATTGGTTGTGTTGTTCCGAAGACAACTGGCGTTGTTGTTCATGATTGCTGACGAATGAATAAGCTTGATGAATATTGGGCAATGGTGTCATCATGAGAATGGTGGTGCGAACAGTGTCATGAACATCGTTGAGGCTCATAAGAAATTGCATAAGTCGGTATTTTTCTCGCTGCTCATGATGCTTCTCCATCAGGTTGCAGATGATGAGGTCTTCATATGCATCGAGTTGAGTCCAGAGATGCTTGAGTTCTGTAAAGTACGTTGAGACCGTCATGAAGCCTTGGGATAGAGAAGCAATTTGTTTATGGATTTGGTAAATTGTTGGTGTGTTTTGCTGTGAGAATTGATGCTTGAAATCCTCCCAAATCTTGTACGCAAATTGGGCATGGACAACGCCTTTAGAGAGATGAGACTCTACTGAATTTGAAATCCATGATAGTATCATGCTGTTGCATTGTGCCCATAAGGCATAGTCACCTGGTTTTTCGTCTTCTGAAGGGGGTTTGATGGATCCATCAATGAACCCAATTTTATTTTTGGCTCGTAGGGCATGAAGCATAGACTTGCTCCAGGAAGAATAATTAGTCCCATTCAGTTTTTCAGAAACAAGCACATGGCCAGGGTGATCTGAAGGATGAACATAGTATGGATTTGATAATTCCATACTCGGGTTGCTGGAATTGTTTTTGTTGGGATTGGATGTTTGGTTATCTGTCATGGTGTTTGTATTTTGCTAGGGTTTGATGAAGGGGATCGAAGAGCCTGTGATGATACCAAAATAAGAAAGAGCTAGGTAGTTCCTGGGATTGATATATGGAAAAATATATGAAGGAATATTATGGCTGAATGCTTTCTATGTTAATCAGAGGCTATGTAGCCCATATATATATACAAATACAAGTGGTAAAGCCAAATCCTGATTCTAACCCTATAAAGTCGTGATCCCCGCACAATACACGGAATGGCCTTTCTAGTTTAGACAAATACAATATTTAATTACAATATATTCTTAATAAAGCAATACCATGAATACCAACACCACCACATTGGTTTCCATTTAGGGTAGTGTCAGTCTGCTTCTTGTAACCAATCACAGTGAGCACAGTGATGTACAAGAACAAGAGGGTGGCAATGAACTCAGCTATGATGGCTCTGTAGAACGACCACTCCCTTAGCTCATCTGGGTCAATCAGCGGCGCCGGCGGAGGATCCTGGTAGTCCTTGGCTGGGTTCCCACTTCCAACCTCAATGTCTTTGGCCATGGCTAGAGAGAGAAACTAGAGAGAGAGAGAGAGAGGAGAAGGGGGGGGAGATGAAATGAAGTGAGTTTTTTTAAGGTGGTGACGTTGCAAGAGGTAGTTTGCGGTTTTTGTGTGGGGGGGTGGGGGTGGGTGTTTGTATGGGAGTTGGAAGTACAGTTGAGTGGAATTATGGAATTTAATATTTGGTTGGTCGTCCTTCAAGGTCACATATATTCTTTTCTTTTCTTTATTTTTTAGGGCATCCTACAATTATCTGTCTGATTCGAATTCTTTGTACACAATTTTAGTAAGGTAATAAGGAACAATCAACTTCCGAAGTGGATCTAGATTGCAAGTTTTAGTTTGTGTGCAAACGTTTATGTAACAACATCGATGTTGGGTTAAGCACTATGGCATATGACCCGAAAGGGTGGGAAGCAATAATAATAAAGAATATGAGACGAATGGTAAACTCAACGTGCAAACTTCAAACTCTTGCAAAAGCAAAAACACTAGAATGTATTTGATACTTGTGATTTTCAAGTTATTTCATGTATATATCTAGCCTATGTCTCAGTACATTTAAGAGCTCGTTGAATGACAGTAATAGGAAAAACAGCTTGCGGGGCCAAAAGACATTATCGTCTAGCAAAAAAGGCAGGAAAAGAAAAAATATTTTGTGCGACAAAGAAATTAGTCGCGCATGAATACTTCGCGCGACAAACACTCATTGTCATTGCGCAAAGTCAGTAAGAAAAGCGTGGGATAATTTTTTTGACTCGAAAAACATGAGCGACGAAGCAGGGGACCTTTGCACAACAAAGGATTCATTGCGCAACTTACTGTCAGTTTTCAGTCAAACCATTTAGTGCATGTGAATCTGAGGAATCAATACTGTATTTATTGCAAATGTTTGCAAGACGAAGACGTTCATCATGCAAGGTTTATGCGACAAAGACTTCGTTGCGCAAAGGCCCTAACCTTCCTATAAATATACGCTTCTGCTCTCCTTATTCTTCACAATTCTGTTCGTGCTGGGATGGATGATAAAAATCGAGACCAGAGCATGCTCGCCAACCTGTATGATCTGAGGCAACATGTGGAGTTTGCTCATGCAATAGGTATAGCCATGCAGAATAATTGTCCCACTGTCGAGTGGCGTTCTTGGAAATATGTGCCCGAGAATGTGAAGAAGGCGGTGATAGATTAATTATTAGTAAGTATACTATTGATGGATGAAAAAATTAATTTTGTGACATTTTTTTTTGTTATATGTTGGAATTAATTATTTGCATATATGTGTAACAGTGTAAGTATACTCTTGATGATGATACGAACGAAGAGTTGATGAAGTTGATGGAGGAGGCGTTGAAGGGAGGTTACAAGCGATGACGTGATGGTGTGGAGCAGAATGGAGGGCCATTGAAACAGTAGCTTTAAATTTATGTTTTTGTGGACAATATTTAAATATAAGGTTTTGTATAAGTTATGTATTTGGATTTAATTAGGCTTTAATTCTTGTTTGGTTTTTTTAAATAATTGAATGGATTAATTCAATTTATTTAAGGTATTAATTATTTTTAGAATAAATATTAACTGAATAGTTGTTTGGAATTAATTATAAAGTTTACGTAAACATATATATCTATGTTTACATAAACTTCATAATTACAATGACTCACGTTTGTCGCTAAAGAGATTGCGCAATGACAATATTCGTCACGCAAGAGCACTTAGCGCGACGAATAACTATTGTCGTCACACAAAGTTTCATTGAAACGGTCAAATTGCGTTCAAACGCTCCCATTTATTGCGCAATTATGACGCGTTTTGTGTGACGAACAAAGGACTTTGCACAACGAACTACTTCGTCGTGCAAAGTGTTTTGAGTGCTATATAAACACAGTTTCAGAACTCTAATTTTCAAAAATTTTGTTTCAAAGCAAATGGCCGATTCAGGAGAAGGTTTTGGCAAAAAGAAAGTTGTAGTGCGAGCAAAGAGGTATCGACATAAGCAAGTGTCGTACTTTGAAGACAAAAGTATGGCTGATGCATATGCCGAATTTAGGTATGACATTGGGAGTTTTGTGCAGAGGGAATGTTCTACCAAGTTTTAGTCTTGGAAAAGGTCCCTGAGGAGTTGAAGAAGTTTATGTTGGGGAAGTTATCGGTAAGTTTGTAGTAAATAATGAATAATTATTTTTGTTAAAACGTAGTATTTTTTAAATTACTAATTTATTGTTATTGGCATTAATGTAGGTTCATTGGGATGTTGATGAAACCGATGAGAAGCAACGAAAGTATGTGGATGAGCTTTTCAAGAAGCATTTCCGACAGTGGAAGCTTGATGTGCTATGGGATGCGGATCGAAGTGCTGCTACACCCTGCGCGGAGGAGGATTGAAGTTGAATTGTAATTTATTTATTTATTTTTTTTTTGAAATAAGATTTTGTGGACTTTATATTTATTTTAATTAATAAATTTATGTTATGTGGATGACTATTAATATTTACATTAATTATAATATGTATTTGGGATAATAAATTAGTTTTGTTAATTAATTTAATGTTTAATTAGGCTTGAGTTTTTTATTTAGATAAAAATAAAAATTTACATTACATAAAAAGAAAATGGAAAAACATAAAAAAAAATAAAAATATATGCATTTTGCGCGATGAAACATGTTTTCGTTGCGCAACTTGTTTAAAATAATAAGTTATAAAGTAAAGGAAAAAAAATAAAAAAATTGTAAACTTACGCAACAAATACATTGTTTGTCGCCCAAAGGGGTATTTGCACGACGAATATTTTGTTAGTCGCGCAAAGGGTATTTGTGCGACAAAGACGGTGTTCGTCGTGCAAAATCATTCGTCCAAAAGTTAACTTTATAATCTGGATTCAACTGTGCAGAGGCAAAACTGCAGTAAAACTGTAGAATTTACCTCTGCAATCTTTCTCTTCGTTTTTCTTCAATTCGGCATCCGTCATTTCATTTTCTCTCAATTTCATCATCTAACACTCCCTTCATCTTCTTCTCTAGGTTGATTGAGCTATCTCGGTGTATCTGGTAAACTTTTTTTTTTGTTAGGGTAATTGTATTAATGTAAATTCATACTAACGCCATGAATTTTGTTGTCTATAGGGATATTGTGTGTAATTAGCGATTGGCGGAGAACAATTAAGAAGGTATTTTCTTCGTTTTATTTTTTTAAATATAAAATTAATTAAATTATGTTGAACTTATGTTGTTATGTTTATATTGTGTTGTGAAATTATATTTATATTATGTTGTTAAATTTGTACGTGACGTACAAATATGTGTTGTGATGTACGGAGTTAATTGTAATCAACTTTGTACTTGTTTTTTTAGTAAAACTTAGTTTCCTGTTCGAGGATTAATTGGATTTCGTGTATGGATATGAAAGCATGACTACAGGCCAATTGATTCTTGAATTGTTCCATTATTTGGTCAGTTTGGGAATGCACAGTTATGGCACGTAGTTTGTGGTTGAAGGATTAGGTTTTGGTTGTGGAGATTTCGATGTCATCTCTGTATGTTCTTCGTATGGCACATAGGTATTTCATATCTACGTCGTCCATCTGAAGAACTATACCGAGATGCTGTTGCAATTCATCTACGTCGAAATCTAATCTAATGTAGCCGTAAATTACTTGACATAACTATGCATTCCCGAAAGAGAAAAAGGCCATTACCGAAGGCATAAGGTGACATTATCATTTGTATGAAGTTGCTGTGATTGTTGTATTGTTATTGTGGTTGCAGGAATTATAAACAGAATGTGGATACAGAACTCGAATAGATGCGCAAACGAATACTTGGAAAAACGGGTAGACGACGATATGATGAGGCATCCTGCAGATAAGGAGGCATGGAAAGAGTTTGATCGAACGTTCCCCGAGTTTGTTGCTAATCCCTGGAATGTTAGATTGAGACTTGCCACTGATGGATTCAATCCGTTCGGGGTTCTAAACCAACACCACAACACTTGGCCGATTTTTGTATTCTCATATAATTTGCCGCCTTGGAAATGCATGAAAAAAGAATACATGATGATGACTCTTTTGATAACTAAGGATCCTAGTAGGTCAATCGATGTTTACTTAAGGTCGTTAGTTAATGAACTAAAGGATTTATAGACAAACAATGTGCGCACGTACAATAAGTGCACTAGGAAGATATTTACTTTGCGAGCAGCAGTTATGTGGACTGTGAATGATTTTCCCGCATATGCAATGGTTTCTGGGTGGAGCACTAAGGGTTATATGGCATGCCCTGTAGGCAAGGATGATGTAACATCTGGTTGGCACGCTGAAAAAGTTTGTTACCTTGGTCATCAGAAATGGTTGTCATGGGACCACGAGTGGCAGGAAAAGGATAAAGAGTTCGACGGGAAAACAAAGCATCGCCTCGAACCTAACGAATGGTCCGGTGATCAGATTTTAGAACAGCTTAACCGTTTGGATTTTTCTCCATTTGAGAAAATAGTGAGTAAGACCAGACCTTCTACACATATGAACTGGACGCACAAGCCTATGTTTTTTGAGCTCCCGTATTGGTCGAAACTAAAATTGAGACACAACCTCGACGTTATGCATGTTGAGAAAAATGTATTTGACACATTGGTGGGCACCATTCTAGATATCAAGGGCAAGACAAAGGATACAATCAAAGCTCATCTTAATTTGGAAAGAATGGGCATACAGAGGGGTTTATGGATGAATAGGGACAATGATAAAGCCAAAAGGGGTCTTGTATTTTTTTTCCATGAAACCGAATGACAAAAAAGAATTTTTAAAGTTGGTATCGTCTGTAAAGTTTCCCGATGGGTATGCTTCTAATATCGCGTGTTGCGTGAATGTTGACAGGGGTAAATTTGTTGAACTAAAGAGCCATGACTGCCATGTGGTTATCCAATGCCTACTTCCTGTGGGTATTCGATACCTATTGTAGGAAGATGTAGTGAAGCCAATCATGTTGTTGTCCAGATTTGTTTCCCAACTGACGGCAAGAACGTTGTGAAAGATGGACATCAATCAGTTGCACCATGATATTGTCCAAATCCTATGCAAGTTTGAGATGATATTCCCTCCAACTTTTTTCACAAGTATGATCCACGTGATGGTTCACTTGCCCAAAGAGGCATTGCTTGCTATTCCTGTCAACTATCGTTTGATGTATCCAATAGAAAGGTATATAATCCTCATCATTTGTTTATTCACCATTAACCCACACTTACTAATTTGTATCGTAATTTTTTTACTTTGGCAGGCTTCTCAGGGAGCTGAAAAAAAGTGTACGCAATAGGGTGAAGCCTGAAGGATCAATTATAGAGGCTTGGGTTTAATATGAGTCACTTACATTTTGTGGAATGTATTTAAAAGATGTGGAGACGACTTTCAATCATCCTCAGGGCAATAATGACTTGGGTGTGAGAAAGGAGAAACTTTCTATTTTTGCCCAATGCGCACGACCCTTTGGAGATCCTCTATGAAGTGAGTCGTTTTCCAAAAATGACATGGAGGTAGCGCATTGGTTCGTACTAAAAAATTGTGATGAGATAATGGCATACCTAGATGAGTATGAAGAGATGATGAAGCGAGAATATCCATCACATTTGTATGCCAAGAAACACCGAGAATTGTTTCCACAGTGGTTTCTCGAATATGTAAGTTATAAGTGTTTTGTATTTGACATATATATTGTAGTATGTAATTTTCTCAAACTAATAGGTATATGTTTTTGTATAATGTTAGGTGAATAAATTGAAAGCATCGAATTCCCCCACTTACAGTGAAGTGTTATATAATTTGGTGTTGCAGGTCGAATCCAACAGAAGCCAAATGGGCTCTGTAATACGAGTCGAGGGGATTGTTCAAGCCCAAAGGGATGAAGCTTGCCGAGGAATAGGCCAAGCCTAAATGGGATTGGGTTTGCTTTGATCCAGACACCCCAGCGTAGGCTGGGTGAACTCGCTAGACAAGAATACCAACGTCACTGTTTCAGGCGGTCGTGTCGTGATGTAAACTGTGGGTTCAATGACAACCTATAAAATTGAACAGAGAGTGAAAAACTCTCAACATAGTAAACCCTAGGAATTTTTTTATTTTAATTTCAAAGAAAAAAATCGAATTGTAAACAAGAAATTGTCAGGGATGACTTCAGGTCCTCGGGGGGTAGCCAAAGGTGGCTGGACATGGTTGCAGGCCATGCTACTCAATGGTTTCACGGTGGGCGACGCCTTCTGGACGTCGGGTCTAGGTTTTGGGCCTGGAGCCTTGGCTCCAAGGTTGGGTTCTTAGCTCGGGAAGAAACGGGGATGGCCCATCGATATGGGTGGGTTTCAACAAAATCCTTTACATTTTTTTATTAATTCAATGCATGTTTACAAATAATTTTAATGAATGAACATATATTTGATGCAATTCATGGCAAATATCAAATTCACATAATTCAACAATTATGGATATAATGCATACATAATTTATGGAGAATCTAAAATTCGAAAAACGTAGAATTGGGTCATGCATTATGGTGAATGTTCATACTATTAGGGTTGCAAAAATATCAAGATAAAAACCGTTGTTTTGGAAGAACTTGATTGGGTGATGATATCAGAATCAAGAAGGCATTTCCAAAATTTTGTCTTGTTACCGTTATGACGTCGGTCCTTTTGGTTCTCAAGAGTACACAAAAACAATAATAATGAAAGAATATATACATAATGATTTCGCTATCAAATCATGGTTCGTTATGCTTTTTTTTTCTTCTTTTTTTTTGGTAGTAAACGACATATTAGAGGATGTTTGTACGCAAGGTTCTATAAAACGTTAGACGCTAATTGTGCGGCGGGCGGAGGCCTAGGCGAACTTGGCGGATTTAATTAAATTTATTATATAACATATAAATAAGTGCTTACTTACACTCTAACTGACAAATGCACCAAAAAAACAAAAACCCAAAAACCAAATTGGAAAATTCACTAATTAGGTAGGTTATTAAAAAAAACCTTTAACTTAATTAAAATAAAAAATAAAAAACAATGGAACCCCTGGAACACTAATTGTACGTAGGTATATTAATATAGTCTAAAGTTGAGAAGGAAATTGACACTTCATGAGTCAATTTCATATTGTATATTTCACCCTACTCTTAGTATGTTTTGGTAATTATTTTGGTAGAATTTTGATACCTTACTTTATACCAAACGGTTATTTTCTAGCAATGGATTAAAGGAGCAGCGTGTGGTGCTGGAAAATGACATATTTGGGCTTAAATTGCATTTTTGGAGCTCAAGATGACCTCTGATGAGTTTGTGGCCTTGTGGAGAAGTGTTCAGAATATTCCAAACGTGGCTGTACAGATTTTAGGCGGATTTTAACATTTAATTTAGGGTTATGCTCCCTATTTTATTTTAGTTATTTAGTGTCCTAGTTTGATTGGAAGACCTTTTATCAGGAGGATTTAATTTTTACTAGGTTAAATAAGCTTGGCTGGCCCAATTATATTTGGTTCTTCTGCATGCGTTCATTGAGAGAGGAAATTGGCCAAGCATAGAGATTTTCAGACTTTTACATTCAGGGGGTTTTCCATCTTTTATTATTTCAATAAAGAACTGCATGATTTTTATTATGAATATGCATAACTAATTCTCTTTTTGCTAAGGTGAGGCCATGAGCCTTAGCAAGAATATGTAGTTTCTTTTCAATTTGCTTATGATTATATGCATGCAGGTTCTCGGATTATTAATCACCGGTTTTACTGTCGAAATGTCTTGATGATTCACAGATATTTAGAAAAATAATTTGATACAATTTCGAGATCGCGTACGCCAAAAATCTCAAAAAACAAACATTCAGAGATCAAGTAACGGGACAAAACTTTTCGACGGTTATAAACGAAAAAGCACGATTTAACGGTAGTTTTAACTCCGATTTTGATGATTTTTTAGAGCTAAAGTTGGGAAAAAAAAATGGTAAAGCATTCTTGGCTTGGCGCCAAAATCTTGCGCGACACAGCCAACATCGTGCAAAGTAGCTTTGCGCGACGACACTTTGAGCAACGAAGGAATGCGTCGCGCAAAGATGTTTTGCGCAACGTAGGTGCACATCTTTGCGCGACGCATTACTTCGTCGTGCAAAGCTACTTTGCACAACGTTTTGTGTTTAACGTCGCGCAAACATACTTTGCGTGACAAAATTTGCTGTGTCGCGCAAGTTTCCATCGCGCAAACATGTTTTTGTACTAGTGTCGGTCTCTCTCTTCCCTCTCACTCATATCAACTTCCTCCTCATCCTTCATCCTCATCCTCTCCTCATCCTCTCCCGACTGCACCAGGTCATAATCAAGCTTAATTCTTTATTTTTCTTCTTTCTAAGTTCAAAATCAAGCTTTAATGCCTTAATTTGAAGATTTTGGTATTGTAATTAGATTCAATTTGGGAAATTAAATTAGAAATTGGGGGTTTTAGTGTTAAATCGAATTTTAGGGTTCGGAATTGTAGGGTTTGAGTGTTAAATCGAATTTTAGGGTGGTGGGTTGGTGACTATGGTGTTAGTTTTCTGGTTTTTTTCTCTGCTTCCTCACAAATTTCATATTCTGCTAAATGGTGACTACTTACAAGTTCATATTTTTGCTGCTGAAAAAGTTTAGAGCTATTGAAATGTTACAACTTACAAGTTCATACTTTTGCGGTATTTTTCGTTGCAGTCCTCGCAACCTTCTCATTCTTGAACATTATATATGATCATACTCTACAATGAGTAGCCCGTTCTGGCAAGGCTGTGCCATGTTATTTCTAAAGTGCAAAGTTGACTTGGTAATTAAGATGCCTTACATTTAAGAAACTAAGCATAGATAACGGCTTAGATGATAAGTTTTTAGTTCGCCATCCTGATATTCGATACACACAATTGGTATAGTATGCCGGTGTCTCACAGTAGTTTGGAAGTTACCATTGCTGCAAAATATGTAAGTTGTTGTGAGGGATGTTTGCAGCAAATGTACGTTGTTCTTAAGGTTTAGGATTTGTGAAGTTTTTTCGCTAAAATATTCTTTGGCTAAATATATACCATATAGTCAGTTACCATACAAATTTGATCCAATAAGTTGTTAGATGTTCCTAATTGTTGTGAACGTAAGGCTTCATTTAGAAACAGAAATGAATGATTTGTGTAATTTAACTAAATGGTGACTCAAAAGAATCATTATTGAAAACATGATTGAGTTCAGAATATATATGTAATGGGGTTTATTGTTCTATGATTAAGGAATCACAGTCATCTCAGTACTAGGAACGTGATGCGAGCACGGATGCAGGTGGACTATTGTAGCCAATAAGGCCTTGCCTTGCCTTACCTTGCCTTGCCTTGCCTTGCCTTGATGTTCTATGCATCTTATGTTTTTAGTCTCTGAAGTAAGTCTCCGTATACAAACGTAATTGATTACGATGCGAATCTGTAGATTCTAGGTTTCTATCTCATTCGTTGTAAACATATGCATGCAAACACAGCCACCCATACATTTGTTTTTAATATAAGGATTTGGCATCATCTTGGCGTACATATCTTACAAATTTGTCTTACACTTTCATTTCTTTGAATGGGGTATCATCTTTCTAGAATACTTTATATGGGCATCTAGAATCCTCACCAATTTCTGTCTTACACTTTCATTTCTTTGAATGGGGTATCACTTTCTCGGCAACCAAACACATTTCCAGGTCCCTGAAGGTCAGCTTCCGGAGGAAGTGACAAAACACGTCCACAAGAGAGGTCAATGCCCTGAAGGAGGAAGTGACAACCCTAAAAGGTTAGCTTGTGGCCCAGGGCGAGCAGATGAGGGCCCAGGACAAGCAGATAAGGGCCCAGGATGAGAAGATGATTATGATTGTACGGGACTTAGCGATGTCCGGCCTCCAAATCCCAATGCTAGCACTTGATCTTGCTTTACCTTTGACTTCCCAACCACTTCTCCCAACCGATACCCAGTAGCATGATGTATTAAACCTAGAAGACTTGGAGCTTTTTCTTTTTTATTTGGACATCTTGTACGTACATTTTCATATATTTTATAATTAAATACTTTTTCTTGGTTTATTAATTATTGTTTAGAATTTAATTAAAATATTTATTAAAATTAAATAAAAAATTTGTTTGCCAAAAAAAAAAAAGGGTTTGAGCAACGACGAAGTGACACATACGCCATACGTCGCACAAAGTGGTTTTGCGCGACGTAGGACCTGCGTCGCGCAAAGTAGTTTTGCGCAATGACGCAGGTCAATTCTTTGTCACACAAACCCTATTGTCACTGTCTTGGCGCGATGAAGGTTCGTTGGGCTAATTTTTGCGTGACTTTTTTTGACGTTGCGCGACGCAAATCTTTTGTCGCGCAAAGTCATTTTTTTGTACTAACACCATCTCTCTCCTTCTCCGTCAAACACAAGTTCGACACGATACCTCCAACTTTATCGGACCAAAAACCCTCCTTGCGAGGACCTAAACATTAATTATGAAAGGGTGGATCATTTTAACAGAGGTCTGTGTATCAGATTTCATCGCTTATTGTTGGAGGACCTGGGAACTACTAATTGTTGATTTTGCTTAACGTCAGTCAGGTACTTGCACGAGTTCAATAATTTTCAGTTTTAATTAATTTCAAATCAGGTGTGCGACTTTTTCTCAATTACTTCATCTGCTTCTCTAGCTTTTTCATTACAAGCTGCTTCTAGGAAGTACATTTGCCATGTATGTCTGACTTTATGTTGATATGTCTGGCTGTGGTTGGTGTAGTTTAACGTGGGTTCAAAAGTTTCTTTGACATTGAATCATTATATCAACGTTTGCCTTCGACTCTTCATTATGTAGCTTATCTTAATTCTACATAGGTTCAAAACAAGCAAAAGAATGTTAAACACAAAATTAAGATCATGAACATAAGAAAAAATTGAACTGACACTTGAAAAAAGAAAAAAAAAATAAATTCCGAGTTCAGGTTTTCACACTTTGTTGTTTCGTTTGTGATTCGAAATCTGGAAACAAAGATTATTCTGAAATTATACGTATTGGAAGATATTGAAGGTTGATAAGAATTATAGAAGGTACTAGCAATGGTGCACACGCAATGCTACGGGTTTTTAAACTATATAAAACATGTCAAAAGTTCCATGTATATATACGATATGCAATATTTACATACATGCGATTCATGCCTTCTTAACCATTAACAGAACAAACTGCAAAAAATGAAAGGCAAAAACTACACTTAAAGTATAAATATACATGCGGTCTTCAAATTCATTTCTAAGTTCTACAACTGCAGCTTATTCCAAAACAACTACTTACTCGTCCTCTCCCCCCTCTTCCTCTTCCTTCATAATCCCTGTCATTGTCTTTTTGGATTTTGGCAGCTAAACATGCTCATTTTAATATTCTCTGCATCCACATCATGAGGACCCTTTTGTACCAGAAGTTGCAACACAATAATATCAGAAATCTTGCAATACAACAACACTGCCAATTTTAATGATCATAATATGCAAAGACACTGACATGATAATCTTCCAAATCAAACAATAGGGTTTAAGGAATGCACTTCAGAAAACTACATACCAAAAATGTTGATTCCAAGTTGAGCATATAGATTGGAGAGAAGAAGCTATCCACAAAGTGAATAAACGACCACGAGATATAGAAAGTGATGGTTTTGGCGTATTGGGTGATCCAATAACTAATTGAAGTTAGAATCTAAGGAAATGATAATGAGGGAAGGCAACCCAACTCAAAAAGAATAGGCCTTTACCAAAATAATTGCATATGCATATTAAATATTTAGTGGTATTTAAATCACATGTGTAGACAAAATTCTAATGATCATAACAATACATCATTTCGTTTCAAAAAAACAATACATTATTGATCATAACAAAGGTTCTAAATTCTAATGAAAACTTACATCAAAATTCGAATTAAGTAGTGTTTTAAACAATAACGATAGCATAGTAGTACGAAAATGCTCTCATAAATGAATTAAAGAATTATCGATGTTGTGATGCCTAGTTTAGGGTAAGGTATTGGCGTTAAGACTAATCAACAAAACAAATGATCAATGTTTAGAGGCACTTACAGGGATCTCACATCACAAAGATTACAGCATGAATCAAAATATACAACAAATATCACAAAAATTAGAGAATGCCCCAAAAATTGAGGCCCAATTCTCTATTTCACAGAGCAGAAAAAAAAAAATAAGGGTAACAAAATCACAATTCTCTGGTAATAAAAATTCGACAATAATATACCTCATAAAACCAACAGCCCAATTGCTCCCTCCAACGATCCAAATTTCTAAAATTCACAAACAAAGCGAATTCATAGCAATTTGACATGCTTAGTACAATCAAAATTCATAGGAACAAATAAAAGATTGAACAAACAAACTTTGCGAGCTAATTAAATATTCACACACATTATACTCACACACACTGCATACACACACACTGATTCGACACACTGCACAACATTCACACACACAGTCACACGCACACCCGCACATACTGTGTCATACGTACGCTAATTAGACACACTGCATAACGTGGTTCTCTCTTTTTAAAGTGTTTTGTATTAATTCTTTTGTGAACAGTTACTCAATAACATATGTCAATACTTAAACAAAGACGAAGTCACTCGATTTATCCTTCTAGATTGCATTTCAAGTTATACACTATACCTGAATGAATTTTTTAGATTGCATTTTCTATATGAATTCTGTATTTAGGCAGTGAACTGTTGGATATAACCAAGGTCCTAATTCCTAATCACTTCAATTGATCAAAGTGGCCAAGCAAATCTCCTCGCAGTTTGTCTTTCAAAAAATCCTACTTGGAGTAAAAATTAACAGCAGTAAGTTATAGCATAACCAGTAAATTGAATTCAACAAACATCAAACAATTTGACCACTGCACATATAACTCCATAAATTACTTACCACATCAACCTTGAGCGGTCCAACATGTCTAAAAGTCTCAAAAACTTCTCCATGTTCAGCTCTAATCACCCAAAAACACTGAAAAGCAGAGGAAAACATAAAAATTCATAAAATTCTCTACCCACGGATAAGTTAAAAATAGAAAGCACTGACCATTCCAAGAAAAAGAGTAGCCCATTATTAGTATACAAAACTCATTCCTTAGTCTCTTCATCTGGGTACTCGACTCCGTAATCTTCACTTTATTTTCATCATATTGACACACTTCGTCATCATATATCTTTTTAGAAAAACCTAAAAGTTAGACGATTCTAATCATAGAAATAGAATGAACAGTAAACATTTTCTATAAATAAACATTTCAATATGTATCAAAAAGAAATTAAAAGAGAAATAATCAATTTTTCCAATTCTTAGAACACCATCATAAGCCTAATTGGCAGAAATCAAAGTAATTACTGCGACAACTCATCCCTAATTTTAAGTTTTACAAATTTTAAAGTAGTGATTTTTCGAAAATGCCCTTAGAGGCGAAGATGGTTGACTTTCGTTGACCGTTCAAAGTCACAATTAATCTCTCAGAATAGATCTTGAAGCCGCGAAAGCTGTTTGCGAGTTCGGATTTAACGGTATAGTTACGGACATTTGAAGTCGTTTTACTAAGCTATGAATTTTAGATTGGTTAAAACTCCCACCATGTGGGAATTGTAAGCAATCAAGGTTGAGGACCGGCCCAATCATATTATTTTTTTTAGGACCAACCAGAGATTAGGGGGGAAAGGAGGGACCAATCAGGAAGGGTGAGAAAGAACCACCCTTTCCCGTCGACCCGTCCATGCTCCGCAACCTGGTTTCGAACTGGTGTGAATTCCGGCCAATCTCATCCATTTTTTAGGTGAAACTCAACCATCCATCACCTGCGATCTCTTCTACAACCTCCCCTCTACCATCTCCTCCCAAATTCAAAGGGTTTTAGGTCCAAAACTGTGTAGAACCTAACCGAAGCATCGAAGCTGGTCGACGGTGATTCCTTCCATCCGGTGAGTTCTACCACCCACAACTACCCTTAATCAACTTCCCTTGGACCTAGGAACAAGACCCAACTAGTGGTAGAGACGTTGGAACACCGAGGAAGGAGAATCAAAGTTCACCCATTTTAGGGTTCCGATGGGTTTGAAACTTGCTCCACTATTTGAGATCTTTATTTCTATAAAATTTGAGAATTTTTGGAGATAGTTGAATTTTCAAGCGAATCAAGGCGCCCGACTGCTGTGTGCAGCGACGTGTGACGGTGGCAAGTAAGTTGAGTCATCCCCTGACCTTCCTATACTAAGTTTGACACACCAATTCCATAGTTGAAGTCTGATTGATGAAATCTCATCGTTGAACATAGTTTTGATAAAGACTGCTACTTGAACATTATGTGAAATTAACGATCCGACTGTTGGATCGTCACCAAACCTTAATGCATTATAGTACGTAATATTTGAGGATATTAGAAACTTATGGATTAGGAATCTGACGTACGGATCTTCCCAAATTTGATTTGTAAGTTCGTAAAATAAAACGTTGACCGCCACTTGAATTTTGCAATTGACGGAGATCCAACCGTTGGATCGTAATGAAACTTTAGTATGATGTTCTAAAAGCATAATGTGGATCTTTAGAAGTTACGGATCAGAAATCCTTGATGCAGATCTTCCAGATTGAATTACGTAGGGTTGTGGACCCTACCGTTAATCTTTGACTGACAATTGATTTTTGGTCAATGGGTCTCAAATCATTCTAAAATGTCCTTGGGGATATATTTTAAGTAAGTTACGTGTTCTATCAATAATAATTATGAGACGTGATTGAATATTTGTTCTAGGCAATGATCATTCGTGATGCCTCAATATTCGTGCTAGGGAGTTGTTGTGCAGACCTCAGGTGAGTGGGTCTTTTCATTTTTATAGTATATATATGATTGATAGTTCCACAAATGCTTTTAGATTGATTTATGCATTTTATGCCATGTTAATATATATTTTAAAATACTATGATATAGTTGAGTTTTAGATTGCATCATGCCATATCCATATGCGAATTACCTGCATATAATTGTTGTGAATGCTTGGAAGTGCTAAGGTGAATGCGGGACGCGCATGTAAGTTCAGGTGAGTTTATGGTGTTATTTGAAATTATTGACTTATGGCTTGACTATATTTATGTTTTACCAACTTCTTCAGATAACAAGTAAAAACCGCTATCCTCTACTTTGAATTGATGGTCTAATCAACCAACCTTTGTAAATCGAGTTTCCTTGTGTAGTCGACGAATTCATAATAGTCTTGTAGACGACTATCTCACCTATTCTAGTAACGAGATTAAATTCTCCAATTATCAACAGTCGGCTTCACATCAAATTTCTCAAATATTACCTTTGTGTAAATTGGTACTTCTCCTGAGAGATGTGATTTCGTAAATGACATTCTTTTCTTTTTTTCCAAAAAAGATAGTAGTGGAAGAAAGTTGGAATTCTCACAAAGTGTTATGAAATTCAAGACAAACTTTGGTCTTGTCGACCAAGGAAAATTAGTTTGGTTTGGGATGTTAATTATGAATAAAGTTTTAGACAAATGAACTGTTGTCTCACCTTACCTTTTCTTTACACTTTTCGATGACATTGATCATTTGGAAACCCATGATGACGTGCTCTCTGGATGTTTCGGCTGTGTTGAGTTAGCATGATGAAGAATCGCTCATACTTTCCAACGGTTAAAACCGTTCGAAATGAACCATCCTATTCGTGACTGGTGTCAAGTGTTATTATATTCATTTAAAATATCGGATGACACTTCTATGTGAGAACGTGTCTAGAACCTTTACCAACCTTAGATTTCTCAAACATCTTCATTTGAGTTAAGCCAAAATTTCTGATAATGATGATGGAAGAACTAAATCAACTTCTATGATTGCACTATCGTGTATTATTCCGATTATGCAAATGTAGTCACTATTTAATGCAACAAAAGATATATGTATAGTTGAACACTTTCAGCCTGTCCTATCCCGCCTCAGTTGGAGTTCACAGGTATTGTTTTGATGTTACTTGCGAGATATCAAGAAATGGTTTGAATAGTCATAATCACTTCTTGTATATGAAGGGAGTTGGGAAATATCATCATACACTTTCGGTACGAGGTATCTTGTACATGTGGAGATGATGATGATGTTTCGATGTCTATAAATCAACTTGACAAGATAACCCATTTTCTTTTCATTGGTCCAAAGGGACTACAATTTTGACCACTTGGTAAAATTCCTTATTCATGAGATTATCAGATTTCTCGGGCGTTTAGACTAGCGTCTATTCTAATGGGGATTCCATATTCATCTCTTTGTGTTGAAATGTATTCTAGTCAATTTTGGGGTCCATGTCTACCTTACTACACTTTGTATTATTTTTGAAACAGGCAAACCATTTAGAGGAGTTGCTAGGACATTGACATTTAGTCGTGAACATTAATTTCTCAATCACCCAGCAAATACTCTGCTAAACGAATCTTAATCGTTGGTGATTGAATGTTTCACAAGCTACCGTTGTAGCGAGATGTCATACATTAATTTCAATTTCCTGGTATTCTAGATTTGTTGGACTTGTTTGACTTTCAAATTCTTGATTGTTTTTATTGGTGTGGTTTTGCTAAACTCGAGGGAAAAATTCAATATGAACCTGCTCACTATGGTGTTATGAACTGCATTGTTGGGTTATGTGGTGTGTATGTCGCTACTATATCTCACTGTGACACATGTTTCATTTCCAAGTCTTGGGAAGCCTTCTTGAAGGCCATATGCATTAAGCTTTGTCACGTATCACATTTCATCCTCAGACTAATGGTTAGTCTGAATGAACTATCCGGATATTGAAGGACATATTGCTTTTGAATATTTTACAGTTTAGCCAATTATGGTAGGCAGTTACCTTGGTTAGAGTTATGTGTAACTACGGTTACATTTCTGGTTTGGCTATGGTATTGTTTGAGCCTTGGTATAGATATTTTACGTACGGGACATGTTTGACAAATGAGTATTGCGAACAGGTATTTGAATGATCGAGATTACCATATAGAAAAATTATGATTATTGTTAATGTTACCCATGAAGGTAGTGTGTGAGCATGATTGAGACTTGGATTAGATGATGTAGATGTATGTATATTTCCCACTGAGGGGCAAGATGATAATATTGCACTCTTGGGAATTTGTTACTTGCTTATTGAGACAATGGTAAGTTGTCAGTATTGCGAGCTGCAGACCGTAATATCAATAACTTGTTCGTTGGGTTCGTTAAGCAAGTAGACAAGTAGGTGATTCTACATTAGCATTTGTATTTACTTATTTAATTAGTTATTTATTGTCTGGGCTCGACCCAAAGATACTACATGCTTATCTTCGGAGTACGTAACACAACGAGTGCGTAAGTGAAAAATAGTCTATGTTCAGTTTTAATTTTAGTACAATAACTTTATGCTATTATATGTGTATTTTGACAGGATGTTATTATACATATATAAATATTTTTGACTGTATGTTTTATAAAAGCAGTATATAAATCACTACTTTTGTATTACAAATGATTTTAAATTTTAGGGACGAAATTTTTTTAAGGTGGGTAGATTGTAACAACTCATCCCTAATTTTAAGTTTATAAATTTTAACGTAGTGATTTTACGAAAATGCCCTTAGAGGCGAAGATGTTTGACTTTTGTTGACCGTTCGAAGCCACAATTAATGTCTTCGAATAGATCTCGAAGCCGCGAAAGTATAGAAGAAAACCATTTGCAAGTCCGGGTTTTAACGGTATAGTTACGGACATTTGAAGTCGTTTTACTAAGCTATGAATTTTAGATTGATTAAAACTCCCACCATGTGGGAATTGTAACCAATCAAGGTTGAGGACTGGCCCAATCATATTATTTTTTAGGACCAACCAGAGATTAAGGGGAGGGGGAAGGAGGGACCAATCAGGAAAGGTGAGAAAGAACCACCTTTTCCCGTCGACCCGTCCATGCTCCGCAACCCAGTTTCGAACTGGTGTGAATTCTGACCAATCTCATCCATTTTTCAGGTGAAACTCAACCATCCATCACCTGCAATCTCTTTTACAACCTCCCCTCTACCATTTCCACCCAAATTCAAAGGGTTTTAGGTCCAAAACTGTGTAGAACCTCATCGGAGCACCAGAGGTGCTCGACGGTGATTCCTTCCATCCGACGAATTCTACCACCCACAACTGCCCTTAATCAACTTCCCTTGGACCGAGCAACAAGACCCAACTAGTGGTAGAGACGTTGGAACACCTAGGAAGGAGAATCGAAATTCACCCATTTTAGGGTTCCAGTGGGTTTGAGTGAAATTGGAGCCTTTCCCGACCAAATTGGACTTCGTCATAGGTATAAAACTTGCTCTACTTTTTGAGATCTTCATTTCTATAAAATTTGAGAATTTTTGGAGATAATTGAATTTTCAGGCGAATCGGGGCGGCGACGCTTGAGCCGAGTCATCCTTTGACCTTCCTAAGCTAAGTTTGACAACCAATTCCATAGGTGAAGTCCGATTGATGAAATCTCATCGTCTGAACATAGTTTTGATAAAGACCGCTACTTGAACATTATGTGAATTTGACGATCCGACCGTTGGATCGTCACCAAACCTTAATACATTATAGTACGTAATATTTGAGGATATTAGAAACTTACAAATTGGGAATTTGACGTACGGATTTTCCCGAATTGGATTTGTAAGTTCGTAAAATAAAACATTGACCGCCACTTGAATTTTGCAATTGGTAGAGATCCAACCATTGGATCATAATGAAACTTTAGTATGATGTTCTAAAAGTATAATGTGGATCTTTAGAAGTTATGGATCGGAAATCCTAGATGCGGATCTTCCAGATTGAATTACGTAGGGTTATGGACCCTACCGTTGATCTTTGACCGACGATTGATTTTTGGTCAATGGGTCTCAAATCATTCTAGAATGTCCTTGGGGATGTGTTTTATGTAACTTACATGTTCTATCGATAATAATTATGAGACGTGATTGAATATTTATTCTAGGCAACGATCGTTCGTAACACCTCGATATTCATGCTAGGGAGTTGTTGTGCGGACCTCAGGTGAGTGGGTCTTTTCATTTTTATAGTATATATATGATTGATAGTTCCACAAATGCTTTTAAATTGATTTATGCATTTTATGCCATGTTAATATATATTTTAAAATACTATGTTATGATTGAGTTTTAGATTGCATCATGCCATATCCATATGCATATTACCTGAATATAGTTGTTGTTAATGCTTGGAAGTGCTAAGATGAACCCGGAACGCGTAGGTAAGTTCGGGTGAGTTTATGATGTTATTTGAAATGATTGGGTTATGGCTTGACTATATTTATGTTTTATGCAACTCCGACACTGTCGTACAGGTTGCAATAATAAGCAACTCCGATATTGTTGTACAAGGCAAAATTGCCCTTACTAACTTACCATTTTGTCCGTCAAATTTTAACCCTTGATGGGGCAGCCTCTTCATTTTCACTCCCTAAGGTCTGGGCTTATATCAAGAAATTAACTAAGCCCACCACATACTCAACTTTAGAATAGATAATGCTCAGAAAGCTATAGACACAAAAGGCAAAAAAGAAGAAATTTAACCTTGTAATTTGTTGTCTGTTTTCAAATTTGAATGGAAGTGGTTCTTCTACATCTGTTTGTGTTTGGACTCTGAAGGCATGAAGCATAAAAAAGATTCAAATTATGAGTTGCTGGAGTCAGAAGAGAAGTAAGGAGGAAGTACTCCCATCCCATCTCATGAACTGAATAATATGCAATCTCCATATCTTGACTTGAAAACCAAGGGGAATTGATTATTTTTAATGAGTGCTCATTGGAGACACATGTGAGTTCGTGAGCACATTGTCTTATCTTTTTTCTTCAAACAATGTGGATCTTGATTGAATTACAAGGAACTTGAATGCTAAGGTGGTAGTCTGTCAAAATTATCAGGCATAGTGATGCGGTAAAGTTCACCTTGGCATTCCCGTTAAATCAAAATCTATGAAGTTTGAGGGTTTTGGTTGCTAGAACAAGCAGCTTACTTGATTTGCACCGAACCAAACCTAGCAGCCAATCCTTATTTATTGACCATCGTATCGCTGTTGAACAACAAATTTGCTTCAGTACAAGATGTACAAGAAGTTGTTTGATATAGGATAGCATAACCAACTAATTGGCTAGGTACCAATGTAAGATGTGAGTGTCAAGGAGAATGACTTCTAGTTCTCATCAATCTTGTACCTTGGTTTTAAGTTATCAAGTTGAGGAGATTTCGGACTTAATGGCTGGGATTGAGAGTCCTAACAAACATGCAAGTTAATCAGATAACCTTATCATGTTTTGACAAGAGTTCATAATGGAATAGGACTGTAACCCTAATTGATGTAGCAATCCGGGTATTAGTTGATAGGCCTAATACCTAGGATCGTTTGGCTATATATTGGGATGTCCCTGCACTCACAGCGCCATCCTTTTCCTAAGCAAACCCTATTCTAGCTGGATATAGCTGCTGAGTGTAGAAGACTTCCGATATCTCTTGTACTGATGTCGAGCACTTCTCCAGGTAAGTCATTCATTGTATTTACGTATGCTTGTCATCGTGTATATGTGATTCTATGCATGCAGTGTTTAAAATTCCAACATGTGGTATCAGAGCACACACTGTCGTGTTTAGAATCCTTTCAAGCACGAGCAAACATTGATTAATTGCACGATCCTGACATAAGACTTCCGCGCATAAAGCCGATACAGTTATCAACTATTATATGACAGACATCATGTTTAGAATTATATATATATATATATATATATGTGTGTGTGTGTGTGTGTGTGTGTGTGTGTGTACATGTTTTGCAAATTCTTCTCCAGGAGCACAAGCTGTGTCCTCAGATTTCGAAGAATCAAACTACTGTCAATACATGATATGATAGTCGAATTTTGGATCATGACCAATTTCAACTCAAAAGTGTTTGTATCATGATTCAAATTATCAGTTCAAAATTGAACAGAACGATTAAACTGATGATGAATATGTTTTAAGATAATTCCAAAGAATTCTAATATTCAATCATGTTTAATTGGTGTATAAGTGAGATACAAAATTAAAATTGATGCAATTTTATCTGCTCAAAAGTGTTAAAATTGTATCTCTAAAGAGAATTTTGTATTTTGGTTATGCAAAATCTAATATAATCAGTCTTGCGATCCAAAGATGCGACTGGTATTATGTTTTGATGCCATTAATTGTTCATATCGTGAACTCTTAATGAAGAACTTATGAGAACAAATACTAAAGCCTATGTCACTTCTCCAGCTATGACTTCTCTTAACTTCTCCAATATTGAAACGCTAACTGGATCCAACTACAAAAGATGGAAGGATAACATGGAGATAGCCCTTGGTATGATGGATTTCGATTTGGCATTAAGGGAAGACAAACCTGCAGCAATAACAGCTACAAGTACAGCAGATGAAAAGCTAAAGTTTGCTCAATGGGAGAAGGCAAACAGAATGGCTCTTATGATTATGAGGAGGGCCATGACAAGCAGTGTGAAAGGTGGCATACCAAAGAGTGATAGTGCAAAACAATTTTTTGATGCAGTGGGAAACAAATTTAAGGAGTCCGAGAAAGCTGAAACGGGGAATTTTCTCACAAAACTGACATCCATGAAGTTTGATGGTGTTGGTAACGTGAGAGAACACATACTAAAGATGTCAGACATCGCACAAAAGCTGAAGGAACTTGAGCATCCAATTACAGATCAGTTTCTAGTGCATATGGCGTTGAATTCACTACCTGCGCAATATGGTCAGCTGAAAGTGTCATATAATACTCAGAAAGCAACCTGGGACATTGACGATCTGATTTCCATGTGTGCTCAAGAGGAGTTGAGATTATCAACTGACAAGGTGGAGACTGTGAATCTTGTTCACACTACTGCAAAGGGCAAACGTGTTGCTGTTGATCAGTTATCTATGCCTGCTGGTAAGCAGAAGAAAATGTTACAGTTTTCTTCTTTTAAAAATGCTAACCCCCTTAATCGATCTCAAAAGTTTAAAGCTAATTCTGAAGAACCAAAGCATTGTTATTTCTGCAAAGAAGTTGGTCATCTAAGGAAAGATTGCACTGGTTTTAAAAATTGGCTTGTTAAGAAAGGTAATGAAATCAATGTTTATGTTTGTTACGAGTCAAATTTGATTTATGTTCCTCCTTTTACCTGGTGGTTTGATACTGGTTGCTCAATTCATATTACAAATACCTTGCAGGGATTCACAAACCTAAAGGAGAGAAAAAATGAAGTTTACAATGTTTTTGTTGGGAATGGGAGCAAGGTTGCAGTCGAGTATGTTGGCAGTGTCTCTTTAAAGCTTTCTTCTGGTTTTGTTTTGTTTCTAAGTCCAGTACTCTATGTACCTTCTATGAGAAGGAATTTGATTTCAGCTTCTAAGTTAGTTAAATCAGGTTATACTTTTATTGGAGACAATGAGAGTGTAAAACTTTTTCATTCGAATAAATTAGACACCTTGCTTGGTTATGCTTTACTTCACAGTGATATGTGGCAACTGCAGTGTGACTATTTACATGAATGTTTCACAGTTTATCACATTGGTTCCAAAAGATTATCTTCAACTGAAAACTCTCATATACTTTGGCACAAAAGGCTCGGACATATATCCAAAGAAAGACTTATGGTTTTAACTAAACAAAATCTCATTCCAAATCTCGATTTTCTAAGTCTGCCAAACTGCATTGATTGTTTTAAAGGTAAAATGACCAACATCAGGAAATTAGGATCCACAAGAAGCAATCAGCTCTTAGAAATAATTCATACAGATGTGTGTGGCCCTTTTCCAAATAAAACAATCTGTGGGAACTCCTATTTTGTTACATTCATTGACGACTTCTCTAGATATTGCTATGTCTATCTAATATCTGAAAAATCTTCTGTTCTTGATTGTTTTAAAACATATAAAACTGAGGTAGAAAACCAACTAGAGAAAAATATCAAAATAGTGAGATCGGATAGGGGTGGTGAGTATTTTGGCAGGTTCACAGAAACTGGACAACACAAGGGAGCTTTTGCATATTATCTTGAAAGCTCGGGGATCATTGCTCAGTTACCACTCCAGGGACTCCACATCAAAATGGAGTGGCAGAAAGGAAGAACAGAACCCTCAAGGACATGATTCGATCCATGTTTTCAAGGTCTACACTTGCCATTTTCCTGTGGGGAGAAGCACTTAGAACAGCCAATTACACACTCAATAGGGTTCCAAGTAAGTCTGTCAAAACTATACCTTTTGAAGCTTGGACAGGAAGGAAGCCAAGCTTTAATCATTTCCATGTATGGGGTTGTAGAGCTGAAGCATGTTTTTATAACCCTCACGAAAGAAAGTTGGACCCAAGAACTGTTACTTGCAGGTTTATTGGGTATGCAGACAAGTCCAAGGGTTTTAAGTTCTACTGTCCAGACTCCCACACTAGAATTCAGGACACAAACAATGCCAAGTTTATTGAAGACTTGGAAGAAGAGACAGTACATCACAGCACTTCTGAATTCGAAGAAATTGAAAATGAGGATGGTCAGCTCTCTACACCATCTGATGCATCGTTACTTGGCACTCAAGCAAACTGGATCACTCTCCCAATTGTTTTACCAACTTCTTCATCCGTGAATACTATGTCCTTTTCAGAAACTGTGCATGCTTATGGTCCTGAACCTCAAGTCCCCGAAAGCCAAATTCCTGAGGCAGTAGCTCCACCATTGCAACAAGTGCAATTGCCTCTTAGGCATTCAAACAGGCAAAGAAAACCGGTGATTCGACCTGATTTCGTGTATTTACAAGAGACAGAATATGACATAGGAGATGATGATGACCCTTTAACTTTTAACCATGCCATCAATAGCTCACAAGCAGACCTATGGCATGCAGCTATGGTTGAAGAACTTGCAGCTATGGAGAAAAACCAGCTTTGGACCTTGGTGCCGTTTTCAGGCAATGCTAAGCCCATTGGTTGTAAATGGGTGTTCAAAACCAAAAGAAATGCAAGGGGAAAGGTTGAACGACATAAAGCTAGACTCGTAGCTAAGGGTTTCACACAAAAGGAAGGAATTGATTATAATGAAACCTTCTCACCAATATCATCCAAAGATTCCTTGAGGGTGATCATGGCATTAACAGCCCATTTCAACTTGGAATTACATCAAATGGATGTAAAGTCGGCCTTTCTCAATGGTGTTTTAGATGAAGAAATCTTGATGGCTCAACCACCAGGTTTTGAGGAGAAAGGGAGAGAGACTATGGTTTGCAAACTCAACAAATCAATCTATGGTTTAAAGCAATCATCCAGACAGTGGTACATCAAATTCGATCAAGTGGTTTCTGCTTTTGGTTTTGAAGAAAACAAGATTGATGATTGCATATATCTCAAGGTCAGTGGCACGAAATTCATATTTTTGGTCTTGTATGTTGATGATATTCTCTTAGCAAGCTCAGATTTGAGTCTTCTACACACAACTAAGACCATGTTAACCAAGAGCTTTGAAATGAAAGATCTTGGTGAGGCGCATTTCGTTCTTGGCATTGAAATTGAGAGAGACAGATCTAAAAGGATGCTGAGGCTGTCTCAAAAATCTTATATTGACAGAATCATGAAGAGATTTAACATGGAAAAGTGCGCAGGTGGCGAACTTCCCATAGCAAAGGGTGATAAGCTTAGCCTGGATCAAGGCCCTAAAAATGATCTCGAGAAGAATGGAATGAACGACAAACCTTACGCATCACTTGTTGGTAGCATCATGTATGCTCAAGTATGCACAAGGCCTGATCTAGGGTTTGCAGTCATTGTTCTAGGTCGTTTCCAATCTAATCCTGGTACTTCTCACTGGACTGCAGCAAAGAAAGTACTAAGGTACTTAAAAAGAACAAGGAACCTTGCACTGGTGTACCAGGAGGTTGAGAAGTTGGAAATGGTGGCTTATTCCGACTCTGACCTGGCAGGCTGCATTGATGATAGAAAGTCTACGAGTGGATATGTTTTTCTCCTTGCTGATGGTGCAATTTCGTGGAAAAGCTCCAAGCAAAAGGTGATTGCCTCTTCAACCATGGAGGCTGAGTTTATTGGTTGCTACACTGCCACCAAACAAGCAATCTGGTTGAAAAATCTCATTATGGGACTGAAGGTGGTAGACTCAGTTGAAAAACCGATAACTATTTACTGTGATAACAAGGCTGCATTTTTCTTCTCTAAAAACAACAAGAGGTCCATTGCATGCAGGTTAATGGATATCAAGTACTTGCGCGTAAGGGATGAAGTCAGAAAAGGGCTGATCAACATAGTACATATTGGAACAGATCTTATGGTAGCTGATCCAATGACTAAAGGCTTACCAGTGGGAATGTTCAAGAAACATGTTCACAACATGGGAATGCGAGAGGATTTTGATTCTGTTAATGAGTGGGAGTAGTAAACCCACTGTGTTATGTGTATGTTTCCTTTCCGTTTAAACTGGATGCTTCCATAATGTTTTGATTCTCATGTTACGTTATAATAATGATATGAGCCATACTTTTGTATGAGGCTCAGTTCAGGAGTTGAATTCTGATTATCAACCTGAAAACTTCGAATTTTGTCAAACAACACAGTGCTTATGGTATAGGTATTGGTAATCATAACGCGCACATGTAGAAGAAATTACATACTGCGTTTATGTTTCTATACTCGAAGCCATAAGTGACAGGTTGTTAAAGGTGTAATTGCAGCTTTTGGGGACTTGTGATCACCTCAATCTTAGCCCATGTAATATCATTCTTCTTGGACACTCAAGTGGGAGAATGTAAGATGTGAGTGTCAAGGAGAATGACTTCTAGTTCTCATCAATCTTGTACCTTGGTTTTAAGTTATCAAGTTGAGGAGATTTCGGACTTAATGGCTGGGATTGAGAGTCCTAACAAACATGCAAGTTAATCAGATAACCTTATCATGTTTTGACAAGAGTTCATAATGGAATAGGACTGTAACCCTAATTGATGTAGCAATCCGGGTATTAGTTGATAGGCCTAATACCTAGGATCGTTTGGCTATATATTGGGATGTCCCTGCACTCACAGCGCCATCCTTTTCCTAAGCAAACCCTATTCTAGCTGGATATAGCTGCTGAGTGTAGAAGACTTCCGATATCTCTTGTACTGATGTCGAGCACTTCTCCAGGTAAGTCATTCATTGTATTTACGTATGCTTGTCATCGTGTATATGTGGTTCTATGCATGCAGTGTTTAAAATTCCAACAACCAACACTTATATGGAGGGATTGACAGCTTTTCACGTTGTACTTTTAACATTTAGCATTGTAGAGAAACGAGATTAGGTAAGCTTCAAGGGATTAGGTTTTAAAGGAAACATTTATTTCAAGCAACTTTTAAGCTGACATGCATCTTTCCTGTATGTCCTTCCCTGACCGTAAACCCAGATATAATAGCAAATGTATTGAGCTTGGTCATGAATGTGGAAATGAGTGATTCATGTTTCAACTTAATGGTTCCTGAATGTGTAATTATTTCTGGTGCATTTCAATATCCTCATGTGCATTGGTTCCTGATTTTTTTCAAAATTTTTTTGTGGGTTGTTGGCTTTTCTGTTTAGAGATTCTGGGCTTAAGAATCTGTGGCTTGGGTTTTGTAAATTGGATTTCTTTTTGCTTGCAGTAAATTAGTAAAATCTGCCATTTTTTTCATGCTATATGTTCCAAGAACTTTGAAATTACTTGGGAGGTTTCTAGAAATTCTTTAGCTCTTGGGGTAAATTGGAGTGTATATATTAATCAAACTACAACCATATCCAATCATCCCAACAAAATGTTAACCAACAGGCATTTTACTCCACCCATTAAGCATTGTTATAGGTACGAGAAAATCAAAATAAAACTCTTTGAAGGCTCTAATAAATTTCACAAATACAGTAATAAGATAATACAGTTTCCATACGGTTTTTAAATGTCGCTCTTCCACCTCCACCTTCTCCCCCCTTTTCTTAATGGATCACTAATCCCACATTCTACAGTACATATACGTATACATACACATATACATACATATACATATATATATATATATATATATATGTGTGTGTATTGTACATATTTGCTTTTGAGTTTTGAGGAAATCTCTCCGGCATTGAATTTAAGGAATTTTATCGATTTGTGTGTGTAGAATATGACTTATTTTCCATTCGTTTTTGTTGCTAAGAACACATCAGACAGAGAAGAAATTAAAATACCGATTGGTCATTACTTAAGCATGTGCAAAATCATTCCAACTTTCATGGTTATTGGTCATCGGATTACCTGTGCATTACACTGTTAAGAGCAAAGTTAATTGAGTGTCCTCACTCATTCAATATGTTGTCAAAAGTGCAATTTCAGAAATTTCGTACAGTGGACAATAATGTTGGTGTGAATCCTATCAAGGGTTTTATCATGTTATAGTTACAAATCCTTGAGTGATTTAGTAGACTACACATATGACTTGAGGTTTTACATGATCTGAATGCATACATTTGATTTTGTTATTCTCTCTAATTTTTCGAATAGAAACTTTTATTCTCTCTAATTTTTTGCTATGTGATGTATCCTTGCAGGTGAACAACATATGTGCCTTTCAGAAACTGAGGGCCTCATCTCAATGATGCACTTAGAATATTCCATCAGATGGGTGTGTTATATAAATGTACACCAAACTCATTTTCCTACGATTATCTCATGCATAATTCTTCAAGCCTCAAAAGCCTCAAAACTTTCACAATCAGTTTGGATTGGCTGATGAGAAAATGGACTCAAGTTTGAATATTTAGCTCAATTTAACATGTAGTTTAGTGGGAAAAATAAAAATAGATTTTTGCTTATAACATTATTTCTCTTATTTTAGCTAAGAAATTTGGAGTAAATGAGTTTGTCAATCTGAAATACAATGACAAACCTGTACACAAGATGAAAAAAATCATGTTATTTTTAGTAGATGTTGCCTCTATACATTAACATAGAGGGTCCAGTTTTATACAACCTTCTAATTTATTAATTTGATCTTTGAAATCAATAGGTTATTGCTGAGATAACCACGGTTGAATTAACAGGAGGATTTGTGCATAGGCAATCCTCTAAATCAGATTCAGCTATATGCCTTAAATACGCCATCCTTTAAGACTTTATCACTAATAGATTGTCTTGCAACACCTCCCTTTCTTCTTATGCTATAAGAATTTAGGATTCAATTTTGAATCTCTGTGCAGGTGTATTTTTGCCACATCACCAACAACTACTCCTACACCTTAGGGATAATTAAACAACCACACTCTCAAATCCATATTAAAAAATCATGTAATTGTACATAGTTAGGTTTGATGGTGCATATGCTATTAATGTAAATTCAATAGAATATAGATGAAACAGAAAGATTTATTTCACCTTATGGATTCAATTCTTATGAGTGATTTCTAAATAATTTTTAAATTGTGGGTTATGATTTCAAAACTCACAACGGAGCGCAGACATTTTTGCTAGTATCTTACTATTTGTCAACAAATTAACAAGGGAAAAATAGAGTTGGATCTTCAAGTTTCTTAGTTTGAAGAGCAAAGAGTATGAAACTATTTCTCAAAAAAAAAAAAGAAGGTTATAGGCCAACCCAAGAGAAGGCAGAATAACCCAAGTACACTTAGAGAAAGCTAAAATACAAAAGCCCATCCCAATAAACAAACAAATAGAAAATAAAACTCTAATCTCAATCATACAAAGAAGAGCAGGTCCCGCTATAGCAGCCACTGACCTAGCAACACTAGATAAAACGACCTAGTAGTCAATTCGAACAAGATAGAACCATGAGCACACCAGAGCCAGATTTTGTCACTGAAAACACTGAACTTAGAGATAAATGAGGCCAAGTTCCCTTCACCAAACCTTGCAATTATATACAAACAAGTAACATATGGATAAAATGTGAGGCTTTGACAGAAGTCGCAGAACACTTGGTCACGAAGGGAATCCAGTAAACTGGTTGGGGGGGGAAGGGAAGTGAATAGATAATGAGGAAGGAAGGTAGATGGAAAAGGTGGGAGGAGATGGAGGTTTGGGTTTGAATAGGCATGGCCAGAGGAGAGGGAGGGTGGGAAACAAAAGAACATAAGGAAGACAACCAAGGAAAGGGCATGGACCCCAAATCTGAGACAAGCTTAGGGAAAATTTAAGACAAAGCTCAAGGACGACTGATAAAAAACTCAGAAGGAAACTAAGAAAAGAGAGGAAAGGAAGAAGCGGAGAGGAGGAGGATAAAAAAAGGGTTGCCACTGACACCCAAGCCAAAGGCTAAGGCTGGCGGCGAATGTGTTTCAGCAAAGAAAGAGCTTTTTTCTAAAGAGAGAAAGTTAGAGAGATTTTTCCGTGTAACGTAATCGTTGGTATGTTGTGGAAACCTAACCCAACTCAACCCATCTAATCCACAACTCAAAAGGTTCACCAGGAGTAGACAAAGTCATGTTCTTAATTGAGGTTCAGAGTATGGAGTATGATTCTCTCCCCTCTTTTTTCCCCTCCCCTTCCCTCCCTACCTATTTGAACAATCATGGTTAAGCCACGTCAATATCTTATATTAATTTTTTTTTTTTTTTTTTATAGAAAGGGAAAGACAAAATAGAGAATGTGAGAGGAAATGATGGAAGGGGATGGAAAGAAGAGATAAGAGAATCCAAGTCCTCACAGTAATTGATGTACATGACAACATGTCACATCATATTATTGTCCCTTAAGAGGTTCTTATTTAAATGGCTTCACAATTGGTTCACCTTTCATCTCGAATCCTTTACCAACAATGTAGGTGTTTTAGAATTTATATTGAAGGGTAATGCAGGGGAAACTAAATTTATACACTAAATTTTGTAGACTAAGGGCTGGTTTGGTATTGCTATGCTTTGAAAAAAAGCTACTTCTGTTGTGCTGTAAGAATAAGAAGTTGTGAAATAAAGTAGCAGAGTGTTTGGTAAACTTTTTTGTAAAAGTGCTTTTGAAGAAGAAAAAAAAAAGCAGTATTGTAGTGTTTGGTAAACTTTTATGTAAAACAAATGTGAAAAAAAAGCCAGTTTTTCAAAGTTGGGTTTTGCAGCTTCTTATTTTTGCCTTTTCTTCACTCAAAACTGTGAACAAAAGCTAAAATTGAATGTTTACCAAACACAAAAACAGCTCCCAGTTTTTTTTGATACCATCTTTTTTCAGAATCACCTCAGTACCAAACTAGGCCTAAATGACATGGAAATCAATGATTGGATCATTACTTAAGTATTGATTACTGTACTTATTTTTTATTGGTGATACATCATTTAATTTGCAAATTTAGGATACAAATTTAGCCTATCTAGTATTACTCTATATTTAATAATGCATTAAGTGGCATCTTGAAATATACATGTAATGTCAATTGTCAATACAAAATATGAATTGTTTGGGTTTGGGATTCAAAATGAGGGTTCTTGTTTTTTGGGTTAAAAGCCTGAAAGGTAACAAATGTGACTTAATTTAAGAGAATCTTCCTAGTCAATTATTTTCCAAACAAATTCACTTCTTTATAAGGAGGAATATAATAGAATTACACAAGGGGCTATACAAGTTAAGAAAATCATGTTACTTAGTACTACGGTTTAGTATTATTCATCTTCACTTGTAAGTAAGCATTTTTAGGTTTCATTTTGGCAAAAGGTGAACTCGAACTAAATTATTATGGCTAACTCATTGTGAGGTTTAGCCGACTCATCTATTCTTTAGTGTAAATAATATCCAAGGTATTAAAAAATAATGAAAATTCTAATCTACAATAATTAAATTAATCCCAATTTAGTTGGGCTGACGTGAAAAACTAGTTTCTTTAATTACTCTGTATTCTTGTGCAGTAACTGACTTCTCCCATGCAATATTCTCTCGCAATCGCTATCTTCTCACGTGGATAGCATGTGACTTTAGTCTAGTTATTCAGATAGCAGAATTGTACCTCGATCTATTAATTTGAAGGCATAGTCATCCTAACTCGGAACCATATCACTCCCATATTTGATGAAATAGGATGAATTGAGACAGTATTTTATAATTACGTAATTATCTTGAATTTGTTAACTATTTTTTTATTTTCCAATACGCTGGAAGGGACAACATTTAAATCTCTTACATTCACACAGATAGGTACCATGTGATCAATTTCTTTGAGTTCATTGCTAATGTGTTAAATGTCCCAATTCCAAACATGCTTTTACTTCCTCCTTTTCGGCCCGAACCAAGAAATCCCTCAGATATGTATGATGCAAAATGGATCTTGGTCTCAGGATGATCACTTCTCTATTAGGAATCACCTATGGCGTTGGCATATACAGCCAAACTTAAAACTGATTACATTAAGGAGTGAGTCATGAGTGTGCCTTAAGAATGTTTAACATCTCTTTGGTTTCAACAGCATTGCAGAAATCAACATCTTTGATCAATAATTATACAACTAGAAATACAAAGGCATCAATTTTTTTTCCTTTTCATAAATATAGGATGGAATGGAAGCCCACTGAAACTACATAATTCTGTTAAATAATCCAACCAAGTCCACAAACTTCTACAAATTCACACAAAAAACTGAAAAATATAAATAATCAGGACATGGGAACCCTGAAAATTTATTAGAAGTCCACAAAGTTTTAACATTTCATTTTTTTGAGTCCTGCAAGTCTTTCTCCTCAGCCTCCATCTCCCAGTCTTCAGTTATTGTCTCCAATACAGGACATGTTGAAGTCTTGTTGTGAGATATCAAAAGGGCAGGTGCAACCTCAGTCCAAGAACACAACAATCTCATCCGCATCTGCTTCGCCATTGGATTAGCTGCTTAATTTCAAGCTGAAAGATGGAGAAGTGGCTTTCTAATTAAGTGCTTTTCGGTAAAGAGATAAAGAGAAAATGGGGTTGTAGCTAGTACCGTGTTGAGGGCGTGAGATTTTGGGTTGAAGGGAAGGCAGATGAAGGTGGCTTTTTATAGGAGTTGAAATTAATCATAATAATGTTGGCGACAAAAATGAGTGAAGGGAAATTACACCAGAAGTTGCAAACTAAAGTAGGTCTTACAGTCTCACCGACTAATTATAAGGCATGTGAGGGACATGGAAAATGTGGATAAACAATTCTAATTTAACATGTTTTATGAGTCACAATTATAAAATTTCTACCTTGAATCTTAATGGCCAATCTATGTGGTGTCCACTCTCCACCAAAGTGCTTTAATTCATACGTACAACAAAAGCCTGTTCCTATTTATGTGTGCGTTAATGTACTAAAAATCTAGGGGTAAATGATAAAAAATTACTTCAATTATGGATCGAACGATATTTTCATACCTTATCTTTTAAAAATGACAATGTCATACCTAATCTTACGAATTTGGTCCAATGTCAGACCTCTGTCAGTTTTTCTGTTAATTTATCTGTTAAGTGCTGATATGGTTAGAGACGGAACCCACTCACTAATCCAACTGGATTAAAAATTAATTAAATATATTTTTAATAATTAAATATTAAAAAATTAAAAATAAAATTATTTTTTATATAAAATTGTGGGATCCACCTCTACAAATCCTTCCCCACCCATCCCCCCAACCTACCTTCACCACCCTCTCTCTGTCCTCTCTCTCTCTCTCACCTCTCTCTTCTTTCTCCCTGCAACCTGCATCCCCAAAACCCAGAAACCCTTCCCACCTGCCCCCCCAACCTTCCTCCACCACCCACCCTCTCTCCTCTCTCTCTCTCTCTCTCTCTCTCTCTCTCTCGCTCGCCTTTCTCTCCTCTCTCTTTCTCTGGGCAACATGCATCCCCAATCCATTAGTAAATATCCATTTCGCATTTCGCACTACAAAGTCCCTTAGTACAAATTTATAATCTTATGACATGAATACTAATTCAAGCGGTATTAGGTTAGACATTTTCCAATTCCTTCAAATTCCTCAGAAATTCAGTGTACGGTACACATTTTTCTCTATATATACACACAGCAACGCTAGCGAAGAACTAGGTGATTGACACCCACAAACCACACAAACCCTAACCCCAAAATCAACCACAACTGAAGCAAGGTCAAAATGGAATAACAGATAAGGAGCTGGAGATTGGGAAGAAAGAGTGAAGGAGTACCCTACGGGGCATGCGCTCGATGGAACGTATCTGGTTTTTTAGGGTGAAGGACTTAGGCATCTTTTCTGGGCCCAAGATCGACTTGGACCAACGTCCTGGGTTCACTCGCCGCTTACTGTAGCCACCGTGAGCCATGGCATTACCTTTCCAAATAATCTCAGAGATTAGAGAGAGAAATGGAGTATCTCTGATTTGGGGCTAGGGATTAGAGAGAGAGAATGAATGTCTCTAATTTGGGGGGTGGGTTCGAGTGAGGATACGGGGGTGGGGAGATAGGGTGTGTCTGATTTGGGAGTGAACTCTGGTGGGGAGAAGGGGGTGGGGAAGACGAACTAGGGTTTTTTTTTTTTTTTTTTTTTTTTTGGGTGTACATGAACAGGGACCAGCTCGAGGAGCTACGCATGAAGCCATCGTCGGCCTCCTTAGCATCGAAGAGGGTGATTGGTAGGTGAGGGCGGCAGTTTTGGTGGTAAATGAAGGTTGGGGGAGACGGGTGGGAAAGGTTTCTGGGTTTTGGGATTTTGGGGATGCAGGTGCCTAGAGAGAGCAAAGAGAGACAAGAGAGAGGCGAGAAAAGAGAGGGTGGATCCCACAATTTTATATAAAATAAATATTTTTGTTTTTAATTTTTTAATATTTAATTATTAAAAATATATTTAATTAATTTTTAATCCAGTTAGATTAGTGAGTGGGTCATGTCTCTAGCTACGGCAGCACTTAACAGAAAAATTAACAGAAAAACTGACGGAGGTCTGACATTGGACCAAATTCGTAAGATTAGGTATGACATTGTCATTTTAAAAAGATGAAGTATGAAAGTGTCGTTCAACCCATAGTTGAGGTAATTTTTTGTAATTTACCCAAAATCTAATCATTTTTAGTTTCTTTTGCTTCTTACAAACAATAATAATAGAAAGAAAAAGTTTACTACAACAACATTTGATAGAATATAATTCTTCACTCGAGAATCACCCCAAACACAAAACCAAAGAAAACGAACCCATCCCTAAACCTTTCAACCCGGATTACTCACTTTGGATCGGTCATTAACTACATCACCAGTAACTTAACTTCGAAATCTTCTCTATAGTTACCTTTTGGGTGATACTATCCACATACCTCTTTTTACTTCTTACAAACCCTTTGTTATAGCACCACCCTTACCATTTCTTGTAAAACAAGTATATACTTTTTGTAATTTGTATAAGATTTTTTTCCATAATAAGAATTGTTAATTATAACCCTATATTTAGTTTGTAATACTATTCATTGATTAATTCAAGAAGTCATATTTCTACAACATTCGATCACTAATTGAATTGACAATTTGTTAATTGTTGTGAAAAAAAGGATAAAGTATAGATTCTGCATATGGTCTAATATCCTAATGGATAAGATGTTGGATTTTTACTCATGTGTCTCGGGTTTGAAACTTCTCCTCCTCTAAATTACTGTAATAGTTTCGCACCCTTCACCCTTCCCATAATAATAATAATAATAATAAATTAGAAAAAGGTAAAGTGTAGATCCAATCTATTGTTGAAATATCTCACAATAACCATATATCTGAGAGAAGAAGAGTTTAAATATCACAACTCCACTCTAATTAATACTGGGGCCTTTTGCGATAACTCCACACCAAACGGATTGTGCAAGTGGTAATTACCAAGTTGGAGAAAATATCGGTGTTGTTAGAAGTGGATTTTTGGCCCGTCTCTCTAATAATTTAACATGGCATTAGAGCCACGGACCAGCCTGCACTGCCACCTGATGAATGGATGCCCTTGGCACCGGGCAATGATGTTGGGTCCCTTGGCCCCTTATGTAGGATGAGTTCTCTTGGCTTCACGTGGTTGTCAATGTGTTGATCTCTCATGTAAGGGGGCGTGGAAAAGTATCCCACATCCATTGTATCTCTGAGAGAAGAAGAGTTTAAATATCCTAACCCTGCTATAACTAATACCGAAGTTTTTTGTAATAAAACTCCACACCTGATGGATTGTGCAGATGGTAATGGTTGATCATTTCTTTATTAAGAATCACCTATGGCATTGGCATATACAACCAAACTTAAAACTGATTTCATTAAGGAGTGAGTCATGAGTGTGCCTTATGAATGTTTAACATCTCTTTTGTTTCAACAGCATAGCAGAAATCATCATCTTTGATCAATAATTACACAACTAGAAATCCAAAGGCATCATTTTTTTTCCTTTTCATAAGATATAAGATGGAATGGAAGCCCATTGAAACTACATAATTCTGTCGACTAATCCAACCAAGTCCATAAACTTTTACAAATTCACACAAAAAACTGAAAACTATAAATAATCAGGACATGAGAAGCCAAAAAATTCATTAGAATCCACGAACGTCTAACATTTTATTTTTTGTAGTCCTGCAAGTCTTTCTCCTCAGCCTCCAGCTCCCAGTCTTCAGTTATTGTCTCCAATTCAGGACAAGTTGAAGTCTTGTTGTGAGATGTCAAAAGGGCAGGTGCAACCTCAGTCCAAGAACATAACAATCTCATCTGCATCTGCTTTGCCATTGGATCAGCTGCTTAATTCCAAGCTGAAAGATGGGGAAGTGGCTTTTTAATTAAGTGCTTTTCGAGAAAGAGAATAAAGAGATGAAGAGAAAATGGGGTTGTAGCTAGTGGTTGAAGGGAAAGCAGATGAAGGTGGCTTTTTATAGGAGTTGAAATTAAATAATCATAATAATGTTGGTGACAAAAGTGAGTGAAGGGAAATTACACCAGAAGTTGCAAACTAAAGTAGATCTTACAGTCTCACCGACTAATGATAAGGCAAGTGAGGGACATGGAAAATGTGGATAAACAATTCTAATTTAACATGTTTTATGGGTCACAATTATAAAATTTGAAAATGGATCATCTTCGGATTGTTTCCTCCTAATCCATCAAATCATGAATTCGTGCCGTTGAAATTTGATCTAACGGCTACAAAACAAGAACCCACTTTAAAAGTTATAATAACTTCCGTCGTTAAATTAAATTGCAACGATATAGATCCCTTGATTTGGTGGATTAGGAGGAAGGGATCCAAAAATGAACCCTTTTCATAAAATTTCTACCTTGAATCTTAATGGCCAATCTATCACTACTAGAAAACAGGCCATAGGACACTGTTTTAGGAACACCATTCATTATCAGTGTCTTTTTGAGAGTCGGTTGCACAGTTGTGTATGTTTGGTGTCCCTTAGGCTTTTCGACACCGATGATAGTGTCATTCTTCAAATTTGTAACCTATAAATTCATTATTTTGCTTTATACATGGAAAATAATTATTATTATATTCTTTTAATGTCAAAATAATAATTATTAAGCTTTTTAATTGTTATTATATTATGCCAAAATCTAATCAGCTCACTCTCTTTCTCTTCATTTTCCTTTTTCTCCTTTGTTTCCCCCCTTCTCTTTCTTTTACTTTCCTCTCTCTTTGTTTTCACCGTCACATCTCTCTTCGTTTTTTCTTCTTCCTCTTGTGTTTTTCCTTCAGAGATAAAGTTCTCTCTCCCCTTTGTTTTATTTTGGATTACAGAGGAGTTGGTGAGAGTTTTTTACAGAGGAGTTGGTGAGAGTTTTTCTCTCCCGTTTGTGAGAGCTCTTCTCTCCCTTTGTGGGAGCTTCTCTCTCTCTCTCTTTGTGAGAGCTCTTTCCTTTTCCTCAATTTCAGATTCGATTTTGCTTTCATTCAGTTTTCCGTTTTGAGAGTCGGCGGCTTGGGTATCCGACGTCCATCACCGGCTTTTCTATTCTGTTTGGTTTTTTTCATTAGGCCTTTAGCTTTCTTTTCAAACCTCAATCTCAACCTTGAAGCTCATTTCTTTCAACCCCATCCTTTCCATATTCCTATCAGTTACCCACCATCGTCAACATTGCTTATGCATTATGGTCTCTCTCTCCCCCTCTCTCTCCCTTCTTTGTATCAGATCAGGTCTGAGATTTTTCCCACTTTGAGTTCATATCTTCTATGATTTGAATGTATATTTTCAGATCTCTCCTGGGTTTCATCTGCATGCAATTTTTTGTTAATTCATATGATGGATTGTTGTTCTGCATTGATAAGTGTTGAGTACAAAAAGGTTCGGCATTGAGGAGGATGCACAGAGAGGCATAACTATTCCATTTTCGCTATAATAATTTTCCTTTTATTTTTTCATTCTGACTAAAAATTTAATTTTCTTTGCTCTTTTAAGTAAATTATGATGTTTATTTGTGGTTTTTTTGCGTTGTTAACTTTTTTTGACAGAAAGAAACAGGTGCAGAAGATGATTTTGTGGATGCAAATTTCCGCCTTCTTTATCTTGGATAAAATTGCATCTACAAAATAATTAACACCTTAGGTTAAGGCCAAGAGCCTCACGCGCCCACAATGAATGAGGTGTTTTAGTCGAGGAACCTCCGATGTCAGAGTTAGAATTTAAAGAGAAAAAGTGTTTTGAGAGTTTTTTGAGTTTTACAAGAGTGTGGACCTAGCTTTTTAGAGAAAATAGGATCATATATATAGGGAATGGAGGTGGCTGACCCTTAGAGGTTTTTTGTGTGAAAATGGGTGATTTAATTGGTGATTAATGGATTAATTAGGAATTAATCCATTAATTAGCCAATTAATCTCCATTTATATGGAATAATATGTAGGTTATGAAGTAATTACCTAAGATGAGGATGAATGAGATGATTTGAAATTTGTTACCTATTTTGGACACTCTTGGCTTGATTAAAGAATGATTGTCCACTACTCGTGCGTAGGACAACCGGTGTATCTCAGGGGTAACTTTGTCCTGTTAACCAAAAATCTACGTGTCGCCTTATGATTATTTTTGGCTCCACAAATGCCCCCACACCTGCTGGGCTGCTCGTAGGAAAGGGCAGCAGGTGTAGAGATCTTCTTGCTCTAGGAAACTTAGGATTGCGTCCTGTTTTAATGTAGATTCCCTCTTTAATATGAAATTAGATCCTTCTAGGAAAGGGAAATAAATTTCTCTTAAAGCCTATTTAAGTCCACCTTAAGTGGGTTATTAAATCAACTTTGGAAAGTGATTTATTCTACCCTACAAGAGAGAGAGAAAACTTAGAGGATATTTGTTCCCCCTCATCTAGCAATCTTCTACATCTTGCCCATGCAAAGGATCATCTTTCGTTGCTTTCTTCGTCTTCTCTGTGCCGCTCCAATGTAATAAAAACTTAATTTCTTTTTGTCTTCTTCTTGGGTGGTGCTGCCACGGGGTAGTCATCGGGGTAGTGCGGCATGTCGGCTGGTAGGGGTCAGAAGTTGGCTTAGCATGGGCCAAGGAGGTGATGTGGCAGGGGCCATTGCTTGAGCAACTCCACTTAATTGAAGCCAAGGATTGGTTCGGCATGGGTCAAGGAAGTGGCGTGGAAAAGGCAATTGTTTGGGTTGCCACGTCTGGGCTGCCTGCTGAAAATGAGGAAGCCGCTTGAGTTTGATTTTTCAACATTTGTTACTTAGTTGATCTTTCGATTTTTTGAGTTATGTGGCCTTCTCGCATTGGAGAGCTTACCCAGATAGGTGCCAGGGATTTAGTTTACCCTCTCGCACTATAGAGCAATTAGTTTAGCCTCTCACACTGGAAAACAATTAGTTTATCCTCTTGCATTGGAAAGCAGACCCTTTTGGGGTGTCGGGGAATTGGTTTACCTTCTCGCACTGAAGAGCAATTAGTTTATACTCTCGCACTGAAGAGCAGACCTATATAGGTGTCGGGGAATTGGTTTACCCTTTTGCACTAGAAAGCAATTGGTTTATCCTCTCGCACTGGAGAACAGGCCATTTTGGGGTGTCGGGGAATTGGTTTACCCTCTCGAGAGCAATTAGTTTATCCTCTCGCACTGGAGAGCAATTAGTTTATCCTCTATCACTGGAGAGCAGACCCATATGTGTTGGAAATGTGCCCTAAAACCAATCATATGATGATACTTTACGGACATTTCAAACTAATGTAGTTTAAATGTAAAGGGCAAAGATTATTGTTTGAGCCGTCTCATATAAATGTTATATGCTTAAACGATAAGTCCAAGGAATATGTGATTGGAAGAATGCGATCTAAAGAAGTTAGATTCATGAGACCATTCTTTCGTTGACACATCATAAACGTTCCTGATCATAGGATTGTCAATTGGGCATTGACAGTCCGTTAAGATCAGTACGTGCTATGTCTTCTCTAAGGGAGAGTGACTAGTCTCGAGTCATTGGTGTGTGACATCAAGACAAGTAAGTAGGTGCTCAATAGAGAATGAGTTCACTGAACACGATCAACGAAGAGTTCTCATATTCATGTCACATGAGAACTCATGGTTGGGATAATGCAAATTAGTCTTTTGACCTGAGGCATCACAGTTGTCTTGTGGTTAGGTCCTTAATCTTTGATTATGTCAAAGTCACTCCATCAGGAGGGTGTCCACGGCATCGTTGGGGTTAAGCCACTTGGCTATGGAGGCAAGTGGATGCGCAACAAGGGATCTCTAACCTTCAAACTGTTTGAGGGAGAATACTCTATGATATGATTTAGAATCTCTGGCCAGAGTATGAATGAGATGTTGGAATGCGTTCCAGATCACATTCAAGGTAATCATATAAGCACAAGACTCACATTGGATAGTAGACATGAATAAACTATCAAACCAAACAATGTGGTCAAGAATATTGTATTAGAGAAAGACCGTATTGCATTTGTAATCCTAAAACTGAATAGGTTCTCCACCTCTTCTGATTAGCTTGGGTAACCATGACATGCTGCTAGGCGTCAACCATGGTTTGTGGAAGCCCTAAAAGTGTATTATCACTAACGGGAGAATTGAAAGTAAGTTCCAATTCACAATCGATTTGAAAGAGTTTGAATCGCCCATTGCCTCGCTAAAAGGAACCTAATGGATCGTACACCGTGTAAGGTAAAGATTGAAGATTCAACGGAGATGAGTAAGAATAATTAAATGGTTTAATTATTTATGGCAAGGATTAATTAATATGTTAATTAATCAAACGAATAAGTTCGTTAAAGACCTCGGGATAGTTTTGGACCTTAAGGCCCAATGGGCTTCGAACGTCAAGTCCATTGACTTAAGTTGTATGACAACTTAATGAATAATGATTCACAAAGGCCCAAATAGCCCAATAAATCCCCTTAAATTCGGCCATTTAGAGGAGGGTAGTAAACTTGGCTTAATTGCAAGTTTGCCACTCCATTGTGAGGTGGTATAAAGACATCTTTATAGCCATTTCATCCTAAGGGTTTTCTAAGGAGTAAAGATGAGAACAAACTCTCCTTTCTCTCTAGAAATGGCGGGCCACCTTGAGGAAAAACATCTAGCAATCTTACTTCCTCAAGGTCACTCATTTCTTCTCCAATCTTACCTTGGTGTGGAGACTTAGAGGTTCTCAATTTTGGGAACTTGGAGAAACCTTTTCATCCATCCAAATCCATGGATCTAAGATGCAAGGAATGAAGGCCCTCTCTTTGGGTGATTAGCCTTTGCTTATGCAAAGAGGAATCTACAAAGGTATTGATTTCTCAACTCACTTTGTTTTGAGTTGAGTCTTGGTTCACCTATCTACTAGGCTTTGAAGTTCATGGGTTAAGTTTTGTTTTTGAGTGCATATAAACATGATTCCGCCTTTTAATTGTTAATTGCATGTTGTTGATGTTGCTCAAATGAACTTGTTTTTAACAAATTTTCCTTCAATATGGGTGTCGGGGAATTGGTTTACCCTCTCACACTCGAGAACAATTAGTTTACCTTATTGCACAAGAGAGCATGGAAATCATTGTTGTGAGTGCACCTGAGGAAACATGGAATGCTGGGACAACCGAAATAATCCTTAGCCTGCCCCTGGTTCATGGTAGTTGGGCTGGTGTATCCTTCTGGTACTCGTCTGCCCCCGGCGCGCTATTAGGCTAAGCTGCTGCATTTGTCAAAGCAGAGGTTGTCTTTATATCCAACAATTTATGTGGGATAGTCCCGTCTGCTCGATCTTGTCATTGAAAGATGACTCGCTCATGTTGGTCATGTCTTATCGGAGCGCCTTGTCAATAGCTTTGTTGTGCGGGAAATTGCACAATCGCTCGGTCATGAGCCTTTCTACTTATTCCTGAATTTTCCTTTGTTGGGAGTGGCAAAGCTCTCGGCTGTCCCAGTCTTGACTTGTTGGTTTAGGCTGCTCTTTTACGTGTTCGGCTCGTCTATGTCGCGGTAGCGGTGCATGTGGTAGATTCCTAGCAGGCGAATGATTTCGCAGGCTGCTGGTTGAAATTAAGCCGGATTGAGTGACTGATTATCTCCGCCCGTCATGCTACCTACTCCGATGTGATATGGAGGATGCTCTTTGCGAGCCTAGCCGTGAATGAACATTTTGCTTAGAAGGCTACTTATGTTAATTATCGGAGTGTGGCCTCAACCGTGAATGTATGCTCGTCTGTGGGCCTAATCGAGAGTGCACGCTCCTCCATGTGCTAAGACAAGAGTATACGCTATCTCAGGGCCCAATTGGGAGTGTATTCTGCCGAAACACTAGGTTCGTGGCAGGTCGAGTAGCTGCTTGTCAAGACACTGCTGAAGAGGTTCTTTGTCCACCTATCCTTCTTCGGGACACCTTGTTTGGAACACGTTGCATCTTCGAGCGCTGCAAGAGCTGGTTCACCAAAGTCGTCTGTTGTGCTAAGGCGCTCGTCAACTCTATGACTTGTCAAGACAAGTGTTATTCGCCATTTGGATTGGAAGAGCTTGGAAGGAATGTTTCTCCTTGAGCAGTGGAAGTATGGTAGACTTCGGGCATGAGATTTGAGCTGGGAAATGTCAAATCCACAAAAAATATGGTGAAAATGCTCCCGGTTTGATCATCGATCCGGAAATTTAGAGTCGGAACAGTTAAACTAGTCTTGGACCGATTTAGGCTACTTGGAAGGCCACGGGAGCAGACTGGGCTGCGGGAGCAGGCTAGGCCACGGGAGCAGGCTGCTCGGTGGGAGCAGGCTGCTCGATGAGAACAAGTTGGACCACGGGAGCAGGCTAGGCCATGAGAGCAAACTGCTCAGCGAGAGCAGGCTGGGCCATGAGAGCAGTCTGCTCGATGGGAGCAGGTTGGGCCACAGGAGTGGGCTGCTCGACGTGTGACACACGTGGGTGAGAGGCTAGGGCTTGGAGTAACATGGCTTGGGTCATGGCCTTGGTGCCATGAGCCTTGGATGGCACGGCTTGGGCTTGCTTTGGTTGCACGGCTCGGGCCGTGGTAGTGGTGCCATAGACCTCGCCACGGGTGGCCACCGCGATGGTTCCGATGATGGAACCTTGTGGTGGTGGTGCCGCTCCCCCTAGGATCACATTTAGTCTCGTGGATTGCCGCGGTCCCATTTCTTTTATATTGGAATTTTCACTCATAGAGTTTTCTAAATTTCTAGCCATTGTATTTCTCTTTTTCGTTTTATCAAAAAATCTTTGCAAATAAAAAATTCTAATAATAAAAACGTACGAAAAATACAAGTGGACTAGAAAATAGAGAAAAAACCTTTTTTATGCGAGAGTTTTCTACGAGTGTGAATTTCAACTCTCAATGAAAGCACCAACTTGTGGACGCAAATTTCCACCTTCTTGATCTTGGATAAAATTGCACCTACAAAACAATTAACACCTTAGGTTAAGGCCAAGAGCCTCACACGCCCATGATGAATGGGGAGGCTTTGGCCGAAGAACCTCCGATGCTAAAGTTAGAATTTAGAGAGAAAAAATGTTTGGAGAGTTTTTAGAGTTTTAAAAGAGTATGGACCTGGATTTTTAGAGAAAATAGGATCATATATATAGGGAATGGAGGTGGCTGGCCCTTAGAGGTTTTTTGTGTGAAAGTGGGTGATTTAATTGATGATTAATGGATTAATTAGGAATTAATCCATTAATTAGCCAATTAATCTCCATTTATATGGAATAATTTGTAGGTTATGAAGTAATTACCTAAGATGAGGATGAATGAGATAATTTGGAATTTGTTACCTATTTTAGACACTCTTGACTTGATTAAAGAATGATTATCCACTGCTCGTGCGTAGGGCAATCGGTGTGTCTCAAGAGTAACTTTGTTTTTTTTACCAAAAATTCACGTGCCACATTGTGATTATTTTTAGCTCTACAAATTTAACAGTCGGATCTTAAGTGCTTTATTCAGATATGAACTATGAAGTTCTTATGAAGGTAGATTTTAATTAGTTTTAGTTGTTTTTATACTATTTTAAATTTAGTATGATTGCGTGATATTATCTTACAAGTTTTTATTATTTATAATTTATAATTTTGCCCAGGTCGTTCAAGAACACTACCAATGGATTATGGAAGATGGATGGAAGTATACTATCAAATTGTAGGACTTGATTGCGAAAATATTAAATTTTATCAAAAGCCACTGACATTAATAATGGGATTAGACAACGCAATGGGTGGTCAGTGGGCGCCCCTTTTTAATAAAAAAAAAAAAACCAAAATGCAATCTGGACGCTGATGCGAAAAGGACATTTTCTCTGACAAGATTTACTTACTATTTTTAATTATAAATAAATAAACAAAAAGATTGAATATAATGGAGACTTGTACTTCCTTTTTACACGGATGTAGAAATAGTGGCGTTTGTTACACTGGAGATGTTTAGGCCATTTTCAACCGATGATTGGTCAGAAGGTTTGTTTTAGTTCCTTGACCCTTCAAGATTCTATAAGATATTAATATTTTAATAAACAGTACAGGATTATATTTGTCTTCGTGTCCAACCGAGAGCCAGAGGACCATAGTGCTCGTTTTAGCCCAGTCACGAAAAACCGTCTCCAACCGAGAGTCAAATGGCCATAGGGCCAAACATAATTTATTATTTAAATTTAAAAACTACAACAACTTAAATTCAAATCCAACAACTTAAATTTAAAAATTACAACTATAATTGGCTCAAAAAACCAAAAAAAATAGAATTTAAATTTAATAAATGGTTTAGGTATTTATAAGAGAAAAAAAATTAGAATTTTTAAGAATTTAAAAAAAAATTGGCCCAAAAAACCTAAAAAAAAAAAAAAAATTAAATACAACGGCTAGTTGACTAGCCGCTGTATTCAAATTTTTTTTTTAAGCAATCCTGTCGATTATAACCGACAGGAAAGCTATATTTTCTGACCATCCCCAAATTCGCTACCTGGCTACTTGCAGCCAGCCCTCTAGCCCTCTAGCCCTCTCTGATTCCGTGGGGCCCTCTTAGATTCCAAAACCCTCTGGCCTAGCCCTCGGTTAAAGACGATTTTCGAACTATTTTCGACCCTCTGATCCTTTGAATTCTTCGGTTAGAGATGACCTTACATAACATGGATTCTTATTCAATGGTTGCATGGTGGCTACTGATAATTGCCATCGAAGTCAGTGCTCTTTCATCTTAATCCACACCAATGCAAAGGGTGTGCTAGAGCTAAAATTCTTGTAGTGGATGTGGTGTCCACTCTCCACCAAATTGCTTTAATTCCTACAAAGCCTGTTCCTGTTTATGTGTGCATTATCGTACTAAAAATCTAATCATTTTCGGTTTCTTCTGCTTTCCACAAACAAAAATGGAATAGAATTCTCTTTTCATTCTATTCTCATTTTTTTCCCTTCCCTCCTCTTATAAATTATTTTTTATCTTTTTTTGGCTATTAAAAAAATTAACATAAAACGTTTACATGGTTTAATCGTAATCATTCAAATAAGAGGAGAGGGGAGGGAAGGGAAGGGAAACTAGAAGGGGAGAGAATCATACTTCAATAATAATAATAGAGAGAAATTTTACTGCACCAACATTTGGTAGAATATAATTCTTAACTTAAGAATTTTCTGTCACTTAATATTACAATTTAGTAATATTTCTTATCACTAACTATAAGTGAAAGATTCGAATAAAATTATTATAACTTAGCTCATTGTAAATTTTAATTCAATCTCTTATCCCTTAGCGCAAAGAATATAAATGTATTAAAAAGAAAAACTCCATAATCTTCTCCTGGCTCTGCCAAATCAAACCGTTTCTCATGGGTAATGATTTATGGCAATTCGTTGATGGTTCCCACTATTTCATACCCTCTCAAATTGATGACCCCAAACACAAAACCAAAGAAAACGAACCCATCCCTAAACCTATCAACCTGGATTACTCACTTTGGATCGGTCATTAGCTACATCACCGGTAACTTAACTCTAGAATCTTCTCTGTAATTACATTTTGGGTGATATTATCCATAAACTTCTTTTCACCTCCTACAAAATCTCCGTTAGAGAGCTATTAGACCCACTTCATTGTCCTATTTATCCATCCATATTATAATTCCAACCACCATAAAATGTCAAAAATTTAAAATGCTATTTTCCCACCCACTTTTATTCCTAAAGTATCCTCATTAGCACTCTTGCTCTGCGCTTGTCTATAAAATTATTGCACCAATGAAGAAATAATCTTAGAGCACTCAGTGACAGACTTTGCACCATTTTTTTCTGCTGATCAAACTCGAAACCCTTTACAGAAGACTATCCTTCCTCGGTTCTTCCACACTTGTGTATTTCTGTATCAGCTCCAATACATATGCAGCAAGTCCACATTACGTATCAATTCATTTTGATATCCATTGTTGAAATATCCAACCAAAACAAAATCATTAAATTTGAACCAGAGAGTGGCTGGAGAAAGTAGAGAAGAAGCAAATTCTGGTTGCTTGGTTTTTGGGGTTTGTTTTCTTCTTCGCAATTTTTATGAGAATTAATTTGCAGTAAACGTAGAAAATAGTGTGAAACCAAAACTATTTCAATTTGAGTCGCACTGGAATTTGATCGGGTGAGTTAGGGCTTAAGGATAGATCAATCGTTTGTGAACATAAGGTTGTCTTTGCAAATGGCCCTTTACCACATAGCGGTGGAAAGGTGTTGAGCCCTTACATGACGGCGTGGATTCAAACTCCGTCGATGGTTAATTTAACAAAATCTATCGTTTGACCGAAAAAAAAAAACAGAGGGTTATCTTTGAAGGTCTTTATCAGTCATTTTACAGATGAGCAAACTTGTAATTAGAAATTTTATTAAAAAGTGGGTAGGGAGATAAGCCACTAGGGTGGGAATAACAGCACTCCTCTGTTATAGCACCACCCTTACCATTTCTTTTAAAACAAGTACTTACTTCTTGTAATTTGTATAAGATTTATTTCCAAAATAATTTTTTTTACTTATAACCCTATATTTATTTTGTAAACTATTCATTGATTAGTTCAAGAAGTCATATTTCTATAACATTCGATTACCAATTGAATTGACAATTTCTTAATTGTCATGAAAAAGGGTAAAAAGTCTAGATCTTGCATGTTCTCTAACATCCTAGTGTATAAGGTATTGGGTTTCTACCCATGAGTTCCAGGTTTGAAAATCCCCCACTCCTAAAGTACTATAATAGTTTCGAACTCTTTTCACTCTCCAAAATAATAATAAACATTTTTTTTTTATTTTTAGAAAAAGGTAAAGTGTAGATCCAATCTATTGTTCAAATATCTCACAACAACCATATTTCTGAGAGAATAAGAGTTTAAATATCTTAACCTCACTCTAACTAATACTGAGGCCTTTTATGATAAAACCTTAAACCTAACGGATTGTGTAAATGGTAATTTCCAAGTTGTGGACAATATCGGTATTGTTGGAAGTAGGTTTTTGGCCCGTCTCTCTAAAAATTTAACATGGTATTAGAGCCAGAGAGTGACCTGTACTGCCACGTGATTGGTGGATCCCCTTGGCCCAGCACGATGATGGTGGGTCCCTCGGCCCTGCATGTAGGGTGAGTTCCCTTAACTCCACATGGTTATCAATATGTAGATCTCTCATATGTGACCCACTAATTGGAGTCCCACGTGAGGGGCGTCTGGTAGTATCCCACACTCATTGCATTTCTGAGAGAAGAGGAGTTCAAATATTCTAACCCCGCTCTAACTAATATCGAGGCCTTTTGTGATAAAACTTCATACCTAACAGATTGTGCAGGTGGTAATTACCAAATTAATGATAATACTGATGTTGTTGAAAGTGAGTCTTTAGTCTGTTTCTTTGATAATTATAACTAAATGAAATACTATCAAATCAGTGTGGTGTTAAAAGTTGGTGCAATAAGTTGATGTCCACAGAGCCTCCAATTCATCGACACCTATCCTTCCCCAAAGCGTTTAAAATGTCCATTTATTTGTGGGTCTACTTAGATATTAATCTAAAGAATCATTTGAATCAAAATTCTTTTCATCACCTAATTTTAATCAAGTAAACAAATTAACATAGTGTTTCTAAACAATCAAAATGATAATTAATGAGAGTTGTTATTGGTAGTAGAAAAAAAAGGTTATCAAGTACTTTTTCCTCCTTTATTTATTTCACTAGTGCAAAATCTATAATACTATTTTAGAATGTCAATAACAACTTTTTAGTTAGATTGCTAAACGATTATCTATTCGATTCATTCTTGAAAGGTATGATATTTAAAGTGGATCTAGTTGATGGTTTAGATGCCTAACAATGATATTTATTTTTCAGAAAGATTCCCACTATGAAGGCTCTTGAGGAGAAATGACAAACACATATCCTTGTTAGCTTCTTATATAACTATGTTGAATCATTTTCGTGGATTTTATTTAATTATCCAATCTAATAATTAGAAATTAAAAAGCATGTGCGACATTGTGTGAAAATCACCTCTCATAATTGAGCGCTCAATGTTCTTGTTTTAAGCTGGCAAATGATCACTTCTCCTAAGAGGTGCAGTTTAACCGGCATAATAGGTGCCTGTCTCAGGCACAACATGTTATATGCCTTCAAAATATGTACGAAATGGAGGGCGATGTGTACATGATTGACGCGATTAATACTATTCAGCTATTATTATAATAAAATGATTATTTTTTCTCATTATCTTATGAATAATATGAGTAATTGGAGTATTTTAATATTGTTGTTATGTCGTTTTGCATGGTCATCAACATGTGAGAGACCTTTTCAAGTTCATTGTTAATGTGTTAAATGTCCCAATTAATGCCAAACGTACTCGCTTTTACATCCTCTTCTTCGGCCCGAACCAAGAAATCCGTTAGATATTATGCAGAATGTGAGTCTTGTTCTATGGTTCATCATTCCTGTACGAACCTATGGGAGAGAGTCATGATTGTGCTTTAAGAATGTTTAACATCTCTTTGGTTTCAACAGCATTGCAGAAATCAACATTTTTGATGAATAATCAGTTATAATGTCCAAAAAAATGAAATCCTTCCAAAAATCCAACCCTAAAATTACATCAACTAGACATACGAAGGCATCATTTTTTCCTCCATAAGATATGATATGGAACGGAAGCCATTGAAACTATACATTCTGTTCATTTGTTTGGACACCTCAAAACTTTAGGGTCCTATAATTCAACCCAAGTCGACAAACTTCTACAAATTCACACAAAAACTTAAAAAAAACATATACATATACATACATATATATATATATATATATATGTGTGTGTGTGTGTGTGTGTGTGTGTATGTATATGTAAATTAACAATCAAGACATGAGAAGAAGAAAATTTTCATTTTTTGGACTCCTGCAGGTCTTTCTCTTCAGCCTCCAGCTCCCATTCTTCAGTTATTGTCTCCAGTTCAGGACAAGTTGAAGTCTTGTTGTGGGATATCAAAATTGCAGGTGCAACCTCCATCCAAGAATACAACAATCTCATCTGCATCTGCTTTGCCATTGCAATTACTGATCAAACAAAAAGGCTTTCTTAATTTCCTGCTCAGCTGCTTACTTCCAAGCTGAAAGTTGGAGAAGTGGCTTTTTACGTAAGTGCTTCTAGAAAGAAATGGAGACAAAATGGCGTTTTTTTGCAGATTTGTTGATTAGGGTTTTCTAGCAGAGTGTTGAATGAAGGCTGTGAGATTTTGGGATGAGGGGGAAACAGATGAAGGTGGCTTCTTATAGGAGTTGAAATATCAATTATAATAATATGTTGGTGAGAAAAATAAGTGAAGGAAATTACACCAGAAATTGCAAGAAAAAGTAGGTCTGACAGTCTCACCCACTGATTACTCAGGCACGGGGGAACATGGAAAATGTGGTTAAAGTTAAACAATTCTATTTTAACGTGTTTTTTTTGGGACACAATCATAAAATTTTTACCTTCAATCTTAATGGCCAATCTATGTAGGGTCCTCCACTGTCCACCAAATTACTCTTTGGCTCGGGTGCCATTTCAATTTCGATATATTAAAATTAGAATACTCCAGGACCATCTCCAAATGAAGGTTAGCCAGAACACTCGTTGCATCCTTTGGTCCTCTAATAAATTAATATTTTAATGAACAGTACATTAACATATTTGCTTCCATCTCCAACTAAGGGTCTGTTTGGGCCCAAAATATTATTGTTGGGCCGAGCAGCAGGATGTGCTCGGCCCAAGGTGATGACAAATACTATGGGCCGAATAATAAATCCCGGGCCAGTTGGCAGGGTCGGCCAAATCCGATCCTAAGTAGTCCGGATAAATAGAAAAGGTCGAGGAAGTCCTGGTGCGACCAGGATTCTCGACCAGCAAGGAATAAAGCCTCGAAAAGAAGGAAAATTCAGAATCCCAGTGGGAGTAGGTTTGATCGAGTTAGAGTCGAAATGGGACAAGGACTCCCAATCCAAATCAGAATTGGTGTCAAGGAATGGGGTGCTATAAATACAAGAAATCATGCAACAGAAAAACCCCTTCAAATCAGCATACAATTGCCCCGCGCAAAACCTCTCAAACATCTTGAGATTTTTCCTTTTCTTTTCCTGCCGACACACCTTCAGTTTGGATAAACAACACTGTGGAAGCACCCGGCGAGCATCTTCAGTTTGGATAAACAGCACTGCTGCCGCAGAATCAGCCGACCGAGAAGCACCTTCAGTTTGGATAAACAGCACTGCGTCGAGGTCGACCGGTTATCTATCTAAGTCTCGGCCAAGAAGGGTTTTCGAACCTTTGTTGGCAGAGGTCACCTTGCTAGCCTTCCCGACATAGTAAGGTGTTACGAATTGCATTGCTCGGTGCACTGGACGCTGAGTGATTTTATGATTGGATACTCGCAAGTAAGTTTCAAGGTTCGGCATTCCGACGGTCGAACTACGTTTACTATCAAGACATACATCACGTTTGAGTACCTGTGCCCATATAGTTTGGTCTCGATTCGACGTGCTTATACTCTTACGAATATAATCACAGTGACCGAATCGGGCTCCGATGATTTGTGAACTCCGCAGAATTAGTAGCCTTGTCTTCAGGCTGTAAAACCCAGAGACCGAGAGTGTTCCTTCCTCGGTCGCAATCGCAAGGTAGAGAAGTCAACGACGCGCTTAACGCGGCATCAACAAATTTTACTCCTCGGCCGACGAGTTGGCACGCCCCGCATTCAACCGAAGGACGTAGTTAGCTTATTAGTTACTCGGCCTGTGCGCCACGTAGGTTTTGTAATTTTTAGAGGCAACATTTTGGCACGCCCAGTGGGACACTTGTGCTAAACCTTCGGAGTTCATGACCGTTGAGACACGGTCTGTAAAGAAGAAAACAACCATAGGAAAGTCAACAACTGACTTACCAGTGCAAGGTCTTGGGCAGGATTTGCATCCTACAAAAAATCCGATCATTGTTGCGCCGCCCGAGGCCACAAGTGTGACACGCCGAGAAAATGAAATCTGTCTCGGCAGACAACCTCACAACTCAGCGGTCCCGAATCAAACGGCGGGCATGTTTGTGGAAGGGATAGTGGAAGATTGCGACGATGATGGTGGGGAAGGTTCCGATCCACCAACTAGGTCGTTTCTTCGGAGACGACTTGATGAACAATATCGTCAGGTTGAGCATTCAATTGGTCAAAAGATGAATGATTTACTAGAAGCAATACGAAGTAATAACGATACACAGACCAGAATGCTGGAACTATTGGTTAGTAAAGCCTTCGAAAATGGCCAGGTCGGCCAACCCCGGCAATTTTCGACAAATGTGCCAGTACAAGCCGAGAGAAGGTCCGCCCAGCCGCAACCAATCACCTTAGAAAAAAGAGGTGTACCGGGAAATAGATCCGAGGGACCAAGCCAGGGAGAAGAAGCCACTTCCGTAAACATGACCGAAGTCCAGAGAATGATTGACTCGGCCCTGAAGAAGGGGTCGAAGTTTCCAAAATTCATCCATCCATACCCGGCTTATGTAGAAAGGTTTGAATACCCACGAGGTTTTAAGATCCCTGATTAGAACATGTGGCTCGGTTCACAGCGCAGTGTGGAGACGTCAATAGCGACTTCTATAAATTACGGCTGTTTAACTTTTCACTGATAGGCTCAGCCTTCGCCTGGTACATTAATTTCCCACCTAACTCCGTGCAGAGTTGGGAAGAGTTAGTCGAAAAGTTCCATGAACAATTCTATCGGCCAGGGATGGAGATGTCCGTATCATCGTTGGCCAGGATGGCTCAAGCATCCGACGAATCTCCAATGGAATACTTAACAAGGTTTAAGTCGGCCAGGAATTGGTGCTGAGTACCACTCCCCGAAGTGGAATTCGTCAGGATCGCCCTCAACGGATTAGACGTAGAGTACAAAAAGAAGTTTCTGGGGGCAAATATTCGAGATATGTACGAACTTGCTCAACACGTTAAACAGTATGATTATCTGCTCCGAGAAGAAAAGATATCGAAGTCACCATCCCGGGGGACGTTGTATAAGAATCCCACGGTTAGTTATGCATTGGCCGAAAGTGAGGATACTCAGTATGCTAGTGTGGATGCGGCCGAGATAATAATAAACAAACCCTATGTCTGCAAGGCTTTGGCTCAAGTAAATTCCAAAGACACCAAAACCCGTTCGGCCACCGAGGAAATGAGTAAGTCATCGAAAGTATACACATTCGATATCACCAAAGCTGATGAAATTTTCGATCAATTATTGGCAGCAAAAATCATCAAGCTTCGGCCGGGACATACTATCCCTAAGGTCGATGAATTAAAGGGAAAGATATATTGCAAGTATCATAATGCTAATAAGCATGCAACCAATAATTGTGTTGTATTACGGGACACAATTCAAAGTTGGATCGAGAAAGGAAAGTTGAAATTTCCGGAAAAGCAAATGGCGGTCGACGTCAATCCCTTCCCTTCGACAACAATTGGTATGGTGGATGCTCATCTTCCTAAAAACAAAGGGAAGGCCGAATACGTCCCGGTGCAGCATATCCATCAACGGAATGGTCGAACAAGACTAAAGCTTGATTTATTTTCAAATGCACCACCTACGGAACAATCGGTGCCACCTGCCGATGAGCCTATGACGAGGTCAAGTTCCAACAGAACTCATGAATCAAAGGTTTTATGTGACCATTGTAAAACACCAGTTGAACCTGGGAAGGAGACATCTTCAACACCTCCCACGGCCCCTACAACATCACCAAAGGGACTTGGTGACGGTCCACGACGTCAAGTGTTTGATCGACTCGGCCCACAAGTACAGACGAAAGACCAGGCCTCAGTCAGGCGGCGTCTTGACTTCGACGCACCTTTCTATAATGAGGATTATTACTCGCGCAATACCAACAGTTCGGGCTCACCAGCCGATCACAAAACTTTCAAACCACTCAGGACATCGGATCAACGCTGGTATAGTTACAATTCTCCGACTGCCTTATATACGGCGCTGTCTAAATCTCAAAAACGTCGCCGCCAACGGATAGATTGCATGGCTCGGGGACGAGAAGCGCAGGCCAGCCCTGCCAACCAGTGGCAACCAAAAAAGGCCGTGGAAAACATTAGTGAACGGCCAAGCCCGACTATCATGACCGAGTTAGCCGAAGGGAAGAAAGTAGCAGCTACCGGTTTTGAAACCACCATTGAAGAGTCTGAGAAACGTATCAAGATCTTTCTCCGGCCTGGGGAGACGAAAGCTCATCTAGAGCACTTTAGACAAGAGGCCGAAAGGAAACTTTCTCCGTTACCACCGCGCGAGCCATTTATCAAAACATAGGGCAAAACATAATTTATTATTTAAAAATTACAACTTAAATTCAAATTCAATGGCTAAGTGATGTCAACTAACCATTGGTAGCTGATGTCAACTAACCGTTGGATTTGAACTTTTTTTTTTTTGCTATAAATAGGGTGGATATTGGGCTATAATTCACATAACTTTGAATTCAATCTAATTCAATTTAATCTCTTTCAATTCAAGTTTGCAATGAATTCCAACTTTGAACTGGGGGTCCTCATCCAATTCCAAATTGGAAGAAAAATGGGCGCAGATGAGACGAGAAAATGAGGAGTCTGATGAAGAAGCTGAAGTAAGGCGCAACAAACAAAACAAAGTAGTAGCCATGGTTGTGGCCATGGTGTGTCAGCTAACTAAGGAACAACCTCAATGGGGTGGCTCTGTTGCTAGTATAAACCACGAAACAGAGCGATGATGCATGCCAACATGATGAACAACTACTTCAACCCCAACTCGGTGTACACAGAAGATGATTTCAGACGTCGTTTCCGGATGAGGCATCATGTTTTCGAGTGTTGATTTCGTGATGTCCAGCAGGTCAATCCACACTTTCGACAGAAGGGGACAGAGCAAGCTGCCCTGGTTTCTCACCTCATCAGAAGGTTAATGTTGCACTCCGAATGATGGCCTATGGCTCCCCAGCTGATTCGATAGATGAAACCCATAGTATGTTTGAGTCTACATGCCTTGATACTCTTAAATAATTTTATGACACAATTGTTCAGGTTTACAAAGACGAGTACCTCCGTAAGCCAAATCAAGAAGATTTGGATCGGCTCATTCACAAAGCTGAAGACCGTGGGTTTCCGGGCTCGATAAGGTCATTAGACTGCATGCATTGGGATTGGAAGAACTGTCCCACCGGATGGCAATGAGGCTTCTGTGGAAGGTCAAGAAAGCCAACTATTGTGTTAGAGGCAATTTTCTTATATAACACATGAATCTGGCATGCTTTCTTTGGAGTCCCTGGATCCCAAAATGACATTACAGTTCTTGGGCATTCACCCATCTTCAATCGCTTGACGGAATGTAAAGCACCTCAACTTGACTACTACATCAGTGGTCGTCAATACAATATAGGGTATTACTTGGTAGATGGCATCTACCCAAAGTGGGTGACACTTATCCAAGCAATTCCAAACCCTAGGAATGACACAGAAAAGTTGTTTACCTTGCACCAAGAGGGATACCGGAAAGATGTTGAGAGAGTTTTCGGTATTCTACAAGCACGGTGGAAGATCATTAGCGAACCAGCAAGAGGGTGGAGTCGAGAAAATTTGGACTCCATCATGATGTCTTGCATCATATTAGACAATATGATAATAGAGGATGAGCGAGATGGGTATATTGATGGAGAGTTCGATGACAACCAAAACGATCCAAATAGGTCAAGAAGGGCTCGTACGAAACTATATGATGGGCCTAATTTACCTTTCAATCCAAGAACTGGTAGTATCTCTATAAGTGAGAACATGAGGACGTTCCCGTGCTATAAACAAATACCTATAACAGGATCTTGTTGCACATCTTTGGGCCAAAAATAGCATGGAGTAGGCGTTTAAGTTTTATGTTGTTAAATGATTTTATTTTTATGTTGTTTAATATTGCTCAATGTTGTTTCATGTTACTTAATATTAAGTAATGTTTAATGGTTTAGAAGATATAGGGGGGGAAAAAAAAGAATTTTGACAATTTTTAAAAAACATTTTGTAAAAAAAAATTAAATTAAATTAAAAATAATGGCTAGCTCACGTCAACTAGCCGTTGTATTTAAAATTTTTGCCTTCATTCCTGTCGGAAATAACTGACAAGAATAATGAAATTTCTAGCCTGGCCCGGGGCTGGCTGGATTGGGCCAGCCGGTTAGCCCTTTGGCCTTTTTTTTTCTGTGGGGCCCATGAGCCCTTTGGCCTAACCCTCGGTTGGAGACGGTTTTTGGGGGTATTTTCGGCCCTCTGGCTCTGGACCCTTCGATTAGAGATCGCCTAAGGCCATCTCCAGCCGAAGACTGGTTAGAGGGCTCGTTTTAGCCCTTTGGTCCTCCAAGATATTAATATTTTAATGAACAGTACAGGGTCATATTTGCCTCCATCCCTAACCGAGGGCCAAAGGGCCATAGGGCTTGTTTTAGCCATGTCACAAAAAATCGTCACCAACCGAGGGCCAAATGGCCATAGAGCCAAACAAAATTTATCATTTAAATTTAAAACTATAACAACTTAAATTTAAAAACTACAACTCAAATTTAAAAACTACAAATTAAATTCAAAAAAAAAAAAAAAGGTAAATTACACAAAACTACCTCAATGATGGGTCGAACGACACTTTCTTACCTCATTTTTTTTTAAATGACAATATCATACCTCAACTTATGAATTTGTTCCAATGTCAGACCTCCGTCAAGTTTTCTGTTAATTTCTTTATTAAGTGCTAACATGGCTAAAGACGTGGCCCACTCACTAATCCAACTAGATTAAAAAATAAATAAATATATTTTTAATAATTAAATATTAAACATAAAATTATTTTTTTTATATAAAATTATGGGATCCACCCTTTCTCTCTCTCGCCTCTCTCTCTTCTCTCCCTGGACACCTGCATCCCTAAAACCCAGAAACCCTTTCCCATTTGTCCCCCCCAACTTTCCTCCCCTTCACCCTTTCTTCCCCCTGCTCCCGTCTTTTTCTGCGCCAATCACTACCGCCACTCTCTCTTTGACCTCCCCTGGCCGCTTCTCCGACTTTGCTGACCACCTTTAGCTGTCACTCACCCACCTCACCCTGAGACGTCATCATCTCGGCCGAAACTCAATCCCTCTGATACCAACAGCTCCTCTAATATTCCATCACTAGTACTAGAGCTAGCGACAGTAGCAGCCTCCAAAGCAACCTCTCCCTCCAGATGCTGCCATCTATCCTCTCCCTCCAGAAACTCTGCCTTCTAGACCCCTTCGACATCTCCGTCTCCCACCTTTGCTTTGCTACTCTCCCGCTCCGCTGCCATTTCCTCCCAATCACCTGCCTCGTCGTCAACCACAACCTCCTTTACGCCGTATCGGGCCACGAGATCAGCGTCTACGATTGTACGGACCACACGCTTCTCGATTCATCTTCCCCAAGAACTACGTAACCATTCGTCGCCATAGGAAATGCCTCTGGATCCAACACGCCAACGCCGTCACCAACATCGCCATCAACAACGCCTTAATTTACTCAGTCTCCTAGGATAAGAGCTTGAAGATTTGGCGGGACTCGAATCTCCACTGAGTCGAGTCGGTCAAGGCGCACGAGGACACTGTGAACGCGTTGGTGGTGTTGAATGACGGGACGGTGTACACCAGGTCGACAGATTGTCGGATCTGGGTGTGGTCCAACCATTCGGGGAGAAGCGCCACGTGTTGGTGGCTACGCTAGAGAAGCATAAGTCGGCAATGAACGCTTTGGCCTTAAACGACGATGGATCTGTGCTGTTTTCAGGGGCTTGCCATCGTTCAATCCTGCTGTGCGAGAGGGAGGACAATGCAAACCACATGGCGGTGATGGAGCGCTGAGAGGTCACCGGAAGGCTATACTGTGTATAATCAACGTCGGAGAAGACGGGAGCGGGGTGGGATTTAGGTTAGGTGGTTCTGGTTTTGAGTTTAGGGAAAACAGGGAGCGGGGGCAAGAAAGGGTGAGGGGGAGGAAGGTTGGGGGGGACGGGTAGGAAGGGTTTCTGGGTTTTGGGGATGTAGGTGTCCAAAGAGAGAGAAGAGAGAAAGGAGAGAGAGGGTGGATCCCACAATTTTATGTAAAAATAATAATTTTATTTCTAATTTTTTAATATTTAATTATTTTTAATCCAGTTGGATTATTGAGTAGGTCCCGTCTCTGGCCACGTCAGCATTTAACAGAAAAAGTAACAGAAAATTTGACGAAGGTCTGACATTGGCACAATTTCGTAAGATGAGGTATGATATTGTCATTTAAAAAAAAAAAAAAGAGGTATGAAAGTGTCGTCAGACCAATAGTTAAGATAGTTTTTTGTCATTTACCCTAAAAAAAAAAATGGCCCAAAAAAAAAATAATAAAATTGAATCCAACGGTAACTAGCCGTTGTATTTGAAATTTTGGCCCACTATTCCTGTCGGATATAATCGACATCAATAATGAAATTTCCAGCCTAGCCCGGGGCTGGCTGGATTGGGCCAATCGGTTGGCCTTTTGGCCTTTTTTTTCCCCATGGGGCCCACGAGCCCTTTGGCCTAGCCCTTGGTTGGAGACGGTTTACAGGCTATTTTCGGCCCTTTGGCCCTCTGGACCTTTCGGTTGGAGATTGCCTTATAGAATTCAAAATTTTCAACTCACAAAGTTTGACTTCAATTTTATAAGAATCAAACTCAGTTTTCCAATTCATTGTACAAGACATAATATTTTTTGTGCATTTAAATCCATGGAGTATTGTAACAACAGTAGTTGTGATCATAAGAGTTTGTGTGATATTTGTAGTTCTATTCTTTCACAAAAAATGTAAGCCTTCCGCATCCACACCTAACCTCCACTTCATCAACACCTACCCGTCCCAAAAGTGTCCAAATGTCGAAGTTAAAAGATAAAGTGAATGTTATATATAGATGAAAACATAATAATAATTTTACCTACTTAATTTGCCTAATCCGTTTAATTGACTGACATTTTTCAATTGTGTAGGCAACATGCCATGTCAATCTTTATAATGCCTATTTAATTGATTTGATCATCTAATTTTAATTAAATAAAAAGTGAATATAGTGGATATGACCAACAATGATCACATATTTTTTCAGAAAGAGGACTCCCACAATCCCACTATGAAGGCTCCCTAATATAACTTAACAGACAATGAGCTCGTTTGGTACACATGATAAAATTAGAATTAATAACTTACTAATTAAACATATGTTAAAGGAAAATACTATAAAATTATGATCTCTTAGGGGATATAAACATGCATTACTCATGAAGAAAACTTATTCATTCCAATCCTCCTTTAAATGGTAGAATTAGAATGGATAAATTTCCTTCTAATCTAATCATCTACTAATCCTCTCCACATTAAAAAAACCATTCATTTTCGCCTTCAACGTACAGAATATTTGGGGCATGTCATTATAGCTAAAGGGGTTGCAGTAGACCCAAGTAAAATTAAATCCTTAAAATTTGAGAGTTCTCCATTCCAATCCAATCATATTCATGCATACCAAATGAATCCAATGTTCTTGTTTCAAGCTTACAAATTATCACGAATCCTGAGAGTTACAGTTTACATATTCGACATGTTACGTGGCTATCTTGGGCATGACAAGCGACATGACTTCAAATATGTACGAGCATGGAACTCAATGTGTACTTAATTGATACGATTAACAGTATTCAACTATTATTACATTAGTAAAATGATTAATTTTCTCATTTTTATGAATAATATAAGTTATCACAGTATTTTATTCTTATTTTAATCATTTTGCATGAGGATCAACATGTGAGTCGATACAAACACGACATATATATAAATGAATAAATCCAAACATACATAGTTGTTTTATTTTATTATTACTTTACATCGTCTAAAATGTATAGTTCAATATTGTACCTTTAGTTTTAAATGAGGAAACTATATTAAATAATAGCGTTAGTGGGTAAAATTGTTAGTTGTTAGGTAGGAGGGTGAAGGAAAAAATTGAAAAAATTAAGATTATTTGAGCAACATGCATAGAGCAATCAACAATTAAAAGGCAAAAGCTAACTCATATGCACTCAAATCAAATCATACCCCTGAAATTCAAAGCCTACTGGTGTAGTGAAGCATGGGTCAACTCAAATTCACAAAAGAGAGTTGAGAATACATTATACTTATGTAGATCTTCTTTACATTTGTAAAGGCTAATCACCCAAGAAAGGTTTTTTCATTCTTTTGCTTCTTTCTCCATGGATTTATTGGCTTCTTAGAATTGGATAGAGGAATAGGAGTCTCCAAAGCTTCCAAGAGAGGAAGCATTTAAGTCTCCACACCAAGGTTGGATGGTTGAAGAGAAGATGAGTGACCAAGGGAGAGGAAGATGTCAGTGTTCTTCTCCCTTGGTGGCCGGCCTTCTAGAAAGAAAAGAGAGCATTGTGTTTTCTTATTTTCCTCTTGAAATCCCTAATGAGGTTAGGCTTATAATCCCAAAGATGTAGTCCATTTATTTTGTGATTTAATGAGACACTTTCTCTATATGGCTGGCTACACTTGGCTTAGTGAACCTTTTGGGCTTTTCTTAATTTTAAGTTGTTAAACCATTTAACTTCTTGGGCTTGATGGTTCAAGGCCTACAGGCTTTGAAACTCAAAATTAACTTATGGCCCAATTTGAACTTATTCGTATGATTAATAACTTTTAACTAATCCTAGCCACAAAAAAATTAACCATTTGATTGTTCTTGTTCAACTCCGTTATTTCTTCATTCTCTATCTTACGCAATGTACGATCTAATAAGTTCTATTTAGTGAGGTAGAGGGGATTAGAGCTCTTAAAATTCGATTGCGAATTGAAGCCAACTTTTAGTTCTCCTTTTAATGAAGTCTAGTGATTGCTAACCCTTAGGGTTTCCACAAATCATGAGTGACACTCAGCAATATATTATGCCTACCTAAGCTAAGCAGAACAGGTGAAGAACTTATTTAGTTAAAATTGCAATACAATACGGTCCTTCTCTATATCTAATGTGTTTCTCTTGTCAATATGAATATTGTGAATGTGAACTCGAATATACTTCCTAAATCATATTTATGTGCTCTGGCTAGAGACTCTTGAACCATATTATAGAGTATTCTCCGTCAACAATTTGAAGGTTAGAAATCATTTGTTGTACACTCACATGTCTTTATGAATAAATCAATGATCCGCAAACCATGAGGTTCTGATGCATCATCAAATGATCAAAGACGTATCCACAAGACAACTGTGGTGTCTCAGATCAAAGGACTACTTTGCATTATTCCAACTAGTGAGTTCTTATATGACATGACTACAAGAATTCATATTTGATCTTGTTCAATGAGCTCTCTTCGTATTGAGCATCTACATACTTGCCTTGGTGTTTTTTTATACAATGTTTCAAGACTAGTCACTATCTATTAAGGCAAGTCATAATATGTACTGATCTTACTAGATTGTCAATGCTAATAATCCTAAATCTTACTCTTTTAGATGACATTCTCTTTATTACATATCTTTGGATGTATTGTTTAGGCGTGTAACATTTAATAAGACGGTTTTAATAAAAATATTAGCCAGTAGATTACTACATTAGTTTAATATGTGAAATGTCTGTAAAGTATCATCTCATGATTGGCTTTTAGGCACATTTCCAAAAAGGGATTCGGTGGGGATCGAACTCGCACCTAAGCGCATAAGTATCATTACTTTCCGCCACTGCGGTAAAACACCATCTGCAAGGAAACTATATTTACATACAACAAAGTTGAAACTAACTGCATATTTACAACAATAATAAAGTGTTTACTAAATGTTCAAAGCAGAACTTCCTGGATTGGTTAGGATAGAATTGAAGCCCTCTGTTATCTAAGCCATTGAAGCTTGAAATTTAAAATTATTTTCTTCAATGAACTATGATTGCAAAGAACTAACAGAAAAAGATGACCTCTCTTCCCCCTTATGTGAAGAAAGAAGAGAGAAATCGCTAATTTGATTTAAGATCTATCAAAGAAAAGAAAAGGAATTTTTTTCCTATACAAAGCACAAGAAGTTGGGAAATTGGTAGGAATGTAGGGGCTTTCATATAGTGGAAAATATGTTGTATTTTTTGTGCTAACCCTAATTCTTCGTATTAGGCGTCCATTAACTCCATTACAATCAACAACATTGGCAGCATGGTTCAGACGAAACTCAAGCCTCACAACTACTTCTGCTTCTTCAAGCTTATCGGAATTATTGATGGATCTGAGTCAACGCCGCCTCAATTTCTTGCCGACTCTACTGGAACTTTCACTTCAATTCCATATCCAGCCTTTGAGGCTTGGTATGAGAAGGATCAAAACATCATCATTTGGATTAATTCGACTTTATCTGAGGATCTAATTCCTTTCACTGTTGGTGTTTAATCTGCTCGAGAGCTATGGCAGAATCTTGAATGACGTTTTGGTGGTGTTTCTCGATCGCACATTCATCAACTTCGATCGAATCTTCAATATATAACCAAAGGCACATCTTCGATCTCTGAGTATATGTAACGCATCAAAGAATACAATGATGCTTTGGGTGTAACTGGTGCTCCAGTTGATGATCATGATCTTCTCAACATAATTCTCAATGGACTTCCTGATGATTATGATGCCTTTGTGGACTTTGTTCAATTTTGACTTGCTGACACTTCTGTTAATGTTATTCATGGTTGCTTGCTCAGTAAGGAAATGGCTCTTGCTCGGAATAAGCAACATCAAAGCTCTACTGATTCTTTTCAAGCCTTCCATTCTATTCAGGCAACTTCTGATGCTCCACTTCTTCCTACACCAAATGTGCCTCCATAGCAAGCATACACTGCTCAGCCACAGAACAACTTTTAGTCCAATCGTGGTGGAAATTATCAGAGGAATAATTCTCAGAGAAATTATAACAATCGCACACACTATAATTGATACAATAATCATGGTGGAAATCGTAACTTTCGATCTTCAAACACCAGACCTATTCCTTGTCAAATTTATGAAGATCCTGGTCATCTTGCCATTGATTGCTCTAATCACATGAATCCAAATTTTCAAGGAAGAGTTCCTCCTGCTAAGCTTGCAATGTATGCCACTTCCAACACATCATCTTCTCCTCCATGGCTGCTTGATCTTGGTGATAGATCACACATGACAAACAACATCAACAATCTTCAAAATCCTCAACCTTACACTGGTCTTGACAAAGTACACATTAGAGATGGCCAAGGTTTGCCAATTCTTCACTTAGGCTCTTCTTTACTTAAAACACCTTATGATACATTTCTTTTAGAGAACATATTACATGTTACTCAATTGAAGCATGATCTCCTTTCTGCGAATATGTTTCTTCAAGACAATTGGTGTTCATTAACTCTTAATCCTTTTGACTTTAACGTCAAGGATCTTACTATGAAGAGGATGCTTTTTAGAGGTCCAGTTAATCGTGGACTCTATCTATTTCTTACATCTACTCAGTCACTGCAAGATATTATGCACATATTGCAATAAGGACATATTTTCACATTTGGCATCAACAGTTAGGTCATCCAACCTTCAAGACTTTCAAGTCTGTAATGTCCAAGTCTTATTTATCTATTTCTAATCATGTTAAGGAATTGTTTTGTTCAAATTGTATTTTGGGCAAATGTGCCAGATTACCATTTCATGCTTCAGTTTATACCACATCTAGACCATCAGAGCTCGTCTATGTTGATGTTTGGGGACCAACTCCATTAGCTTCTGTGAGTGGTTACAAATTCTATGATTTTTGTTGATGATTTCACTAAGTACACATGGTTGTATCCTCTTAAATATAAATCGGATGTGTTTCAAACTTTTGTCAAGTTTCAAGCTTTGGTTAAAAATGTCTCTAGATTTCGAATTGGTACCTTCATATCAGATTCAGGGGGTGAATTTCACAGCAATGTTTTCAAACAACATTTATCCACTCATGGCATTCAACATCTTTTGAGTTGCCCTCACACTCCCTAACAAAATGGCTAAGCTGAGAAGAAGCACATGCATATGGTTGAGACAGCAAGAACTCTTCTCAATGCTTCTCGTGTACCTCATCAATTTTGGGCAAAGACTTTTCTCACTGCAGTCTATTTGATCAATAGATTGCCTCCAACATCTAAACCATCACCATGGGAGTAATTTTTCAAGAAAACCCAAAATTATACTTTACTTAGAACTTTTGGCTGCAGATGTTATCCCTGGTTGAAACCTTACACTCACTCCAAATTGGAACCCAAAAGTAAACCATGTGTCCTTATTGGTTATAGTCTAAATCATAAAGGCTATAGGTGTCTAGATCATTCTACAAACAAAGTTTACACCTCCAGGCATGTATACTTTGATGAAGAAATTTTTCCTTTTCACCAAGTAAACATTTTTTTCCCTTTAATCATCTTAGCCACCATGTCATACTACTTCCAATCATTTCAACCTTACTTTTCCCAACTTATATCCTGTCATCTCACCTCTTAGTCTCTCTATACTTGTCCCTACTACTACACACCTTAACTCTTCTCCATCAATTGCATCTTCACCATTTCCTGTTACTTACCCATCACCTGCACCTATCCCTGTTACTTCACCATCACTTGCCATCATTCATGCACCTTTGGTTTCTTAACTTACTTCAATTTACCCTATGCAAACTAAATCCAAATATGGTATCTTCAAATACAATGCATTTACAAAAACAAAGTATCCACTGCCATCTCACATGGCCACTGAATTTGTTCCCTTAACATATCTTCAGGCATCTAAGTATCCTCATTAGAGAGCTGCCATGCATGAAGAGTTCAATGCCCTGCAAAATACAGGCACCTGGAAACTTATTCCTTCATCTCCTACATAGAATCTAGTTGGCTGTAAATGGGTTTTCAGAGTTAAAAGGAAGCCAGATGGCTCCATAGATTGATATAGGCAATACTTATTGAAAAAGGTTACAATTAGTAGAAGGGTATTGATTTTAGTGATACATTTAGCCTAGTGGCAAAACCAGTGACAATCAGAATCTTGCTCACTCTTGCAGTTCAATCCAATTGGTTCTTACATCAATTGGATGTAAGTAATGCCTTCTTACATAGGTTTCTCAAAGAAAATGTTTATATGACCAAGCCTTCAGGCTTCATTGATCCAGATCATCCTACATTTGTTTGTCACTTGTAAAAATCCTTATATATCAAAACAAGCTTCATGAGCTTGGTTTGAGAAATTGCAATCTGCATTGTTTACTATGGGATTTCAGGTTTCTCAATCTGATCCAAGTTTATTCATGTTTCATCAACCTACTTTGGTATTGGTTTTGTTATATGTAGATGATATCATAGTTACTGGCCCATCTACCACAACTTGCACTTTTGTGATTTCTTAACTTAGTGCCCAGTTTCCAGTTAAAGACTTGGGTGATTTACATTATTTTCTTGGACTGGAAGTCACTAGATCTTCAGCTAGTGTTTTCATTCATCAATCCAAGTACATCTTGGTTCTTCTTAAGAGAACTAAAATGGATGGGGCTAAACCTTGCATCATACCTCTTGGGTTTGCTAAACTTGATCTCACAGGTCATTTGCTTGAAAATGCAGCTGGATATAGGTTTATTGTGGGAGCCATTCAATATCTCACTTGGACACGACCAGATTTATCATTTGCAGTTAACTTGGCCTGTCAATTTATGCACAATCCCAGAGAACAACACTTCCAGGGAGTGAAGAGAATTCTTCGATATTTGAAGGGCACTCTTAATCATGGCTTATGGCTTCCCAAGACCTCTTCATCTCTCACTCTGAAATCCTATTCTAATGCCGATTGGGCTAGCTATTTAGGATAAGAGATCTACTAGAAGGTTTTGCATATATCTTGGTCCTTCTGTCATTAATTGGAGTGCAAAGAAACATCACATTGTTGATCGATCTTCAACAGAAGCAAAATACAGGTCTTTGGCACATACAACAGCAATAATCACCTGGCCTTGTAAACTTTTTTCTGATATTGGTTTCAAACTGCCCACTTTACCTCATATTTGGTGTGATAACATCTCAGCAATTGCTTTGGCATCTAATCCAGTTTTTCATGCTTGCACTGTGCATGTGGAAATCAATTACCACTACAGTCGAGAGCTTGTTCTAGCTAAACTATTGACAGTTCAATTTGTTTGCACTCAGGACCGAATTGCATATATATGTACTAAGTCTGTTCCTAGGCAACGATTCTTACAACTTCGTTCCAAGCTTTCTCTCCAACCTTCTCTGTTCATCTTGAAAGGGTGTGAAGAGATTATTACTCAAGATAAATGTAATAAGAATATAAAGCAGCTCAAAGTTAGTTAGCAAGGTTATTTTAGTAATTCTATTTTACCTTTCCTTTGGTTGTATTTTGGCTTCTTTGAATTGTAAATATAGGGCTTGTTTGGATGTGCTTTTAAAATTACTGAAAGTGCTTTTAGAAAAAATGTTTTTTGGTTCTAAAAGCACTTAAAGCGCTTCCTAGAAGAAGCACATAAATTGTGCGCTTCCTGGAAGAAGCACATAAATTGTGCTTCTTCCAGGAAGCACTTTAAGTGTTTGAATTACTTGCATTTTTACTAAGAATTTTATGTGCTTCTTCCAGGAAGCACTTTAAGTACTTTTCCATAATTTACTTGCATTTTTACTAATAATTGGTTCTAAAAACATTTTCACCGAAAGCGCTTTCAATCATTTCAAAAGCACATCCAAACAAGCTCATAAATACTAGTTGCAACTTATCATTATTCAATGAAATGAAAGCATTTCTCATTAGGTATCACAAGACAATCATGTCTTCCCGTGTTTTAATTTTCATACATAGACTAGCACCACAACACATTAGCATACGTTTTAAATTGTTGAGAATGCTCGACTTGGCTTTGGTATCAAAACCTTGGATCTTAGTTGACAAGTTTACTTGCTAAGAAAGAAGTTCAAATCAGGTGCAACATTAATTATCCAGCAGATTATTAATTATGCAGCAGTCATATACCTCAACAATGTAATAAAGAGCTTGGGTTTTGAATAAGACCATCTTTTCATACGGAAAAAATAATAAGAATGAGAGGTGTTAAGCATTCTACAATCCTGAAAACAGGATTCTTGGTAGTCATACAGCGGGGAAACTTAATCAGCTAGTCGCGCGAAGCTAGTAAGTTCCATGGCTCATCCGAAACGGGCTGAAATAAAAACAATTTCTGCAATTTACGAGAGCTAATTCATGACCACGAAAACTCCTAAGGATCCAAGTGTATCGTTTTCATGGACGATATTTATGTTCAACTACTATGTCGGAGTGAAAGGATGAAAACTTCGACACGCCAAAATGTTTAGTAGTGCTACGTCAAACAGCAAAGGTTGACAAGAACACATGCATCAATTGCAAACCATCGCAAAGGTTGACAAGAACACTCAAACAGCAAGATAGTCTAGTGAGCACTGTTACGAAAACTAAAAAACTCAGCACCAAGATGACTGACCACATTTAACATCTCATTGTCTTGCCCGATTTCAGAAAAGTGATTTAGAAACAAAAATCTACGTATTACGACTATTAAGGTATCAGGTTCACTTATAATCTCTTCATATTTTCCCCCAAACTTCCAAATACACAATCCATAAGCACGAATCAAATTAACGAAACAAATAAATTCGAAATTCTGCAAATTCATGATTGCATAAGTGGAAACAAACACAATTGCCCCAACTCACTTGTAAAGCAAAACATGACAATAATTCTTAGAATCAAATACCAAGACCATTTAAACAATTGTTTCATAAACCCAACATAACTGCATAAAGCGTCCTTCAAAACCAAGAACATTTCACTATAATTCACAAATCGCAACAAGCCAAAAAGGTTTAAATAAAACCATAGAATTCAACATGCAAAACCTTAACCAACTCTAGTGAAAAGGCAGAATTCAACTTGACCTGTAAGTGATACTACATAGCAAAAGTTCTCCCAAACTGCGGTTTGCACAAATAATCCGCTGACGTTTATACCAATCTTTGTTGGATGGTTCACCCCAACCATTTCTACCAGTAACAAACCATTACTTAGTTTGACACAACCACACAAACTGCAAACCATAGGCTAGTGAGCCACGATGAAAACTCAAAAGGTCACCAACACGATCACCAATTACACAGATTCTCAGTGTAATGCCCCGATTCAAGATATGCCACTTAGAAACTAAAACCCATGTACTTCAGACCTTGCAGGACAACATCCCATCATTTTCCCCCAACTTCCAAGTACACAATCTGTTCACCCAAACTTCATTATACATCAACATTATAAACAAAACAAGCTGCATTCTATAAATTCAGCAGCAAGTAGTATTGCCTGCATTTTGCAGAATCTATGGAATCAAACAACACCAACATGTAAATGATTCATAGAATCAAATAAAACTAACATTAAAACAATTGTTTCGCACACAGAGATATTGCAGAAAGCATCCTTCAAAACCAAGAGCTTTCACTATAATTCAGAACCCCTGTCCAGTCAACTGTTTCAACACTCACAATGGTTGACACCGAAACCATCAAATTTTGGTTGACACCGAAACCATCAAATTTTGGTTGACACCGAAACCATCAAATTTGACATAAACCAATAGAAGGCACTGTAATTCAGAAACCCCGTCAAGCCAATTGTTTCAACACTCAATGCTGGTTTATCCATTTTTCACTTAAAAAAACATATGAACTCCATATCAAACAAAAATCGATCACCACACACAATCATTCTTGAGCGTATAGAAAATACATTTCAACATTAAGCATAAAAAACTCAGGTCCAGACATTATAAGCAAAAAGAGAAGAAAAAAAACATTAACGCTAAAGCATTACAGCTCCGAATTCGATCAACCATTTCAATGCCCTATAGAAATTCATTACTGGGAAACCGATAGTAATTATAAAATTAAAACCCAAAAATATGAAACGTTTATAGAACCCAAAACTCACTAACATTTTATAAAACCCAAAACATAGCTTATCAGTCCAAGGGAATTTCAACATCACCGTCGGCAATCTCCTGCTGCAGATCCTTCGGGTCCTTGCCGTCGACAGTGCACCCGACCGAAACGCAGGTGCCCAGAATCTCCTTCACGGTCCCGGCCAACTCCTTCGCCATGGACCTGTTCCTCATCACCTTAGCAATCTCAATCACATCGTCCAACGAAATGTTCCCGCTGTGCTTGATGTTCTTAGTCTTCTTCCTGTCGCGCTCTGGCTCCTTCAATGCCTTGATGACGAGAGCAGCGGCGGAGGGGACAACGGAGACCTTGGCCTGACGATTCTGCACGGTGAGCTTGACGGTGACTCTCAGGCCCTTCCAGTCCTTGGCGGTCTCTTTAGCGATGTCTTCTCCGATCTTTTTGGGGGAGAGACCCAGAGGACCAATCTTGGGAGCGAGCGAACTGGCGGCGCCGACCTCGCCTCCGGTGACTCGGACGTAGACATCGACGACCTGAGAGGGGTCGAATTTGGGAGGCATGGCTTCTTCGGCGGCGCTCTGGGTTTGGGGGCGTAGGGGTTTTGGAGGGAGAAGGAGGCTGAGAGAGTGAAATGTGTGGCTTTTGTAGAGAGGTTCATTTGACGCTAGGGTTTTGTGTGGAGCACATTGAAATGACGTAGTTGTCCTTGGGTTTGTTGGGTTATTCTGTTGGGCTTTTTAAACATTTTTGTGACCCATGATCCAGTCATAATCACAGTTGGTCCAAGAAGAAGCCCGTTATCCACAGGGCCCTTCACATATGCTATACCGTTACTCTTATATGCGCTTCGAAAATCTTATCTTGCATTATTTTATGTAAAATAACTTTTTTGAAACATCAATAACAGCTATTTTTATTTAAACTATTTTTCTTTCTCTCTTTTAAATGATTGGATTTTGATGATTATGAAATCTCACTAAATAATGAATATGGACTTATATGAAACGTATTCACTGTCACATGGTGTTCTATTTGCTCCCTTTTATACACCGTCCATGACAAAAGTTGTAAACCACAAAAACGAATTTGGCCAAGGACATGCTCGACCTCCATGTTTTGTTAGCAGGTGTCCACCCAAGTAATGAGGATTTCTCGTCTCTAAATGGTGTAGCAGTTTGCAGATGGTTAATTATTATTTGATGAATTTTCATAATATAAATCGCCATTATATGAGATGTGCTCGAAACCTATGTATATGATATACATAGTACCGGAAATCAATGTTTACAAATGATATTGAGGAGCTACAGATGTGAACGTATTTAACCAACTGAAGTGCAAACCTTTGACTCGAGTCTTGATAACTTTCCATACCCAAGAAAAGACCCATCGATTAATGAGTAGGGTAAAATCATTTAGCTGGACTAATTAGACTTTGGATATGTTTATCTTGTAATGGATTTGTCATATATATGAACATGTTTAGCCCCAAAACCTTACTCAGAGGTTATATTGGTCTGTGCCGGAGAGAATCTCATTGCTTCTCAGTTCAAATTTACATTGCGTGATCATGATCTCGACTATCTTGGTAAGAAGCCGACTATTTTTTGGGAAGAATATAGAGCGGTGTGAGACAAATTAGTAAGTTATTACTAAGTTACTCGAATAAAATTCAATCGTAGTCTTCATAAGTGACCTAAATGATTTAAGAGATTCATCGTTGCAACCGGTGGAGCATGTTGGTGTGTGGATCTACGTCAATTTGTTGGTGTTAGTGTTGCTAAGGGAATTAGGAAAGGTTGATATATCGTTGGATCTTGATGACGTGGAGGTGAGTCCAACGGACTGTGGATCTATGTCTATTTGGTGTCTTTGAACTTTTTGATGCTTTAGAGGAGTTCTGGCCTTTTAGTCGTCGGGGATGTCGAGCAGTTATCGGATTACTTTGTGCAGGCTTCTGTCTTCTACTTGTACAAACTCCCCTCTGTTACTAAATCTTGTATATTGATCCTGTTCATTGAAGTTTATATTTCGCAAACAAAATAAAAGAATGATTATAAGCTTTCGTATCAAATAAAAATTTCTAGTATCAAAAAATTAATAATAACGACGATGAAATTAGTAAAAATATCAATAAGAAAAGAAACAATCAGGGCCGGTCTTGAGAATAGCCGAGAGAAGCAACTACCTAGGGCCCCAAGCAGGAGGGGCCCCAAAAATTCTTTTATCTTATCTGTTAGGTTACAAATAAATAATAATAGAGAGTGCTTTAGAGATGAAATGTTACTGTGATGGTGAAATGAACTAGATATTGGTTTGTCTCCTAGTCAAGAGTTCGATCTAAGCAAATGCATTTCTGTCCAATTTTTTTTTCTATCATTTATCATTAATAGCCAAAATTTAATACTTAATTTCATAAATATCACTTTTTATAAAAAAAAAAAAATTCAAATATAGCATAAAACTCATATGAATAAACTTAAATACCCTCAAAATCCAAAATCCATTTACACAAAAAAGCTAAAACACTTAACACTCGAATAGATCTCATGTCCATTGTTGTTCAACGTGCAAGGCCGTGAGGGGCGTTGGTGACGTCAAACTTGTCCAAGTTAATTAGGTTCTGATTAATTTGTAACTCATTGAACATGGGAGTTGTATGGAAGCAACTCAACCGCTCCAAACTTGGAACTCTTCTTACTCCGAGAAGAATATAATTGCAAAAGAGTTCATAAAGCAGATGAAAATTCCTGTAAAATTCTTGAACATAACTGACTTGTCCGAATATAGAATCGATGGTCATCCATCCATACAAGCAGCAAATTACATTCAGAAGGGAAAAATTGCCTATTTGATAATATAATGCAAGTGACTAGATGATTTTTTTTTTTTTTTTTTTAATGAACAACTCACATTCAACAATATTATTCCCAATCAACTCACATATCAAAGCCTACCAGATGATATTTTTTGGTTGAATTATTTGTGTTTTCCTACATAGCTAGGCAATTGATCAATCAGACAAGCGTCTGCAAATTCTCATTGATCTCTATTTCATTGACTTTTTGTTGAGGTAAAGTACCATATTCATTCATAGATAATAGGAATACGTACGTAAACATGAGAACAGGGTGCAATTACATGGGCCTTGATAAAAACCTTGTCAGAGATTTCAACCTAGACAAAGAAAAAAAGAGCGTCCCGCACCAAAATTAAATATGAATTCTATCCTCAAAAAGAATGTCACAAATTATATCGGGTGTTTCTTCAAACCATGTTGGTTCCGCCTCCAAAAGCAATATGAACCGTGCTAATTGATGAGCCACCCTATTTGCCCCTCTCCGTGTATGCAAAATCTTCAAAATTGGGAGTGATCGTAGATAATGACACACCTCGTTAATTACCGTACCAAAATGGGAGTTATCATCACGGTCCTTCTGGTTTATGGCAGCAAGTACAATGGAAGAGTCCCCTTCAAATTCAAACGCCTTAACTCCCAGTTCCCTGGCCAATTCCACCGCTGTACGTGCAGCAAGCACCTCCGCGAGCAGTCGTGAAGTCACACCCTCCACCTTCTGAGTTCGAGCAGCAATAAATTCTCCCACATCATTTCGAAAGTCTACGTAGTTATGAAGAGGCCACAGCTGAGAATTTTTTCCATTACACTACCAACTACATCCTTATGTTTATTTGGTTTTAATTTTGTGGGTATTTAAGTCTATTTAAGTGGACTTTTTGTTATTTTTGAAAGATTTTATAAAAAGTGACATTTATGAAATTGAGTCATAAATTTTGGCTATTATTGATACAAATTCGTTTTAGTCCATCCGTTTTATTTCTTCATCATTTAACAAAAATAAAAAATTACACAAAGTTTTTAAAAAAGTAAGCTATTAACTATCTCATACAGTTTAGAAGAATAAAATTTGAGGTAACTAATTTTCAAACTATGAGTTTATTTTTTATTTGAAGTTGATCAAATTGTATACAGCCTTAGATAGGGATTGGGTGACTTAGTTATGTTATCTATGGAAAAAAGATAAGAAGAAAACTTGACTGTGTGATGTTTTGATGCAATTATAAGTTTATGTGTTGGTTATGTTTTTGTTTGGTGTTTTATTTTTTTGATGCGGCCAACTTGTTCTCATCAAAATTTGACTCAGGGCTCCTTGTTTCGTAGATGTCTTAGAGGTTTTTTCTCTTTTAATGTATTTGTTTTTAAAACATGAAAAAATATATATATGAATGTGTGACACATCAGAGGACTTGGAAACTCAAGGGTCCCTTCTCAGAGGCTCGCTTCACGCCCCTAAAATCTCAGGACCAGCTTTGGAAACAATACAAGAAAAGTGAGCAACTGTTACGATGATTAGCAGCTATTTGGCTGACGTAACCACTCAGTTTAAAAGGTACCAAAAGCTAACAAAGAATACTTTTTAATATACTAGTCAGTATTGTGGTGTGGCTATTACCTACTTTTGGCTTTTCGCCACATTTTTTTTCATTGTTAACATCATTGTTACCCAACAATGACAACCATATAGCTACGAATCTTCGTAGTTGGACGCTTTTCTTGTCTTGAAAGCTCTTTTGGATAAAGTATTTCATTAACTCTATTTAATTAGTGTTTTTATAACAAATGGTCCCTGAAATTAACCCTCACCATCAAGATGATCATTGAAATTGAAAATCAATCAATGTAATCCCTAAAAATAGGTGTCGCAGATCAATGTGGTCATTTTGTCACAATTCTATTAAAAAATCTGTTAAGTGGTGATGTGGCATATGAATAGGCCCCAAAGTCATTTTTCTCACAAATGGTCCTTGAAATTGACCCATGACATTAAAATGGTCCCTGAAATTGACCTACGACATCAAAATGGTCATTGAAAATTGAAAATTGATCAATGCAGTCCCTCAAGTAAATGTCTCAAAATCAATATAGTCATTCCGTCATAATTATGTCAAAAATTATGTTATGTGCTGATGTGACAATAAATGGGTTACACAAGTCTAATTAAATTTTAAAAAATTACAAATAGGCTTAATAATTTAATAGTTAATAAAAAATTGTCAACCCAAAAACCTAGTCCTGCAATCACCTCCGATCTCAGTCCACATTTCTATACCTTCTTCACTCTCTATTCTCTAAAACAAAAATCTCAATACACCCATCTTTACACACTTTGACACGCTTCACCGAATTGAACTTGGATCGAGATCACCTTTGGTGATGGCTTGGCCAATTGTTAACAACTTTTGGGACATCACCATTAACATTTACGCAATCAACATCCTCACAACCTTAATCTTGGTGAGTTTGTTCGGTGCTTCCTTGGTGGTCTGGTGATGCAAAGAACAACGAGGTTTGTCTTGAGATAATGAGGTTATAACCAAGGTGCGTCCACTGTTGGTTGAAAACTATTTCCATACCCCTCTTAAGCCTTGGTTAAGCCTTAGGCGTTTGAGAATTTATGGAAGGGAACTCTCTTCGGAGCAGGCTCTCCTATAAAAAAAGAAAAATTAATTGTGCAAAAAGATATTTAGACAATTTTTTTAATTAATTATTAAACCCACATCAGCACCTAACAAATTTTTTTTTACAAAATTGTGGCGGAAGAATCATATTGATTTACGAAACCTATTTTCAAGGACTACATTTGTCACATCCCGGCCCGGGGCGGATCATTTCCCGAGCCCGCTCCACCACCGTAGCACGATATTGTCCGCTTTGGGCTTACCATTCCCTCACGGTTTTGTTTTTGGGAACTCATGAGCAACTTCCCAGTGGGTCACCCATCATGGGATTGCTCTAGTCTCCTTCTCGCTTAACTTCGGAGTTCCTACGGAACCCGAAGCAAGTGAGCTCCCAAAAGGCCTCGTGCTAGGTAGAGATGAGAATATACATATAAGGATCACTCCCCTGGGCAATGTGGGATGTCACAACATTGATTGATTTTCAATTTCAGGGAACATCTTGATGGTGTGGGTTAATTTTAGGGATCATTAATAATAAAAACTCATAAATTTTGTGGGGCCCATTTATGTGTCACATTAGCATTTAACAGAATTATGACGGAATGACCACATTGATTTGCAATAACTATTTTCAAGGACTACATTGATTAATTTTTAATTTTAGGGACCACCTTGATGATGAGGGTTAATTTCAGAGACCATTATGATAAAAACCCTTTATTTAATCAACATGCTATGAAATAAAATACAATGAGATACGATGCTTAACTTTCGTCTAGAACTTGCTTTTCCATTAACAAAGCAAAGTACAATCTTTGAAGTTCAATTAGAATACTGAAACTGTGACCGTGAGCATCATTATTTGGCCAAACGATATGTGTTAAGGGCTTTAAACAAATGATTTGCTCGTTCAACAGTTTAATTATATTATTGATAAGGGTTACCAGCCTGCCTAATGGGACCATCGACCATAGAGCAAATCTCTTATCCAAAAGATGTGGTAATTTAAAAAGCTTTCCTAATACTACGATTATTGATGTTAATTTGATGGATTTTGTTACTAATATATATTTGTTGGGATCCAAAAAAGGATGCCTTCTAGTTCTAAATATGGTTGCCAAGCTTGATCCGAGATGATTTGCCTAAACATACTAATTAATTAACAACGTACGTGAAGAAATGAGTTTTATGTTTGCATTGGTCGACCATCATACTATTAACTTATTAATCCTTTCTATGTTGTGGTTAATTGTACTTGTGAAAAAAAAAATACCTAGCTGACACACCCCGACCTAGAAAGTCCACTTGGACCCTGAATCGAGCTGTGTTGGCCGACACCTGGAAGGTGACGAAGCCATAAAATGTGATAGAGTGTAGAAAAATGTGAATAATTTGAACCTAAAAATTATTAATACCAGAGTGCGTTGCGAGCGGGAGTGAACCCATTTCACGCACGATGTCAGAGCATAAGTAACGTACAGGAGTGTGGGTAAGCATCATACCCTTAGAAATATCCATCAATACTAAGATTCGCCACAGATTCTTGTCGATACAAACTCAGCAGCTCAAACCTGGAGGGCACCAAACAGAGAGTGTGAGTAAGCAATAAAACCAAGTTTCCCAAAGTTATTACCTCTCCAAAAGTAATGCCCCTAAATGTAAAACCCGTATCGTTTTCCATAAGACAATACAATATATATACATATATCCAAACCATACTCAGAAATGGCCAGAACCACGGTTTGCCATCAACTCCACCATGCAATAATAAGCAGGCCAAATGAACTTAATCAATACAAAATGATATATCAGTCAGAGTCATCTAAGATGACATGTACAACTTATCCATATCTCATCAATCATGGCTAGCATATAAGTCGGAGTCACCTATAGTGACCTGTACGACTTATCCATATCTCATCAATCATGGCTAGCATATAAGTTGGAGTCACCTCTTGTGACCTGTACGACTTATCCATATCTCCTCAATCATGGCTAGCATATAAGTCGGAGTCACCTATAGTGACCTGTACGACTTATCCATATCTCATCAATCATGGCTAGCATATAAGTCGGAGTCACCTCTTGTGACTTGTACGACTTATCCATATCTCCTCAATCATGACTAGCATATAAGTCGGAGTCACCTATAGTGACCTGTACGACTTATCCATATCTCATCAATCATGCTAGCCAATAGCTCAATAAGTATACCTGCACACGAGTCGGAACCACCTAAAGTGGTCTGTACGACAAGATTAGGTGTAAATAAATACGCCCAAGTGCTACGATCACGTGAAGACTGTGCGAATAATCGCGGGTCACCTACGAGTCAGAACCACCTAAAGTGGTCTGTACGATAGGACTATGCACCTACCTTGGATCCAAGGTGAGCGTAAGGTGCGGGAGGTGAACATCACGTGAAGGACTGTGCCCTGGCCACGGGTGGGAGCACTAACACCGGGGTGCAGGTTTATGAGCTATAATATATCTCAACACAATCATACTCATTACCATCACTAACATCAACATGTACTCACCTGAAGCTTACCTGGGCGTCCACGGCGTCATATAGCACTTCAAAGCATTCACAATAGTTAGGTTCAGGTAATATCCATATGAATATGCCATGATGCAATCTAAACCCAAACATTTCATGATATTCCCAAAATATATAATACGGCGTAACATGTACAATCAATAACATCCTACTCCCAAACTATTTACTTTTGAGAGTAATCATCAGTGCTAAGCCCAATTAGACCCTAGTTACATTAACTATCATTACTTACCTTTCCTTACTTCAATTTCTTGATTCTTCACGCATTGATTTATGATCAACATTAATCACCAAATCATAAAGCTAAATCTCACACTTCCCACCAATGTCCCACATTGCTCAATTCACTAAACAAGGCTATTGTCTCAATTATTTAATCTCATTTATTATATGGCTGCATCTAACGTCTTGTTAGTCTGCCTACGTACCCTAAACAGGGATCAAGCCATTCGTAGTTCGAAATGATTAATTGTAGGTAACAAGCATAGATCACTATAGAAGTGCTTGTGGAACTATCAATTATATGCCTATGAAAGAAAAAGGCTCACTCACCTGGAGTCCACGCTATGATTATCTTGCACGCACATCGAGACATCACGATCTATCGTCGCCTGTGACCAATTATCAAATCACGTCTCAAAGTTTTTACCGATAGAATACATAATTGACATAAAACATATCCTCAAGGACCTTCAAGAATAATTTGAGACCCATTGACCAAAAGTCAACCGTTGATCAAAGATCGACGGTAGGGTCTACAACCCTGTATAACTCGATTCGGAAGATCTGCATATCGGATTACCAATCTGTAACTTCCAAAGATCTACATTATACTTCTAGAATAACATATTAAAATTTTATTACGATCCAACGGTTGGATTCTCGCCAATTCCCAAAACTGATTAGCGATTAACGTTTTATTTTATGAATTTACAAATCCAATTTGGAAAGATCTGTATGTCGGATTCTCAATCTGTAAGTTCCTACATTCTTCAAATATTATGTACTACAATGTAACAAAGTTTGGTGATCATCCAACAGTTGGATCGTCAATTGACATAAATACCTATTAACATATCGTAGAGAATTTAGGTTCCAACGATCAACCTACATCATTCAAATATCAAGACTAAATTCAAGACATTCGACAAAGCCTAAAAATAGCATTGGTGGCCCACTGGCCACGCGCCGCCGTGGGTGGCGGTCGGCCGCCCCAACTCGCCGGAAAATCCAACTATTTCCAAATATTCTCAAAGTTCACAAAAATGAAGATCTCAGTAAGTGGAGCAACTTTCATACCTGTCACGAAGTCGAAAAGTGGACGGAAGATGGTCAATTTTGCCCACAAAGCCGGCGGGTGCCTAAAACTTCCCGACGTCGATTCGTCGTCTACGGTGGTCCAACGGGGTCAAAGTTGGTTGGGTTTTGCTCCTGGGATGATGTGCTACAAAGTCCAAGTGGTGGCATCGGCCATTGCTTTGCCAATTTTCCGAAAAATCGAAAAGAGTGGCCGGAGCACTATTGATTTTCTTCAACTTTCGTGGCCTTCAACCGCCATATACCATGGTTAATCAAGGTGGTTCTTGGGTGAGTTTTGTAGAGGGGAATGAGAGCTTCAAGATGGTGGTGGTGGCGTCGAAAAACTCCATCGGAGTTGGCCGGAATCAGCCTTGGAAGATAGGTAGTCGTGGAAGTGTACGGACGAAAACTCACGGTTTTTTTGTTTTTTTTTTTTTTTTTTGATTTCTCACTGATCCTCCACTCCTTTTAATTTAATTGGTCCATTTTCCTCTTTACTTAAGGCTGATTTGTTAGTCTTCCTAAAAGGTGGGAGTTCAAATAATTTAACTACCTTTAAATAACCAACTTCAAACGTCCGTAATTATACCGTTATAATTCGGACTCGCAAACGGCTTTCGCCTATGCATTTATAGTGACAAGTACTACGAGGATATACTAAAAGAATAAGTTATATGTCACTCTAACCGATTATCAATGGAAGTCAAAGTCTTTGCCTCTAGGGCATTTTCATAAATTCACGTTTTTAAAATTTATAAAAATGTAAAATTTGAGACGGGTTGTCACATGTAGCCACATTGTTGAGTACAAAATATAGCTTTTTTAACACCACTTTTTTTATGAAGCACTTGTTATGTTCCAATTTATGGATAAGACCATAGTAAACATACCATCTATTATGTTCCAAATTATGGATAAGACCATAGTAAATATACCATCTATTCAAATGCAAATTAATAAATGTATGAGCACTCCTAAAACAAACTCATAAATTGTGGATAGATATCAAATTGTGGATAAATTCATATATTAAGATATCAATTAATGTTACAATTGTTTTAAGTTCTACTTTAAGGGCTGGTTTGGTATTGCTGTGTTTTGAAAAAAAGTTGTTTCTGCTGTGCTGTGAGAATAAGCAGCAGTGAAATAAAGCAGTAGAGTGTTTGGTAAACTTTTTTGTAAAAGTGCTTTTGAAAAAAAAAAGCAGTATTATACTGTTTGGTAAACTTTTATGTAAAACAGATGTGAAAAAAAACCGGTTTTTCAAAGCTAGGTTTTGTAGCTTCTTGTTTTTGGCTTTTTTTCACCCAAAACTGTGAAAAAAAGCTAAAGCTGAATGTTTACCAAACACAAAAACAGCTCCCAGCTTTTTTTGATACCAGCTTTTTTCAGAATCACCTCAGTACCAAACCAGGCCTAAATCTTACAACTAAGATTTTATCATGTCATTTTATCACATTAATGTTTCATAAATTTAGTGTAGCACTACTCAAAAAAATTGTTCACATAAAGTTGTTGCCGTGTGCAGTTGATTATCTAACCTATATGCATATATACAATTAACGATTGACAATAGTTACTCATGTTGTTTATTTATCCATACCATGTACTTTTTTATTACGGTCGTCTCAAGAAACGCGTGACATGCATGCCTTGCCTTTTCTTATATACTTACGCATGAAGTTATCATGATTAAGAAGTTAAATCAAGATTAAAACAAATTAAACTAATTGGTGTACATCATTAATCATTTTACACCATAAAAAGTTAAAAAAATGTAAAAAGTAAAAGAAAGAAACAATTAGAGCATGAAAATGATGTGGCATCTCATCCCCATGCTAAAGACATGAGGATGGCCACATTATATCACTTACCATTTTTGTCTTGTAGCATGACAAATGCAACTTTGTACCATGAGAGAGAAATAAAGGGGGCTTATCCACATTTCTCACCATTATAAAAGGCAGAGCAATCAACGTTTTGGTCATAAAATTTGCTTAAAACCACCCAAAACAAATTAGAAAGTCCAAGCTTGCTTCTTCATCAATGGCGTCGAGGAAGTCGTCCTTTTATGGAAAACCCAATTCCATTTTTCCAGCCTCGTCGATGGATGACAGCCCAGTTGGCCCAGATGGGCTGTTCGAATTTGACGAGGCGGATATCTGCAACTCATCATCCAGCACAGTTACTGAGTCCAAGAAGAGCACAATTCTCAGCCACGGTGAGCCGAAGAAAATGGGGAGGAAGATGATGGTGATGAACATGAGCATGGCGGAGAAGGGCGCCGCCGACAAGGTGATGTCATCGTCGCTGCCGGTGAACATTCCGGACTGGTCCAAGATTCTCAAAGACGGGTACAAAGAGCAGAGGAAGCTGGACAGTGATGAAAACTGCTGTGGAGAATTCTACAGTGACGATGAGGAGGACGACGGCGGAGATGGGAGGGTTCCGCCTCATGAGTACTTGGCGAGGACGAGAGGGGCTTCGTTTTCTGTCCATGAAGGGATTGGGAGGACTCTGAAAGGCAGGGACTTGAGGCGGGTGCGAAATGCAATTTGGAAAAAAGTTGGGTTCGAAGATTAGCAAAAATTAGAGTTTTGAGGAAAAATATAGACTTAATTTACTGGAATTTTTGGGCAGGCATAAAATAAAATTTGAAGTCAATGACTGATCTCTGATTTAATTTTAATTATCTGTGATGTCCGTTAAACTTGTTGGATTATAAGGGACTTGGAAACGGGTCTTGATCTTAATATTTTAGTATAAACATTTTTTGTATTTAAATGTTTCTGGTTCTGTTTTGTGGGGTTTAATCTTTGTTTTCTGGGTTTGTTTTCGTTTTTGGGTACCAGAATTTTATTAGAGCATCATGTATGTAAATCTGTAAGCTTTGAGTTACTTGCAGCTAAAAAGTCTACAAGTTACTCGTAGTCATAAGATCTATCTTTTTGGTAGCAGTTAAATCTCGATGTTTACGTTTCGCGTTTCATTTTTTGAAGACTCGTTGCTACGTTGCAGAAATATTGCTAAGCTCGATCATATTTTGATTTAAAATGATGATGGCGTTTTTGTTTTTTTCTTTGTTCTTCTTTTTCTCCATGTTGTCAAAACAATAATAGTAAACAATTTATTATTTTTATTATTATCTAAACTACCATTAACAAAATTCTCTTTGCCAACTAATAGGAGTGAAAAGACCATTTAGTCCTCCATCACAACAACAAAATTAAGCGCAATAATATAATTTTGCGAAATCAAATTTTACTATTTTTTATTTAAAAACCTCATTTACATTTGGTTTTGTCATAACAAAAATCTCTTTCCTGCTCTCACTCTCACATTCTCTGTATTTCCCTCTCCTTCGCATTTTAATAACAAAAATAAAAAATACTCACATATATAAAATGTGTATGCATATGCCAGATGTTAATTATAAAAGGTTGATGGATTGAAGGTACAGAAGAAGTTAAATTTGGTTGGTAGGGGTAGTTGGTACAAAAAATAGAGAGGAGCTAGAACTAACCTTGGGATGAAATGCATGCACGTTGGGGTGACAAATACTTCGTATCTAACTTGCCGAGAAATACTTCCTTAGCGTTACATGACTTTTTTAGATTGGATGAATAGGACAGACACCCACAGAATAAAACGGTTATAAAATTGAATGAGACTAAAAAATATGTATTTTTAGCTGGTTTAAGAGATTTACATAACTTCTTACTTTAGTCTTTGACAATGAAAATCGATAAAAGTGGTACATGAGTTTGTCCGTTTAAATTATTTTATTTTAAAAAAAAAATCTGTCAAAATCCTTATTAACTGGAGAGGTTGGTTTGAAAAAAATACCAAGAAAAGGTTATCACGTGACAATTAATGAGGATATTTCAACATATTTTTCACAGAATAACCAAATGATTTATAATGGACAAACTTAAAAACCACTTCTAACGATCTTAATTTTTAATTACTAAAACGAAAAACTATGCCAATCTCAAAAACCTTTTTAGTTAAAAAAAAAACTGTTAAAATATAAAGTGTATGTTTTTTAAACAAGTTTTACAAATAACGTGATCAGGTATCCAATTTCATTCTCCTTGCCGATTCATTTCTGTTCTATCTATATGTTAAAAAAAGGAAAATATTTGATTTCATAGTCAATATTTTATTTTTTTAAATCGTTGTTAGTACTTGGTATTTGCAGGCTAAAAACAGTCAAAAAAAGTGTCTGTCAACTTTCTGAAGGCAGAGAGACTGGTTGGAGTTTTGGGGGATGTCGCCATTTTGTCAACATGTATATCCAATGCCTCTATAAATATCAAAGTGCACTAATCAATTAATCAAGATCTTTAAAATTTAACTACAAACATAAGATCTTTTTAAAAGTTATAATAATTTAAGTAAAGTATAAAAGATTACCTCAACTATTGGTGTCACGACACTTTCATACCTCATTTTTTAAAATTGATAATGTCACACCTCATCTTATGAATTTGTGCCAATATTATACATTCCGTTAGCATGCTGTTAATTTGTCAGTTAAATACTAAAGTGGCTTGATTCAGGACCCACTTTTTATTAAAAAATTTGATAAAATAATATTAAAAACTAAAAAAATAATAATTTAATATTTTTTAAATATTAAAATAATAAAGAAAAGTAAAAAAATAAAAACAAATAAAAAAAAAAACAAAACAAAACCTTTCGTCCCTTTCCACCCTCCCTCTCAACCCCCCCCCCCCCCCACCAAAAAAATCTACTTGCTGCAACCCAAAAAACAAAAGAAGAAGAAGAAGAAGAAAAAAAAAAGCAAAACTTCATCCCTTCCCCCCCTCCCCCACGCGTCCTTCTCTCTTCTACCCCATCCCCCCTACCCCCTCTTCTCCCCAATCCGAGCCCCTACCTGCAACCCAGAAAAGAAAATTTTGAGAAGGGATTATTTTAAGCAAGATTAACTGACTAACCTCCCTCACATCCACCACCAAACAACACCAAGCAACCATACACAAAATTTAGGGAATGAGAGGCCCTGGGACATGGAAAATCCCAATCCCCCATCTGGGTCAGAAAGTTTACTGCAATAAATAGAATCAACCCTAGAGACTTGCTTGTAGAGCCTCATCCCTAGAGACTTACCTTGGTCGACGACGACAGGATGATCTCCAGCGGACACCATACTAGGAACAGGAGCTTCCAGTTCATCGCGAAGAAGCGGCGGTGGCGTCGTGGGTTGAGGTCGGTTTTCGGGAGAAGTAATGAGCGGAGTGGGACCCGAAGATGCTGCTCGGTTGGGGCTTCGGCGGCGTATGGGACGTGTTCGGATTTTTTGGTGGTGGTGGGAACGGACTCGAGTGGAGAGCTGTTTGGGAATGGGGATGCGAATTGGGCGACAAAAGGTTTTCATTTTTTTTTTTTTGTTTTTTTTACTTTTCTTTATTATTTTAATATTTAAAAAATAGAAAATGATTTTTTTTAGTTTGTAATAATATTTTATTAATTTTTTTAATAGAAAGTGGGCCATGAATCAAGGCACGTCAGCATTTAACTAACAAATTAACGGCAGGCTAACGGAATGTATAACATTGGCACAAATTAGTAAGATGAGATATGACATTGTCAATTTTAAAAGATGAGGTATAAAAGTGTCATGACACCAATAATTGAGGTAGTTTTTTGTACTTTACCCTAATAATTTTGTCATTTACACTATCGATCACAATATGGTGTGAAGGATATGAACAGAGAGTGAGAATGGAATTGAAAATAAAAATGACAGAAAGGGATTTGACAAATATATAGAAATGGAAATAACCTTTCTGGATGAGTTGTATTCTTCAGAAGAAGTTATAACTTTTCACGTTGAAATACAATTGTTCATATCCTTTTAGAATTAATTAATTAATTATATTATTTCCTTTATTAATTAATTAACTTATTTCATTACAATCATTTGTATATTAATGCACCAATGTTATGGTGTACCTTCATATATAATTACACATATTATGAAAACCATGTTATCATAATCATATTCCAACATGAATGCCCTACCTACGAGAGCAAGTCTACAACAACGAAAGGTTATTACCGAAGCGTCCTGTGCTTTTTGTAATGGTGGCATAGAAACGATTAAACATGCATTACGGGATTTTCCACGCTTGGCATGCATAAGGTAAGGAACTTGGGATGGATAGATTAGTTGGTGAGGCTATCTTCTTCTTTGGCATGAGATAGCTTCGGTGTTCTCTTAGTGCTGATACGGAGTATTTGGAAGGGAAGAAATGAATTTATTTGGAATGGTAGAGTAATGCTATTCATACTATGTTTTTGTACCATATTTTCATACCATCTTAGGTGGCATTTGATGTGAACAACCACATCATTTGAATTAATCAGATTTTTAAATTTAGTTCATTATTTAATAAACTAATAATTAAGAAAAACTAGTTAATCAAATGATGATTATGGTATACGAGGAGTCTGTCTCCTTCATTTCCTTGGGTTTTGCAAATTTTTCAAATGATGTGGCTGTCCACATTAGATGCCACCTAAGGTGGTATAGAAATATGGTATAAAAACATGGTATAAATAACATTACTCTGTAGGATATAGAGGAAAATCCTCAACATATGCACTGTAAAGCCATATCTTGGCTTCAGGAGTTTAAACGATGGCATGAGAAAAAGAGTTCCAACAACAGATCCAAAGGCACGGTGAGGTAGAAAAGACCAGCGTAGGGATGGATGAAGTGCAACTTCGATGAAGCTTGGGACGAGCAGCGTGAAGTAGGAGTGGGTGTAGTGCTGAGGAATGATGCTGGTCAATTCGTGGCTGCCATGGTTAGGCGAGTTGAAGGAATATCGTCGCCTTTGCAAGCAGAACTGGAAGCTGCTCATGATGGAGTTTTGTTGGCTCGAGAAATCGGTGCTGTTGAGGTGGAATTTGAAGGGGATGCCTCGATGGTTCTCTCGGTCATTAACATGCTTGCGAATGATCACATCCTCAATAGGGCATATAATTACTGACACAAAGACATTTTCTAAATTTTCTCCGTTTAATCCCCCAAACAGGAGTTTTCCATACGAGAAGAGAGGCCAATAAAGTGGTTTATCAATTGGCACGGTTGGGACTTTCAAGTGAGCAATGAAGAGTGTGGTTTGAAGAACCGCCTGATATCATTATAGATTTCCTTACGGAGGATATTTTATCTTTGACACTAAGGTGCAGGGCGCTTTGCAATTGTTGATACAAATATGTTATATCTATCGTTCCGTGACTGTTTTGTATGTTGGCGTGTGAGTTTTCACACATGTGGTAATTGTTTAAGGGTTTTATTAATGTTGCCTTGCTTGAGCAAATTCACCTCCAAATCATTGTTTGGTCACTGGAGTATTATACCCAATTGGCACCTACGTATTGCTTGAGATGATGAATAAAATATCAATCTATCGTTGCTTGTCAAAAAAAAAAAAAAAAAAAAAAAAGGTGCGGGACGCTCTTTTTCCCTTTGACCGAGTTGAAATCCTTAGCAAGATTTTTATCGAGGCCCTTTATTTTGCACCATATCACTGTACGACTTTCAAATTCATTTATAAATGAATATCATACTTTGAACTAAAAAAAAAAAAAAAAAAAATTATAAAAGGGGTTTAAAGTAGAAAGAACAAGAACAAGAACAACAAAAAAGAAAGAGATAAGAAGAAATAATTAAAGAGATATTTATGAAGATATTAATTTTTACAGTAATATTATCAATAAATAATTTTAAATAATAAAATAATTCTAAACGTAAGAGATTGGGTTTATTTTAATAAATTGGATTATTCTCAATATTGATTAAAAAAAATTAGACTTATATCAATTTTTCCTTAGATAAAGTGTTAGATTTCCACTCATCTGTTTCAAGTTTGAAACTCTCATATTTCCTACATTATTGTAATAGTTTCAAACATTCCCCTCTTTCTTTAATATTAATAATTTTAAAAAATCAACTTAGCTATTACGTATCCAACAAAGAGCATATACAGAGGACTTATAACCCGGTTGAATAAGATTGTCATTCGCACCGACACCTCATGTCTCACGTTTAATTATCATTCACTCCTACTGACTAAATGAGTTCAATTACCTGTCTTTTCACTCTTAGCATTTAATTATGTGTTTATCAGAGATAGAACATTGTATCATTGCATGCCTTGGTTTCGTGCATTGAAATTTTGTACTTTATCTTTTCCTTTTTTATGTTGACCATGAATTACTATCGGCCAAAACCTCACAAGTCAGCACCAGTAACATCAATATTTTATCTACCTTTCCGGAATATACCCTAGATAATATAACACATCGTAGATGTGAAACACGTTCCCCAGTACTGTCGTAAACTATTAAAATAAAAAGAAGTTAAAACTGGAAAATACAAAAGAAATGAAGATTATTTTTTTAAAAATGTGGCAGTTGAATTTCACTTTTAATGATCTAAAAAAAAGAATCTAATTATGAACCGAAATATCATGTAATGTACAATTATGATCTAGAAAGATAATCTCTTTAACATTACTCAAATATAAAAAGAGAAACACATATGTTTATACACTCAGTTGCATCATACATTAGGAGAGAGAGAAACACATAGGCTTATACGCTCAATTGCTTGTAAATCTCTTCCATTAAATGTCTAACAAGGCCAAGGATCTGTTGTCCTGAAGTGGGTGTCTTTTTACATGTCTCGTAGCTAATATTACTGCACACGTCTTTACACCTACCAGAGTATTCACTCCGTTAAATACTATATCAAAGTATAATTAAATAAAAGAAGATTGATTTGATAAAGTCCCTCTGCCTTTAAAAGTCTAATGGCATTAAATTTCACCGAGTCGTCTTCCTCCTTATCTCTTCAATCCTTTGCCGCCGCTCGTCTTGATCTTAGCGAGCAATCTCCTCTCCTGTCTTTCCAGTCTGCCGCCGCCGCCACCGTTGCCGTACTACCAAAAGATGAACCTCCTTTTCATGTCTCATTACACAGCCTGGACTCGATCGCTTTAGCAATGTCATAGAAGTCAGCTATCGCCAGACTTGATACCATTTGTTTTGCTCTGAATCTCTTGCGAGCTTCTCTATCTTTGGTCACCATTTGTCTGAGAGGCCAAAATGAGAGATTTCTAGAGTTTGGGTGTAAACGGATGCAGATAAAATTCATTCTTGACAAATTGTTGGATTCAATCTAAACTTACAGGTTCCAACTTCTCAAAATTGAAGAATTTGAGTTTATAAGAACATGAGAGTTGGGATTTGTAGACATGCTTCAAAAGAAAATTAAAACACTTTTGAAGAAGAACATGGGAGTGCTTGGATCAAGACGAGACCGCCGCGGATAACGGGTCATCTGAACCCAACCTGTTAAACTAACGGATCATTCGAACCCAACCTGTTAAGCTAACAGGTCATCCGTTAACAATTATTATTATTATTATTTTGCATAGAGTTTATTTTTTGTTGTTAAGACTTGACTAAAATTACTAAAACATCCTTAACTAACGGGTGCTAACGGGTTGACCCAAAGTGATCCGTTATTTAACGGGTTGTTAACGGGTTTACCCGTTAACGACCCGACCCGTTAAGCATCCATCCAAATACTAATATTAACGGGTCGGGTCCAAAATGCCAGGTCTAGATACTACTCGATCAAATTAATGGGTTTAGATTTTAATAGGCGGAAGGACTTTTATGAAATTAATCTTTTATTTTTTTTTAAATATTTTTATACTTTGATATAGGATTTAATGGTGTGAATGCTCTGGTAGGTGTAAAGATATGTGTGGCAATATTAGCTACGAGACACCGAAAAAGACACCCATTCCGGAACAACAGATCCTTGGCCGTTTGATTTTGTCAACTTTTCTAGAATATACCCTAAATAATATTACACATGGTAAATGTGAAATCCATTACCCAGCTCTATCGTAAACTATCCATTGAAAAGAGTTAAAAACTGGAAAAAATAAATAGAAATTCCTAATTTCAATAGTTACATATTCTAACATCCTTCACCAAATAAGCATCTATCTGAAACCCAAAAAAAAAAAAAAAAACCCAGCATTGCACCTAGAAAATAAAATGCAGCAAGAATAAGTTAATTAAACTTTAAAGTGAAGGGGTTTATAAATTCATAGGCATTTTAGCTAAAATGGTTCTTTAAATTGACATAACTCCTCACTTTAGTCCTTGAGATTTGAAATCAATGAAAGTGATCTCTGAGTTTGTCCACTATCAATTAGTTTGATCATTTTGTGAAAAATCTCTTGTTAAATAAACCAAAATGATAAAAATACCCTCAATTTAATAAACAATGGGCCAATCCACTACTAGGTGACCCAATGGTTGGGAACGAATTCCAGATCCGTACTCCACTCAACACGTCAAATGTTCAATTCCTGGCACTGGTGAATCGCACGATGGTGGCCAGAAGGAGGTTGAAATGCCTCTTTGAGCCTTCCTGGCCCCCAAAAGGGTGGACTGCCGATGAAGCCACCAACTGATCATTTTTTAAAAAGAAAAATAAACAATAGGCCAAAATGATTTGACAAAAATTGAATGTATTTTTATTATTTTCTTCATTATTTAATGGAGATTTTTCACGGAATAACCAAAATGATTGACGGTGGACAAACTCAGAGACCAATTCCATCAATTTTAAATTTCAAGGACCAAATAAAGAGTTATAATACTCTAAGGGACTATTTCAGCTAAAATCCAAATTTCATATTATCCAAAGAACAACATTTAATGTATTTGGTAGTACAGCTTAATAATAAATCACCAAAATCAGGGGGCGCTGCTTCGTTTCTTTTTTTTTTTTTTTTTTTTCCATTTTCCAATTGTTATTTTTCCGCTGTTGATTTGGCTTGCGTAAAAGGAAACTCCAAAACAATGTCAAAGAAAAATGCCTCACGTTATATGTTGCTTTCACTTTTCTACTTTTCCAAATGGGTAATTAGCATGACAAGTACCATTTATGGTGTACAAAAAAAGCAACATTTTGTAATTTATACGAAACAAAAAGATACGATTTATATGAAATGTTGTGGGTATATGTATTTTATTAAAGGAAGATGAGACGATATTAGCTTCTCGGTTGGGAGCCTATTGATCCGTTATTCTTATTAAAACAAATAAAGGAGTACATATGAAGAGAACAAAATCAAACCTTGTGAGACATTTAATGGAATGAATTTACAGGCAACTGAGCGTGTACGGATATGTGTTTGTCTCTGTCCTAAAGGATGATGCAATATGGTGCACTATTAAAAAAAAAAAAAAAAAAAAAAAAACATCAAGGATATGGAAAGAGTTTCCTTGATTTAATTTTAGAACACGAAAAATAAAATGTGTTCTCTATGGGGTGTCATGGTATGTAAAAATCCAAGACTGAAAAACAATGTCCTAAGTGTGAGTCCTTTTCTCCTTGTGTGAGAATCTTTCTCACCTTTGTGTGAGTGGTCTTTTCGATTAAACCAGTGTTATCGCCGGCCTTAGCTACGGCTAGGGTCGGTGGTAGTTCATGCTTTTTCTTCCTTTTTCTTTTCTCTTTGCTCTCCCTGTTGTCTACACATTCCCCCATCCCTGCAAATATCAGTTTCCTCATCCGAAATCTATCCTTGCTTTTGATCCATCCCCCATTCCATACCCCTCCATCAATCATCCTTCATCTTTTTCATCAATTGGCTTTGTAATCTCTCTTTCCATCATCATTTCCAACCGATTTCCACTTTTTTTTCAACGCGATTCTACGGGAGGGTGTGTACAGCTTCGGCTCAGGTGATCACACCAGCACCTTTGCTGGCCTCAGTTGGGCTTTCCCGGTGTTCGCCCTTGGTGGCGATGTTGCTCGCTTCCACGCGGGCTTCCTTTGCTTCGTGGAGACGGTTGGTATGGTGGTCCCTGGAGGATGAGGAGGCTTTCTTTTTCATCAATTTTGGGGTTCTTGCAGGTATGACCTTTAGCGATGGCGGTGGGCGTCGGATCGAGGTGATCGATGTTTACTTTTCTGGTGGCGGCTGTTGTAGGCGCGGGAGGAGGAGTAGTGTGTTTCTGTGTTCTGTTTTTGTGCGGGCTGGCCTCCAAAGCTGGCTTTGGGCCTTGTCCTTTGTGTTGTGTTGGCCTTTTTTTGTGTTAAGATTGTATCTTGGCCTTTGTTTGTACTTGCTTTTTGTTGGTAATAAAATTTACCAGTTGTCCAAAAAAAAAAGAAAAAAAAATAAAAAGAAACAATGTCCTAAAATGTTATAAGGACATTGAGACCGTCTGAAACATAAAAAAGAGTCCGTAATGTATTTTAACGATCTAAACTATTTATTTTTTAGAACATCGTTCATAGCTGATCCTTCCAAAAAATTAGACAAATTCAAAACCATTATTTGTAGTGAAGAAAATGGACGAATACAGTTCTACAAACAAATCCTAAACCTTTACTCCTTAAGGGTTCATAGTTTTAAATTTGAGTGATTTTTAGTAGACATGATCTTTGAGGAAGGACTTAAAAGATAAACCGTTCGAATCTTTGAAATAAGTGAGTTTCATACTTCTGATTGGTATGGCGCGTAGCTTTTGTGGGATTACTTCCGAAGCAAGATTTGACATAATGATATGAGTATGCTCTCATTATTTTGTAGGTTTAATCTGTGAGAATGCATACGTCCACCGTACAGCAAAAAATCGACTGTCTTGTCCTTGTATTTGCTGAGGAAAGAAAACTGAGATCAATCGTTCATCGTTCAACAAATTCTGATGAAACAAAGGTGCCGCTAACTTGTCCTAAATTTAGCAGTGTCCCATGCATGCAAGATTCAGGGTTCTTTTAGAAATTAGAATTGATACTTGATAAGTTGAGGTTGATCGTGTAGTCCATAGTGACTTTGTTTTTCTGAACTTTACATCATCATTGCGTGATCACAATCCACTTGCTCGGGCTTACCATATTTGAGCGATCAGCTTTGCCCTTTTCTTGTCTATTGTGCTCATTTTAAGTCATGCCTTTTTCCCAAATGTGCATCGAGTTTTCCGCATGCTTTTACTTTTAGGAGAATTCCCTTGAATTTTTGCATACAATTTCGGGCTCTTACTTTGATCAGGTCATTTCGGAACATTTTCGTGGGAGAAGCGTATTACAGTCTTAGCAAATTTGTTTTTTATGGTAAATGGACATATATCGGGTATAGGGTTTAAGTTATAATAGGTTGAGAAGGCCAGAGCCCAAAGTCACCTGCCTGCATTGTGTTTGTTCATGCGATGTTAAAGCTTAGTTTTGAATCTTGTCAGAGGTGCTTCTAATGTATCAGCAACCTATGTTGTTAGTCTTTTCTGTTTTGATTGGTGTTGGAACATGGATGCCGGGAATCAAAGTCCCTAGTTATTTCATTTCTTCGCAAATTGTTATGAAGTATATGATAAACACATTGTGCCCTTGGAACAAACTAGTACATAATTTCACTCAGAAGGATTTATGATCTTATGACGACAGCAGACTCTGTAGTGAGGATTGTAAGAATCCTATGTGGACTTAACTACTTGTGATAAAAGTGGAATTACATGTGGATAATACAACTTTGATAAGAGTTTGATACATGGAAAACTAATGTCCTATAATTCAGGAAACGCATTCGAAATGTTTGGGATGCAACTGCCTTCCACTAACCCTTTTTGCACTGAACTTGATACAACGGGACAATAACCAACTCACCCACGATAGATGGGAGTTGGCTGCCGTTGTATCTATACATGTAGGAGTTCCTTGCTCACCAAGATGACATTCTTCGACGTAGGGTTCTATCACCATAAGGATATAAAGGTCTTGAGTGAGTAGAAGGATTCCTTGTGCAACTAACCATGTCTTCTTCAGAGCTCTTGTGTACGATTAACAACCACCATGGCTGCACTAGGTAAGTTTTCTCGTTATATTTGATCGTGACCGAGTAGAGCATGCTAATATGAACTTGGGTTGTTCTTACATTTGGTATCAGAGCCATGTTAGTAAGCCCTAGGTCTGATGAATTAATAAGAAATCCCAATGCTTTATGCACGTATGAAATTCGTATGATGATTGCTGCAGTTTTTCTATAGCATGATTAATTGTTCTAATGTCATATGCTGTTGCCAAAGTTTTATTCACTGCAGGAAAAGGAATATATGATTGAAATTCGGTATCTGATTGAAATTAGTTTCTTGATATCTATTTGATATTCATGTTGCAACCAATATGCATAAACTTGTAAAAGGACATCAATTTTCTCCAAATAGAACTCTTCTTCGAATAACATACCATCATATCAAACATATCCTCAACCTTGAGATTTATCACTGCTAATATATGTAATGTATGGCTGAGAACATACCTACATGTATGCTATCTGTTCCATTATTTTCGATAAACCCTTTCGAGGGTTTATGATGTTTTCTTGGTTTTTGGTGGCAAGTGTTGTTTTTATTCCGATCTTAAAGTTGTGGTTCTCATACTTGATAAAACTTCTTTCGAGTCAAAGTGAATTTAAGGTTTTTTGCGTTGAAGTACTGTCACGGTAACATTAATATGGAATCATTGTCGTTGAATCTTCATGAAATTTTGAAGTGGAGGGTTCCTTCACGGGGGTGATCTTATATCAATGTTTATTTGAGAGATTTTGATTATGGTCTTTACTAGGAGAACACATATAAAGTATAGCATTGATTAGAATCGTTACTGAGAGAAATCATCAGGCTTTAACTGCTTTCGATAAAAGCTCCAAAGTTGATCCGATCACTTTGGATTTTGGAGTCCATTTATCATTAAGCTTAGGAGGGAATATTTTGAGTGGTTTGATTTGTGAATTTGGTCATTGTATCTAATGGAATGTTAAACAAATTCAATTCTTTTAATTACTATTGTCGTTGATTATATTTTGATCCTCGGCACTATAATTCTTCGATTAATGTTTGTGAGTTCTCTGTTTTTCTGGGACATTTGTGTTTGCACAGTGGTTAATTGAACACAGGCCATTGGTTGAAGGGCGTTGCTGTCTTGAACTGCACCAGTTGCCTTGTACCCATGGGCTGCTTCCATGAACTCTGTTTTGATGAAGCCAAAAGTTGATGAACTTGGTTGACGAGTTTGGCAGTAAGGATATTCAATAATCACGCTGCAAACATGGGTGTGGTTGAATCATTTGACTCAGCTGCTGTATGAAAGTAAGGGTTGTTCTTTCATTTGATTTTGCCTTATGCTTGAAATAAAGCATGGACTTATGTGCTGGTGAATTTTACCATGTTAATAGTTGAGGTTTTATTTCAGTTATTGTGTGTATGTACAAATATATGTATGCAGTATATTGAAATATTGTGGACTGATGAAAGATTCAGACCGAACGAGCTTGGTATTATAAGCATTCCATTGAAGCTAAACAAAAGCTTGACAATGGTGGAGAACTTTGATAAGTGGGAGCTTGGAAATAGAGCTTTAAATTTGTTTCGGTATTTGCATAATGCATATTTGACAGTTTGTGTTTCTTGCCCAAAGGTGTAACGTAAATCTGTGTTGTTTGATGTTGCACTCTTTGCATACAGTTTGAACTTGATGTTGTGTATGTATGTTAAAGCAAAGGGGAGTGGAGATTGGGATTTATGTTGAACTTGAATATGGCTGCAAAATGATGTGAGTATTGGTCGATTGCAGTAAAGTCTATGTGGTTTAAAACTCATGAAATGTTCACATTCCTTTCCAAAGAAGGGGATGCATAAATTGTTAGAAGTTTTAATCACTGTATAGCCACGTTTGTTATCGCTGCAATGTTACAACTCACTTTTGAATAATGGGACTTAAGCTCCTCTTTGTCCTAGTTTGGATTCAACTGCCCTGTTTGAGTCTGTCTATGACTCTCTCCGTGGAGTGTGGTGTCGTGGGGATGGAGACCATGGTGAGGATATTGGTCTAGAAGATTACTGGGTTGCCTCTGATATTCCGAATGGTACCAGCTTGGTGGACTAATGTACACGACTTCAATGGTTTTCTGGCAAATACTCTTCTTGGTTGTGATTATAATTGTTTGCGATTATAATTTTTCACATAATGCTTTTCTTTGTAAGTCTTGTACAGGAATGATCTCAACGGAAAACAACTAAGGCTGCAACATCTGGAACAAATAATCATGTTATTTAACCATTGGACAAATGTTTATTAAATCTTCACCAAAGTGAGATTTTATGGAAATTTTGGTCTGGGTGTTGTTCTATGTTTGCCAACATATAGGATGGTGGAAGAGGTGATACTGCATGCTTGTGCCGAAACCATTCATGAAGTAAGTGATGCCTTTATCTGATTATTTGGATGTGGCTTTGTTTATTAGCTTTAGTTGATGTCGTTAGGGATTTCATGGGTCACATACTAAAATTATGCAAGTGTTATATACATTTATATATGCATGTGTGTAAATATACATGATAATAATTATACGTATCCATTTTTCTTATGTGAAAGGTATGATATGTTATTATATGACTGTTGAATACAATGGTACCGTATTAACCAAGTTCCCAGAAAAAGTCATTGTTTCCTTGCTCTGCGAAAGTCGTTTCATTTGGTTTGTTTGATAGTAATTTACCAATTCTGGACTTCCTTAACAGTGATAAAGTGTAAAAGAAGTGCGGGCAAGAAACAGTTCGTGAGTCAGAGTGATAAATCTATAAATATACATTTGACTTCATCTGGTCTGCATTCAAATCTGAAATTTTGTCTTATATTTTTTGTTTTGGAATGAACTATCTATGCAAGTGCTCCAGAGTGTTTTCCAACAATTCGCATTGCTTTATTGGATTTGTTTTCACACAGGTTGATCCTATAACTATGAATGCTAGTGATGAAAGTAAATAATCAATGATTGCTTGCCCAAGTGGGAGAATTAGTGAAAGAAAATTGGGCCTATCACTCATTAATTTATTTACAATAAGTGTATAAATTCTAGAAAACTTAATAGGAGTTGTTCTTGGTTATTCTAATCATATTGTTTAAAAAGTTTTGGGCATTAGGTTATTAAAGCGTTATTCTATCTTAATCTATTGTGTGATGGCTGTACATTAAAGAGTTAAGGCAGTTTATGTCTCTTGCTTAAAAGTGTGACATGAACATGCATGACTATATGTACTTGTTTTTACGGCCGCTTGAGTTTTGAGGTAATTTTGAGTGAAAGATTGCTTAAATGGTTTTGACTAAATAATCATTTTGTGATGGATGACTTCTTTACCTAATGTTTCTTGACTTCTTCGGGTGGTTGCAATTATAAAAATAAAGTCTTTTATGATAATATTTTCTGCACAAACATTTACTTCTTCACGAGAACTTCTTAGCAAGATTTTATAGTGCATACTTGTGTAAAAGATTTTAGGTACTAGATTATGTAAATTATGGGTTTAAAACTCATAACATGTCAATATTCTTTTCCAAAGGGAGGAATGTATGAATGGTTTGAGATGTTTTCAGCTATAACATTTTAAAGAAAATTAAGTTGACTGTTTTCTTGTCCAAAGACTTGAAATCTTGGTTGTTTTCTTAATCCTTTACATGGTTGTTATACAATAAGGTTACATATCAAATAGTGGAAATGTGGGAGTGTGATCGACATTCTGACATGCATAAGTATTTGTGTTCTTGTTGCTCTTGTTGAATCATGTTTCTTATTCTGTCAACTAAATGAAATGAATGTATTGTATTCATTAATCAATTTCAGTGCTTGATAATGTTGCGAAACTCCATCATTATTATATCTTTGATTCATAAAGATGATTGACAGTAGATTGAAATCTGTTGTTCAAAGTGTCTCTCCAAAGATGATACATGAAGAAACCTGGGTTTTGTATGATTAAATAAAGGCACGATACATCCATTTATGGTATAAGGAAGCATCATACAGTTTGGGTTTAAATACTTGTGGTTCTGGAGTGCATGACAACTTGGGTTCCGTTGAAGTGTGGGAGTAACAACCTAATATGTGTTTTACTGTTGCTCAGTTTACTTGCTTTAAGTTTGTCATTGCTGAATGTATGAGGTTTTAATTTATGACTTGCAATAAAATGTATGATCTTTGTTCCAAAGAACATTTTATTGAGTTTTATTATGCATGAAAAAGGAAAAGGAATCCAGTCATTGAAGATGGCAAACCACTTTCAATCAATAAAGGTAAACTGGATAAATGGGAACGAAATGGGGTATGCATCAAGAACCGTGTTTAGAATGTGTATAAATGTATGTCATCATTATCATTATACGGTATGAATTTGTGGATTGTGGTTTCAGGGTGAATGCAACATTATTGTATGCATTATTTCCTGAGATTCGAACTCCAAATGATTACTGGTCAATGTGTTTAAGATGCTAGTTGCGTAGAACTCAAGTGATCACTAAGGAATGAAGTTATGTAGTACATGAAATTTCAAAACCACAACTAGTTAGCGTCCATGTGGGAGAATGTAAGAATCCTATGTGGACTTAACTACTTGTGATAAAGGTGGAATTACATGTGGATAATACAACTTTGATAAGAGTTTGATACGTGGAAAACTAACATCCTATAATTCAGGAAACACATTCGAAATGTTTGGGATGCAACTGCCTTCCACTAACCCTTTTTGCACTGAACTTGATACAACGGGACAATAACCAACTCACCCACGATAGATGGGAGTTGGCAGCCGTTGTTTCTATACATGTAGGAGTTCCCTGCTCAGAAAGATGACATTCTTCGACATAGGGTTCTATCACCATAAGGATATAAAGGTCTTGAGTGAGTAGAAGGATTCCTTGTGCAACTAACCATGTCTTCTTCAGAGTTCTTGTGCACAATTAACAACCACCATGGCTGCACCAGGTAAGTTTTCTCATTATATTTGATCGTGACCTAGCAGAGCATGCTAATATGAACTTGGGTTGTTCTTACAAGGGTGCTTTAAATTTTCTCAATTTCATCGTTTTATTCAACTTCTTACCCCTCGATCTTTGTTTCCAGCTCTGTTTGTCTGTTGGATTTGTAATTCATCTAGTTTTGTAAAGTGCTGTTGGTGTGCAATGTTCTTTATCCTTGTTGCTAATTTCGATAGAACTTGACCGTAATGTTGTGATTCAGTCTTTGTCCGAGGAGCTGGATAATTTGATTCAGTACGATTAGTTGTACATAGGCTAAATATTTTTAATGGTAATTCCTGTTTCGTTTAGCTTGATTAGAATCCCTAATAGGGTTTTGTGGAGGTTGTGGAACAAATGTTTGATATTAAAAGACGCCTTTAGTTTCTCTGTCATAAAAATTGGTGTAGTGTGGTTATGGAGAGCTCGATTAGCATTGGTTTACATGTATTCAAGTCATTTTGATGAAGTACAGAGGACTAAAACGATACCTCCAATGAAGACATGGATAGGGAGGCTAACGTACAAGAAAGACGCGGTCGAGATGTAACTGTTTGAAAACGTGGATGGGAAGACTATTAGCCTTCTCAAAATGTAACTGTTTGAAATCTTTTTTTTACTAAAGGGGTGATTTGGGCTAAGTCACAAGATAGTTTACATAACCAAACAATATAAAAGTATACTCAAATTTCAATTAGTGGAGTTGTATGTCTACAGCAACAAAATAAGAAAGAAAAAAAGGCACATAATCCTAAAAAGCTTCCACTGATAGTGTAAGCAAAACAATATTTTTAGGGATATGCTATCCATACATCATTTTTTACTTCCACACACCCTCTTAATTTGCGACCATCGACCTAAATGAATTAAAGATCAAATGACATAAATTAATAAAGAGCCTGTGAGAAGTAAAAAGACGTGTGTGGATAGCACACCTCTATTTTTACAACTGCACAATCCATATTGGAGGTTTTCAGCTGTTCTTTACAAAGGCCATAACATCTTTGGTGTACGGCGTTGGAATCTCTTGTCTTGTGGTGACGTTATACACACCAAAATCACGCGATGCATAAGGCCCAACATCAAATTTTGTAAGATTAGCATCGTGATTGTAGTAGATACAATTTGCTTGACATCCTGGAAACTTTGAAGCCAACACACATATTGAAGAATTGTCACCCAAAAAAAGTGCCGCATCATTTAAGGTGTCTATCGCAATCCACTTACTCTTACCATAATTCAATTCGAAAATTTTAAATTTTGACTTCTCGCGCGTTTGATCGTCAAAATCCTAAATACATCTTTAAACCACAATTGATTACGTCTTAGTTTTTGTTAGGATTCTGGATGTGGGTTTTGTTTTCAATAATTTGGGATCAATTAGATGGGTTTTTGAGCAATGACGGATTAAATTGTTTTTTTTTCTTTTCTGGTTTTTGTGTTTAGCGTATCTTTGGTACCAAAATAAAATTTAGTGGATTTCAAGCGTAGTTTAAACAAGACAAATGCGCAGTTGCCATGATCATTCTTGATGGCGTCAATCGTCCACAAATTTTCCCTGTACATATCATCTGTTTTCTGGGGTGGTCGAGTGAAGTACTGTTAGAGCTACAAGTCAAAATAATGACCATCTTATGTTTTTGAAATCTTGTCTTTGAAGATTCGGCTCTAGTTGAATCTTAAGCTTAACCTTAAGCTAAATTAGGTTCTGTATATCGTCAATTTTAACTTTGGATGTGGATTTAAGTATCTGGCGTTGGTAAGACATTTGAATTGGATATTCTCATCATTCAATTGGATACCATTTGCTGCCGTAATTAGGTTCTGTATATCGTCCATTTACTGCCGTAATTAGGAATCTCGTACGTGCGGCTCTGGACCATCGACTAACTCACTTCTTCCGATGAATCCGAGATCCTAAGGTTTGCCGTTTGCTTCCGTGACTCCTTTTTCTACTGGAAATTTCAAATTTGTTCTTAAGGGTTCATAGTCTTGTGGATTCCAGGAATGAAAGAATGTATTCCCATTAGAAATAATCTAAATTAAATTAAGCCCAAGTTCTACAGAAAACGTGGTACAAAACCGAGTGCAATAACATTCTAGGATTCATACAGCCGACCCCCCCTTAATGGAAAAAAGGCTTTGTTGTTGTTTGTAGTGATTGATGAGAAATCCTAACTGCAGTGTTCAATAGTAATCATCAGGGTCAAAACATTCAGCACAACCAATACAGCATTTTTCATTTTGTCCAATCCATATACTCTGAACCAAGAAACTCACCCCATAAGCATTCCAGTTTGAAAGTTTTAAGCTTCAGTGATACATAAACCAAGAGACATATTTTTGGACAAGATGGACGTGACCCTTTACAGCTCTTAATTCGTGCTGCTTTCCAGGAAACTGAGAGGTATTCGGGTAATGACTGCATTTCTTTCTAGTTCCTGCAAATATACAATGATTTTTTCATTTTTGCACCTTACATATCTTCATGCTCTGGAACCAATTTAAGTTGTTCGATCTCGAATGTACCAATTTAAGTTATCCGTAGGTGTGTTGCTATGCTGTTTGCAACATGATTATTGTTGTCGTGCATTTCTTTTTCGTATACTTTTGTTCATGACATTGTGAAATTCACAGGCTCACCTAAATCTTTTATTATTGTTGAGTTTAGCGCAAGTCGTTTTGATGAAAGTAGAGAGGACTAAAAGGATACCTCCAATGAACGTCCAATGAAGACATGGATAGGGAGTCTAATGTAAAAGAAAGAATGCGATCGAGATGTAACTGTTTGAAAGACGTGGATGAGAAGTTTTATTAGCATTCTCAAAATATAACTGTTTGAAATCTTATTCTTTTTTCATATTTATGTAGGCCTGACAAACAGGTCGTGTCTGTCGTGTTTGTGTCGTTTTCGTGTAACACCTGTTATCTTAATGGGTCGTGTCGTGTCACACCCGTTATCTTAACGGGTTCTTAACAGGTCGGGTCACTTTATCCAACGGGTAAAATGACCCGACCCATTATGACCCGTTAAGAAATTTTTTTTTTTTTTTTTAAAATTTGCACATACCACACATTGCCACATAAATATTACTTCAAAACATAAAACATTTGTCGTTTAAGTACTACATCTACACTTGAAAATAAGAGCCTAATAAAAAAATAATACATACACTACTAATCTATTACACGTATTAAATGTGCAAGGATAAAGAGTTTTTGTTCTCAAAAGTTTACACCTCCATTTACAAAATCTTCAATTTACATCGATCATCATGAAATTGTATTGGAACTCTGGCTTGATCTATTGCCTTCAAGAGTTATGTTGAAGATGTTTTCAGTAAGGTTTTCCACATCAGAACTATCTTCCGCATAAACTAAATATGGAAAAACCAAACATTAAAAATCATTCAAATTATTAGAAGTTTACCAAAATAATAATACTATACCATATAAAAATATATTACCTCCTTTTCCAAATAGCCAATCTTGTGTGCACAACAAAGCTTGAACTGTTTCTGGTAACAATGAACTACGATACTGATCTAGTACTCTACCCCCAATACTAAATGCAGATTCTGATGCAACAGTTGAAATGGGAATTGTTAACACATCTCGTGCTAACTGAGAAAGTATTGGATAATGAAAACGCTCTATTTGCCACCAAGAAAGAAAATTGTTAAATTAATGTATATAATTATTAATATTATAGTTGATTCATACTTTTATTAAGTATATAACATTAGATTTTGTGATATCCACATCCACTAGTGTAAATATTTTAAATTGAAGATCAAATTCATTCTTTGTATTCATATAGGGTCAAGGAGTGTAGCTGTAAAAATCATCAAAATCGGAGTTAAAATAACCGTTAAATTGTGATTTTTCGTTTATAACCGTCGAAAAATTTTGTCACGTTACTTGATCCCTGAATGTTTCTTTTTTGCAATTTTTTGCTGATGTGATCTCGAAGCATATACAAATAAGTTCACGGTTTGGATCGTTGAAATTAGTTTTGGAGAATTTGTATCCCATCAAAACGATAGATTGACTAACACTTAGAGTTTATTTATACTTTCATTAAGTATAACATAAGATTTTGTGGTATTCACTTGTGTAAATATTTTAAATTGAAGATGAAATTCATTCATTGTATTCATATAGGGTCAATGAGTGTAGCTGTAAAAAAATCATCAAAATCGGAGTTAAAATAACCGTTAAATTGTGATTTTTCGTTTATAACCGTCGAAAAGCTTTGTCCCGTTACTTGATTTCTGAATGTTTTTTTTTTGTGATTTTTTGTTGATGTGATCTCCAAGAATATACAAACAAGTTTGATGGTTTGGATCATTGAAATTAGTTTTGGAGAATTCGTATCCCATCAAAACGATAGATTGACTAACACTTAAGAGTTTATTTATACTTTCATTAAGTATAACATAAGATTTTGTGGTATACACTTGTGTAAATATTTTAAATTGAAGATCGAATTCATTCATTGTATTCATATAGGGTCAAGGAGTGTAGCTGTAAAAAATCATCAAAATCGGAGTTAAAATAACCGTTAAATCGTGATTTTTCGTTTATAACCGTTGAAGAGCTTTGTTCCGTTACTTGATCTTTGAATGTTTGTTTTTTGTGATTTTTTGTTGATGTGATCTCCAAGCATATACAAACAAGTTTGACGGTTTGGATCGTTGAAATTAGTTTTGGAGAATTCGTATCCCATCAAAACGATAGATTGACTAACACTTAGAGTTTATTTATACTTTCATTAAGTATGACATAAGATTTTGTGGTATACACTTGTGTAAATATTTTAAATTGAAGATCGAATTCATTCATTGTATTCATATAGGGTCAAGGAGTGTAGTTGTAAAAAATCATCAAAATCGGAGTTAAAATAACCGTTAAATCGTGATTTTTCGTTTATAACTGTCGAAAAGCTTTGTCCCGTTACTTGATCTCTGAATGTTTGTTTTTTGTGATTTTTTGCTGATGTGATCTCAAAGCATATACAAATAAGTATGATGGTTGGGATCGTTGAAATTAGTTTAAGAGAATTCGCATCCCATAAAAACAATAGATTAACTAACACTTCTTAGAGTTTATTTATACTTTCATCAAGTATAACATAAGATTTTGTGATATCCATTTGTGTAAATATTTTAAATTGAAGATCGAATTCATTCATTGTATTCATATAGGGTCAAGGAGTGTAGCTATAAAAAATCATCAAAATCAAAATTAAAATAACCGTTAAATCGTGATTTTTCTTTTATAACTGTCGAAAAGTTTTGTCCCATTACTTGATCTCTGAATGTTTGTTTTTTGCGATTTTTTGTTGATGTGATCTCAAAGCATATACAAACAAGTTTGACGGTTGGGATCGTTGAAATTAGTTTCGGAGAATTCGTATCCCATCAATCAAGTTCCAATGGTGTGTGTAGTGTGTGTATATATATATATATATATATTTATTAAGTAGATTTAAATCTATTTATTTTGTACGTATAATTGACTGGTACACGGAATAGTACATCACGTGTGTCATTATAAAAATAGTGAGATATGTCATATGTGTGATAAAAAGTCAATAACTTAAAAAAAAAAAAATAATAATTTCTCACCACTTCTATTAATTTTCATTTTCCCCTCTTTTTTGTTTCCTTTTCAACCTTTTTTTTTTATCATTTTCACTTTTCCCTCCAGCATCTTTCCCTAATTCCCTCACTTTTTTATTTCATTTTCAAGTTTTCTTATCATTTTCATTTTCCCTCCATTTTTCTTCAAAAATGGCGGCAGGAATGGAATGAAATCAAATTAAATTAATCAATGGATGCAATGCATATGCATCAATGCATCATGCATATTAATTAATAATTATTATAGTTTTTATAAAATTTAATTCAAAATTTAATATATATATATATATATATATAAAATTATTATAGATAGTTAATATTTTGGGGGTATAATTATTATAATTATTATAGACTTTATAGTTAATTTAATATATATATATATATATATATATATATATATATATTTTGACACACCCCGATCTAGATCGGAGCATGCTGGCCGTCACGTGGGAGTGACGTAGCCATGTGCACAGTGCGGAAGCTAATAAAATAGTAATGTAAATAGTACGAATAATAAAAACTAGCAACACAAAGTAATAAAAACAAATGCTAGCGTAAGTGAGACACAAGTTCAGAGCATAAGCCTAAAGCAGTCCAAATGAAAATGACGCGACAATAGTACACCCGAAGGTGGCCCTACGCTGGTGATCGTCTGTCAGAAAAGCCGGGAAAGTCCTCTGGGAAACCACCAAACCTACTAGTCAACTAAAACCTGGAGGGGCGCAAAACAAAAACGTGAGTGGGCAAAAACAAAGCTTTTTGAAAACCATTTAATAAATACTTTCTAACCCCTAGCCGTAAAACCTGTATACTTCCCAGAAAATAGATACATGTATATATATACCAATCATGCTCAAGAGTATGCCATGCCAGAACCTCAAAATGAAATGCAAGTGCCCAGGTATAAATCATATCAATAACATATAATCTGGCAGCCGGAGTCACCTAACGTGACCTGTACGGCTGCATTTAGAGCTCAAATCTCAATCTCAATCACTAAACCTGCCCACGAGTCGGAACCACCTAAAGTGGTCTGTACGATAGGCCTGGGTGTAATACATATAAACGCTCTAGTGCTACGATCACGTGAAGGCTGTGCGAATAATCGCGGGTCCCCTACGAGTCGGAACCACCTAATGTGGTCTGTACGACAGGACTGTGCACCTAACTTGGATCCAAGCTGAGCGTGTGGTGCGGGAGGTGAACATCACGTGAAAGATTGTGCCCTACTCTGGGCGGAAGCACTAACACCGGGGGTGCAGGTTATGAGCTCTCTAAACATCTCGAATCACTACTGAATATAAACATGAATAACACTTACCTGGCACTTACCTGTGTGTCCGCAATACCAATTATGCATATAAATATGTATACAACTAATAATGCAACTAACGATGCATAAACAACGATAATATAATGCATGGCATATGGCAAATAACAATTCAAATCGATTTCTGGGAAATATAAGTATATAGGTATATACGGAAAACCAAAAGCCCACTCACTGGTATGTGGAAGGGTCGTAGCCCCCCTGCCTCGAGTGACCACGCTCGTCCTCGGGATAGGTATCACCTATATGCGAAACAACTACAAAAACGTTAATTTTAAAGCACATAACCAACCTTTTGAATTAATTTCTCATACAATGCTCAAATGGGGTGTATGAATACACCAACGTGATCTACTCAACCTCAGGAACATCCCCATATTTTTAAAATAATTTTTCATCGTCGCACGCGCCCCACGCACCGGCCACGCGCAGGCACGTGCCTGGCACGCTGATGGCGTCAACTGACGCCATAGGGAATATTCCGTCAGTTTTAACAGATTCCGTTAACGGCGTCAGGAATATTCCGTCGTCTTCTCCGGCGAGCCTCCGGCGCCAGAAAATCGGGAAAACTTTAACCTTCGATATCTTCTTCGTTTTTCAACCAAATTTCACAAAATTGGTACCAAAATGAAGCTTAGAACTAGAGGAACACAATCATACCACTTTCAAGGGTTAAAAACCACGAAATCTCACCTGAAAAATCCACCAAACTCCGGCCAACTTCGAAACTAGTGATTCCGGCGTCCAAAACCTTCAAACGAACCACCCCGAGCCTCCTAGGGACCTCACCAAGCTACCTACAAGCTTGAAATTCCCTAAAACGTAAGAAATCACGTGTGCATGAACAGTACTCGAAATCGGACATTGTGGATTCGACGTGAAAACGATGGTGTTCTTACCTGAAAAAGGTATAGTTGGACTCCTACAAGCATCACGAGCTCGAATGTGTGCTTGGATTCCACGATCTGTGAAGGTTCAATGGGTTTGTGGGTGTGTCCGTACATTTCCAAGGAAAATGGGAAAGGTACTGGGCACGGGTAGGATGCAGGGCAGGGGAAAAAAGGTGTGGGTGTGTGGGAGTATGTGTGTGGCTCAAAACTTGCCAACAAAACCCGGAAACATAACACAAAACGTAAAGAAATCGAACTAGGGGCAAAATCGTCTTTTCACGATACGTTTTTAGAATTTCTCGGGACGGGCTGTCACATATTTATTATAATTTTTAGGGGTATAAAATTGTTAAATTAATGTATATAATTATTACAGTATTTTTTTAGGGTTATAAAATTATAAAAATAATATTATGCTTATCGTGTATCGTGTTACCCACGTGTATACCCGAATCAACCCGTTATCTTAACAGGTGCTTATCGGGTTACCCGATAACGACCCGATTCGTTATCGTGTCGACCCGAACACCTGTTAATTTCATGTCGTGTCGTGTCGGGTTATCGGGTCGTGTCAGAAATTGCCAGGCCTATGTTTATGTATGGTCTATTGATACGAATATTGTGAATAGTGAGTGCAATTGTGTCTTTATAAATTTGAAGCATAAAAACGATTTTTTTGAGTCCCAATAACTCCCATTGAAAGATTTATATACTTTTAGTAATAATTCTGAATACTTAAAATTCATTTTTTTGTTATTTTGATTTTTTTTGTCAAAAAATTGATTTTGTTAGATTTAATGTTAGATTAGATACCAACGGGGTTCGAACTCACGCTGTCATGCAAGGGCTAAACTCTTTTTCATCACTATGATAAAGGGCCACTTGGTCCTTTTTATTATTATTATTATTATTTTATAATTTTGATAAATCAAAAGAGATTTTACTAAAGGGGTGATTTGGGCTAAGTCACAAAATAGTATATGCAATCAAACAATATAAATGTAAACTCAAATTTCAATTACTGGAGTTGTATGCCTACAGCAACAAAATGAGAAAGAAAAAAAAAAGCACATAATCCTATAAAGCTTCCAGTGATGGAGTAAGCAAAAATTTTTTTTGGGATGCTTTATCCATACATATTTTTTTTTATTTTTTACATACTCTCTTAGTTTGCAGCCATTGGACTGAATGAATTAAAGATCGAAGGACATAAATTATTAAGAGTGTGTGAGAAGTAAAAAGGAGTGTGTGGATGACACCCTTATTTTTACAACTGCAAAGTTGGCACAATCCATATTTTTGGCTATTCTTTACAAAGGCCATAACATCTTTGGTGTACAACTTTGAAATATTTTGTCTTGTGATGACGTTATACACACCAAAATCATGCGGTCCATAAGGCCCTACATCAAAGATCATTCGATCAACATCGTGATTGTAGTATATAAAATTCGCTTGACATCCTAAAAACTTTGAAGCCAACACACATATTGAAGAATTGCCACCCAAAAAGAGTGCTGCATCACGTAAGGTGTCCATTGCAATCCACTTACGCTTAGCGTAATCCAATTCAAAAACTTTAAATTCCGTCGTCTCATGTGTTCCATATTCAAAATCCCAAATATATCTTTGAACCATCAACAATTTTCCTCATTTGAATTCACGAGATGTCTTGAAGCAAGGATTCTCTGGTTTCTTGGCTTTTGCAATTACGCTTATCTTTGTGTAGAACCGACGGGTAAGATGAAACGACAAGAGTGTTCTTTGGTTAAAAAGGTAAAAATTATCTTGGAAGTAAAAAACATCATCTGACATTTTCCAACGTCGATCAACGTAAGTTCATCTTGTGTCTTTGAGTCTAATGAATGCCAATTGCAGTTGGTCCTCGTAGATGACAAGAATAATGTAGTCCTCTGCACATAATATTGGATCCGTCGAGATTGTAGCCTTGCAAATTGTTGTTGACATTGGGGCACGCTTGCTAGTGGTTGGGGAGGTAGACAATCCAGATCGGGGCCTGGGTGGTCTGAGTGAATCAGTTTGCCTTAAGGCTTGGTCCTCGACCCGGTAAAGAGCTGTCTTTCTGCCTCTCTTCCCTCCATGGGGGCCGATTTGGCCTCCACGCTGCCAATTGTGGGTGATGTGATCACGGCACCAGGGGGAGGGGGGAAGGGGGCCTATGGGAGAGGCTGACGAAGATGAGTGCTGCAGTGTCGCTTGGCAGATCGTGGAGTAGAGGGCAATGGGGTGGTGGAATTCGTCCCCACTGCCTAGTCCGCACTCGGGGCTTGGATCCTACTAGCCAGTCGCTCGTGATCAATCGAGGAGTCATCTACACAAATTTAGCCCCTAATTATTAACAAACTAACAACCGAACCTAATTTCAATCCCTAATTATCAAACTAACCTAACCCTAAAAATCACAACTTTCACAAACATAACCCTAAATATTACAGATTCACAATTAAAATTCAATAAATCCAAATCAAGATTGAATTAAAACTCAATAATACCCATTCATAGATTCAACCAAATTATAATTAACAGATTTCAAAAATTTAACAAACTTACAAATTAAACTCATATGTTTACAGATTCAACATTACAGATTCAACAAAACTCATATCTTCACAATTTCACAATTTCTTCAAAGATTCAATAAATTGAAACTTTCACAATTTCACAATTTCTTTACAGATTCAACATATTAAAACCCTAACCTTATACATCACAGATTCAACAGAATACAAACCTAACCTAAATATCACAGATTCAACTGCTAACTAACAAATTATAATCCAAATCCAAATTATAAATTATCAAATGAAAATCCAAAATCAAGAACCTGAAATAAGAAATTAATACTTACACAGGAAAAGTGAGAGTGAGAGGGATGGCCTGAGTGAGGAGAAAGGCCTGAGTGCGAGTGAAAAGGATGGCCTGAGTGCGAGTGAGGAAGATGGTGTGAGAGTGAGAGTGAGAGGCTGAGTGAGAGTTGTAAGATTTTTAAGGCCTTGTTTGGCAGCTCGGATTGTACTGACTATTTCTATCGGATAAGATAAACAGCCACATGATAGTGCTGACTAAATTAGTCGACGTTTGGTGCAGTATCGAACTAATGATTGTATTATTTATATTGTGTTTGGTACTGACCAGATAAGAAAAGGAAAGAAAAAAAGATTGACAAATCGTTGTTTGGTTGTAGAGGTCAAAGATGCAGCGGTGGAGAAGAGGGAAGGAGATCGTGCAACAAATTATATGTTGGCTTCTCCGTTCTATGCAGATTTCGTGGTTGATGGAGAAGAATCAGGTGTTTTGTCTGTAAGAGCAGGACCTTCAACTATGAGTGTGCCTTATGCAATTGATGGGATTTTGAATGGGATTGAGATCATGAGGTTGAATAACTCAATGGGGAGTCTTGACAGCAAGCACTGTGCTTGGTAGGATATGAGGAACTGGCCGAAAGGAAATGTTGGAGCGGCGGTTCCTTTGGTTGCTATCATCTGTTTATTGTTGAGTATTTCATTGGTCATGCGTAGGAGGATGAGTGGGAAGGAATTTGTGGGATGGTCGACATAAGTGTTTCAGAAGTTAATCTCAAGCATGGAAACACACAGCTTTTGGTTAAATAGAACAACAATATAGGATCAATAAACACCAGCTGATAAGTTCGACGACGAAAGTTTATATTGGAAGTAGCCCAGTGGTTATTAGGGTTTCCTAGATATTAGGATGGTTTCCGTGTCATTAGGTATTAAGGGGTTTTGTCAACTGCTCAAACTTGTTTCCTCCCGAGTATTGGTTGTTCCCCAGGTGGTTAATAGTCTGGTTCCTTTGTATAGGAGTCTATGTTGTCACCTCCCCTTAATCATAGTGCCAATGCCCTAATTTCAGGAGTTGTTGTTTGCCTTCCCTAAGCCATCAGTTGTGGCGTAAATCAAGGAAGGTCTTCTCCTTATATATGGTGGATGTACATTGTAATTATGATTATGATGAAATAAGAAACACAACAAAGAAAATCAACATGGTATCAGAGCAGGAAAAATAACCTGCTTCTGCTTTATTACTTGCTGAGCGTGTTCATCCTCCAACATGGCTGAAGAAAATCCATTAGGATCAGATGCTGAAAGTTCACCGGTGATTTCATCCGTGAATGTGCCTAAGATGGATGTTAATCCAAATCAAAGGTTAAGCTCAGTTCTGTTGAATGAGTTGAACTATTTGCCTTGGTTGAGAGCTGTATCCCTCGCTCTAGGTGGAAGGTCCAGGTTAGGGTTCATAAATGGGAGCATCGAAGTACCTGATGCTTCCTCACCAAACTATGAATCCTGGCTTAGCAAAGATCAGCTGGTTATGTCGTGGCTCATAAACTCCATGGATCGTAAGCTAGCTGAAATATTCAGCTATTCGGAATCTTTATTTCAGCTATGGGAGACTGTCAAGGAAATGTATGGCAGTCAGAATAATGCTGCACGAGTCTTCCAACTGAAAAGGGACATATCCAATCTACAATAAAAAGGTAAACCATTTGTGCAACTCTTAGGGAGCATGAAAAGCATGTGGAATGAGTTAGAAACATATCGTCCTCATACGATCGATGCTGCTGTGATTCGTAAACGAGCAGAAGAAGACAAGATATTTCAACTTCTGTCTAGTCTCGATTCAGAATATGAAGATCTACGAAGTCACATACTCATGAACTCTGAACTCCCTTCCTTCACCAGTGTATGTGCAACAATCCAATGTGAAGAAGTGAGGAGGAAGGTCATGAACATGGGTACAAAGGCTAGTGTACCTGATGCCAGGGCTTATCTGACCAACGAGAGGAAGTACAAAGGAAAGCACCCACATTTGAAATGTCAACACTGTAACTATACAGGTCATGTTAAGGAAACGTGCTGGATTTTACATCCAGAATTAAAACCGAACTTCATGAAGGACAACAAAGGTACACAGAGGATGAACCGTACTGTACATCGTGCCAATCATGCTTCTGCCTCTACTTCTAAGGGGTCTGACACATTAAAAACCTTCACAGCAAATCCTGCTGAACTCATGAATGAGTTTGCGTTGTACCTTCAAGGCAGGAAAGGAGGTGCTGGAAGCAACTGAGGAGACAACTTGGAAGAAGAGAACTCGATGGCTTTACTAGGCAAGTTTGCTGGTTTCCTGGAGGACACAAAAACCATACCTTAAGAAGACATGCAAGGTATCATGAAAGCCTTTAAAACTGCTCTTAATATAAATATGTTGCATGATTTTTGGGTTGTAGATTCGGGTGCCACAGATCATATGACCAACCATGTATCCAAGCCTAATAAGTTTGAAAAATTATCAAATCCCTCTCAAGTTTCAACTGCAAATAGGGAGAATGCAAGGGTTTTAGGAAAGGAAAAAATAAACCTAATGTCTGATGTAATTGAGTCAGTGGCCCTATATGTTCCTTCCTTTCCATTTCAACTCCTATCTGTGGGTAAAATCACAAAAACCTTATATTGTTTGGATATATTCTCCCCTCACAATGTCATTTTTCAGGATTGTGCCACCAAGAAGACGATTGGTGAAGGGTTTTTCCTAGATGGTCTCTATTACGTGTCAAAGAACAATCCCAGAGGGTTCCAAGCCAAGTTCAATCCCATTCAAGAGAACCAATTGTGGCATCAACATTTAGCTTACCCGGCCCCAACCATTTTGTCGACTTTGTTTCCAAATCTAGGAAAGGATGTAACCTCATGTGAAACCTGCCATTTGTCTAAGGCCACTCGGTTACCTTTTAAATCTTCATTGTCCAGAACTAGTAGATGTTTTGAACTAGTCCATTCTGATGTATGGGGACCAATTAATGAATCTTTTGATGGTTATAAGTACTTTGTGATCTTTGTGGATGATTTCTCTCAAGTCACATGGTTATATCTTCTAAAGTCTAAGCATGAAGTAATGGAAGTGTTCAAAGACTTCCATAACCTTGTTAAAAACCATTTCTCCTCTCAAATCCAAACTCTTAGGTCTGATAATGGCACCGAATACATATCTCATATCATGAAACAATATTTAAACACTCATGGCATCATGCACCAAACAAGTTGCATTGGTACACCTCAGCAAAACAGTGTTGCTGAACGAAAAAACCGTGACTTGCTTGAAAAAACTAGAGCTCTAATGCTACAAATGAATGTACCAAAGAGATTTTGGTCTTAAGGGGTTATGGCAGCTGCCTATATCATCAATAGACTCCCCAGCCGAGTCTTGGAGTTCAAGTCTCCTCTTGAGGTTATGAAAGGAAGTAAGATCGACCTCTCACACCTTAGAGTTTTTGGCTGCATATGCTTTGTCCACATTCAATCTCATCACCGAGACAAATTAGATCCCAGAGCTGCTAAATGTATTTTTCTTGGTTACTCTTCTTCACAAAAGGGATATAAGTGTTATAATCCCCAACTGAGGAGATTACTTGTGTCCAAAGACGTTCAATTCCATGAAACTAACCCTTTTTTTGGCAAACAATGTCAAATGACAAGCCAAGGGGATAGTAATATATTAGATGTGTTCCCACTGCCAAGAATCGAGCTTGAAGCCTCATCAGAACAAGGTCACAACCATGGAATCACTGATGGTGACATTGACGGCTACACCTCAGGAGATACACTGCACGAAGGTGGGGACAACCAAGATGATACTCACAATGAAATTCAAGGTGTCAATGGATGTGAGACAACTACTCCTGCTCCACGCCGAAATCCAATGCGTGCGAGACAACTTCCCACAAGATTTCAAGACTTTGTCACCTACAAACCCACACATCCCATCTCCAACTATGTGATGTATAAAAGAGTGACACAGGAACATGCATCTTACCTAAGTAGCATTTCACGATATAGTGAACCTCAGAGTTTTGATGATGCCAACAGCCAAGGAGTGTGGAAGAAAGCAATGAATGAAGAACTTCAAGCCCTAGACCAACACAAAACCTGGAGCATCACCAAACTTCCAAAAAGCAAGAAAGTCGTGGGCTGTAAATGGATCTACAAGTTCAAATTCAATTCAGATGGATCGATTGAGAGACATAAAGCACGGTTGGTGGCTCAGGGATTCACTCAAACGTTTGAGGTGGACTACAAAGAAACATTTGCACCTGTGGCAAAAATGAACTCAGTTAGGGTTCTATTGTCTGTGGCTATAAACAAGGGGTGGTCCATGTACCAAATGGACGTAAAAAATGCATTCTTGCACGGCGATCTCAAAGAAGAAGTCTATATGAAGTTGCCACCAGGGCATCCCCAAAGCAATGAACCTGACTTAGTGTGCAAACTGCACAAATCTATCTATGGGCTGAAGTGATAGGAGCATATTCATGCGACTTAATTAGCTTGTTCTCGTGCATTTATGTTGTGTTTACTTAGCTATTTTAGTGTTTAAGGCTACTTTTGTGTATTTTCAGATTATAAGGCCAAAGTGTGCAAGAAGATGCAAATTGGAGTATTTTGGAGCGAAAGAGGAATGAATGAGTTGAAGATTTGAAGAAACGACGAATTCTTACTCCAACGATGAATTCTTACCAAAACGAGGAATCCTACTCAAACAAGGTTTCTTACTTGAAGTAGGAAAGTTAACCCTAAGTTTCCCGTTTTGGTAACCTTTCCTAATCTAAACGTCCGTATTTTCTAGCCACTTTGTAGACCTTGTAGGTACTTTAGGATACAAAACGAAGGCCCCAGGCTCCTTATCCATCCTTGCCGTGCCTTTTTATTTTCTTCCTTTCCCTTGCCGTGCAAGAGAGGGCAATTTTGTCCCCTTATATGCACAAAACCCTAACCCTAAACCCTAGCCGAACTAATTCATTGCATGCATTCATATTTTTAAACCATTCAGCCACCATATTCCTATTATTCTAATCAGCCGCAACTTTTGATGCCATTCCTCATTCACCCTAAATTAAAACATTCAGCCATTGCATGCAATTCCCTTTCTAAGCCGTGCCCCCCCCATTTATCATTAAACCTATTAAAAACCAAAAAAAATCAATCCAAGCCGTGTGTTTTTCCATTCAATCTCAGCGGCAGCACCATATACATTATTTTTCCTTCCTTTGCCGTGGATTCCATAATTATTCTCCCATAATTCCCTTAGCCGTGGCCCCCCCCATCAATTTTGCACCCTAATTCATTCCAGCGGCATGCATTCATATTTTCAGAATTCATTCAGCCGTCACACCCTAATTCCCTAAAAAACCGTGCCCTCCCATTCACCAATGATTTTTCCATCCGTAGCCACCATAACCCTAATTTTTCCTCACTAAGCCGTAGCTCCATCACCTCTCTTCCAGTCTCTGCCGTGCCTTCTCCCTCCACTCCAGCCAATTCCCAGTCTTGCCGCAACCATCTCCACCTTCCCAGCCACCTTCCATTCCTTCCTACACCACCCCATAACCTTGCCGAACCCCCAAACCATCCTAAACCCATCTATAAACCAGCAACTCACCCCAAACCATCCAGAAATTCCCTAAACACTCTCTGCCGCAGCAAGGAGAAGAGGAAAGAGGAGCTTCGACGCACAGAAATTCAAGTGGATTCGTTGTGCGTTCTAGGTGTAATCAATCCTTTGTGCTTTATGTTTAAATTCAATTGTATTTCTCTTTCTGTGAACATGAGAGGCTAAACCCCCTAGTTAGCTAGGGGGTGATTCGAAACCATGATTATATATGTGAAATAAGTTGATTACTTCCAAATATCGTTGCAGAAGTTTTGAATACAATTTGCTTAACCGTTTGATTTAGAACTTATTCTTGTATGTTGATTGAGAGTGCACGCTTAATTTGCATGCTTGAATTTGATGCTAGGATATAAGTTTGTTTCACCTAATCGTTATGAATTTATATTCACAAGTAGTGAAGGTTGCTAGTCACGATCATGTTAAGTAGATTCCTGGCAAGCGTATCATGCTTTTCATAGTTACAAATGCCTTGTCGATGCTTATGATTGCCAAAGAACGTAATGATTCTAACTTATGTCTTTATCATGTTGTTCATATAGAGAATTTGTTAGGAATAATTTGTTTGCGATGCATATTCATCCAATTCAATGATTCTAGGGAAATCTGAAGGTTAATTTAAGCGGACCTAATTAACTTGGAGTGTCGAGGTTCATAACTTATTGGATTGATAATTGGAAATTGATTTACGTTGCATATATTTCATGTGTGGAGAAGAACCCCTTAGCTATCCCATCATCCATTGATTCATCCAAATTTTGTCTTAAAATCTATTTTCTTTACAATCTGCCCATTTAGTTTAAATTCATCCAACCACAATCCCCCCATATTTTGTTGAGTCGTAGTCATTCGTATTTGTTTTATTTTGTGTTTTTAAGCATTTGGAGTCATAAACACTTTCAAATTCGACCAAATTAAATTTTAGTTTTTGTGTTTTTGAGTCAATTCAAATTAGATTAGCACCCCTAGTTAATCCCCGGTTAGAACGATCCCTACTTACTTCATTACTACAATTGTCACAAATAGGGTTTAATTTGTGTGTCAACATAATGTTCGCATCAAATTTTGGCGCCGTTGCCGGGGATTAGCAAAGTTGCTAATCCCTTGTCTTGAGTCTTGTTTAAGTTGTTTAGTTTCTATTTTGTTTTAATTTTTGCACCGTGTGTGTGTTTTGTTTTTGTGCAGTGTGTGGCACCTTATTTCCTTACTTGTGCCGAGTCTATTAGATTGATTGCTAACCTTGTTTGCTCTTGTGTGCAGGTACTAGTTTATGACCCGTGGCTCACAACCTGTTCATGAGCATATCTCCGACTTTGACGGTGATTTCGAGAGGACTTTGAGAAGGAAAAAGAAATCGCAAGCGTCTAATCCTCCTAGTCCCGAACCTGAATTAGAAGAGCAAGAAGTTGAAGTTGAGGTTGAAGAGGAGGCCACGGATTGGGTTGAAGAGGAAGTACCAACCATGGCAGTGGACAATCGAACCATCAAGGAGCTTTCTGCCTCGGGTTTGGCCAATGCAGCACCTCTTTGCATCCAATACCCTAGGGCAGCCCCTGAGAAGACCGATGAATTTGAGTTGAAGTCCAGCTTGCTTCACCATATTCCGAAATACCATGGGTTGGCCATGGAGGATCCGAACAAGCATCTAAAGGAATTCGAGGTGGTGTGCTCAAGTATGACACCGGTGAACGTGGACAGCAACATATTGAAGATGAAGGCTTTTCCTTTTTCTTTGGTGGAGAAGGCTAAGGATTGGTTGTATGAGTTGGCTCCCGGAACTGTCACATCATGGGAGAGTATGAAGCGAGCCTTCTTAGAGAAGTTTTTTCCGACATCACGAGTCATTCTTCTTCGTAAGAAGATTAGTGGAATTCAGCAAAGCCAAGGTGAATCTTTTCCTACGTATTATGAACGTTTTAAATCTCTTGTTGCTTCATGTCCACAGCACCAGATGAAGGAGGAGCTACTTCTTCAATATTTTTACGAAGGCCTTTTACCACTTGAACGGCAAATGTAAATGCATCCGCGGGAGGAGCTCTAGTGGACAAGACGCCTAGGGATGCCAAAATTCTCATTGCTAATCGAGCACTCAATGCACAACAATATGAAGGTGTTGGGCAGAGAGACACCCCACGGCCACAACATGTAAATGAGGTAAGTTCTATTTCTGAGTTACAATCCCAAATGGCTAACCTTACGTCTATGTTATCGCAGTTTGTTGAAGGCCCTAAGACGCAAGGAACTACAATCTGTGGTGTATGCTTCATTCAAGGACACCAATCTGATCAATGTCCTCAATTAATTGAGAACGGAGGGTGGGAATCTGCCAATGCCGTGGGCTATGGGAATCAGAACCAACCAAGGGGTGATCCTTTCTCCAACACATACAATCAGGGATGGCGTGACCACCCCAATTTCAAATGGAGAGATGCACCACAATATGGCCAACAAAGTGGATTTCGACAACCCCCGGGTTTCTTTCCAAGACCAATGGCACCACAACCACCTCCTCAAGCACAATCATCCCAAACCAACTCAGGTACGTCTATGAATGACGATAAAACATATCAGTTACTAACCACAATGGCGCAGGGAATGCAGAACCAAGCAAAGGAGGTTAATGAGCTAAAGAAGCAAATGGGCCAAATGGCCGAATTTTTGGGACAATTCCGTGAAAATGGTAAGTTACCAAGCACTACGGTGGTCAATCCCAAAGGTGGTTTCGAAACGGCCAACGCAATCACCTTGAGAAGTGGAAAAGAAGTTGGCATTACATCAAAACCATCACCATCAAGCCCCGAAGAGGATGAAAAACGGAGAATTGAAGAGGAGGAAGCAAGACAACCCACGGCGAAGGTGGACTTACCTTTGCCGCAAGCTTCTAGAGATCCCAACTTGTCCAATTCGGCCAAAAAGGGTAAGAATGTGTCAAATTCGGTTCCTACTAATGTTTTTCCTCCGAACGTGCCTTTTCCTAGTAGGTTTATGCAAACGAAGAAAGAAGAAGCCGAGAAGGACATCCTTGAGACATTTCGGAAAGTTCAAGTAAACATTCCTTTACTTGATGCCATAAAGCAAGTCCCAAGGTATGCAAAGTTTTTAAAAGAGTTATGCACAACTAGGAAAAGAATTCCAAACAAAGAAGTTGTGAAAGTGAGTGAAAATGTATCGGCGGTTTTGCAACGAAAGTTGCCTCCAAAATGTAAGGATCCAGGGAGCTTTACCATCCCATGCACAATTGGAAACACTAGATTTAAACAATGCATGTTAGATTTAGGTGCTTCTATTAATGTCATGCCATATTCCATTTATGCATCTATGAACCTGGGTGAGTTAAAACAAGATGGCGTTATAATTCAATTGGCCGATCGTTCTAATGTTTATCCCAAGGGAGTCCTTGAGGATGTTTTAGTGCAGGTCAATCATCTCATCTTTCCTGCAGATTTTTATGTCCTAGAAATGGAGGATTCGAGCGATGATCCATCATTGCCACTCTTGCTAGGCCGTCCGTTCATGAAAACGGCCCAAACCAAGATTGATGTGGCCAAAGGAGCACTAACAATGGAGTTTGGTGGTGACGTAATTAAATTCAATGTTTATGACTCTGTTAAGAATCCTAACGATAGTCATTCTTGTTTTGTCGTAGATGTGCATAAGGATAAAGGGCCGAAAGGATCCACACTTACCACGAAGGATGTGTCAAGCACCACCATGGGAAAAGAACTTGGAGTGATTGCCCTACAACCACCCAATATGGCCGAAACTTCAAATGGGGACATTGTTGATAGGGCTGCCGATTTTGAGCCTTCAATACAATATGTTTGTAAGTCACCAAGCCCAATTCCAATTCCCATTTCAACTAATAGGTTGTTACCTTCTTTGGTGCAGGTACCCAATCAATTTCAAGGTGGTGGGAGCATTTATATGGATTTTAGGAACCCAACCACCAAAATCAGGGAGGATCACTATCCCCTCCCATTCATCGAGCCATACTACGAGAAATTCATGGAGCATGTTGTGGAGGAGATCCCATGGCATGCCGTGGGTCCTAAGTGAGAAAAGAAGGACTCGTCCGGCTGGAAGACGTTAAAGCAAGCGCTACTTGGGAGGCAACCCATGCAATCAACAAAGGAAGAACTTGGGAATCGCTCCACACTCAGATTTGCGTCCCTAAACCCTTTCCTTCGTTGCTTACTTTATGTTATGTGTAATGTGTTCAATTGTGTCTAAAACATTGAGGACAATGTTTAGTTTAAGTGTGGCGAGGGGGGGGGGGGGTAACATTCTGTTTTGAGATATTTTGTGCATGAAATTCGTAGGGTATTACCACCTAACATGTCTAAACTTGTTTCCCACTGTTTTTAAGTGTTTTAAAGCTATTTTAGAGTGTTTTAGAGTGTGTTGACTTAAAAATCCGAAAATACCATAAAAATTTGAAAAATTGTTTTGAAAAACCCAAACAGAGTTGTTTTTGTGTGTTTGTTTGTGTCGTAGGTTACCTTCCAACACAATGATGAGGATTTGGTTTTTAATTGCATGATGGTTAAAGAAGTTACAAACATGGATGGACGTTTGATATACTCTTGGTTTATGCTTGTTTGTAGTTATAGTTTACGAATTCACATGTAATCACAAATGATAAAAATCAGTTTTTGTAACATGCTTGAAGGAAGGAACTTAAACAAACGCTACATCCCTGTGAGACTTGAGCCTAAACGTTTATTTGGAGAGTAATAATCTATGCATCATTGTTTTCTAAAGTCGTTGCATGATCTCATTATTCTTTGCTTGGTTACTACTTAGAAGGCGTTTCATCACTTAGTTCCAAATGCTAGAACTCATGCCCATTTCATTCAAAGCATGTCATTGATTTGCATAACACGTATTCAAGATGAAGTTGTGTAGTGACCACCACCAAAAGCCAAATAGCCATGTGCCCTTAACTCATTTTGTGTTTAAGTTTAACCCCATTGAGCTATGTTAGCCCATGTTCTTTGTTAACCCATTTCATCCTCACCTAGCCTAGAATAGGACCATCCTTACCCTTGTTCTTGAAGCATAGTAAGCATGAATGAATTCCTTTTGATTAATGTGCTGCAGGAAATAAGTGTGGGGGAAGGATTATTGATGTGAGTTATGTGCCATAGGCACGGCTAGAAAAAAGAAAACAAAAAGAAAAGAAAAGAAAAAAAGTGAAAAAAAGAGTTGAAAAGTATTGTTTGTTGAAGTAAGGGCCCAAAACAATGAATTAGGTCCTAAGAGTTGTTTGAATCTTCCCTATTTGTCTAAAAGTTGATTTCTGCATTCTAAGGGAATTCTAGGACTTAATTTCAATACTTTGCTTGCTATTGCTTAAAGAACTTTTGTTTATCCCTACCTTTCCTTGTGAGCCAATACCCCAAGCCCCGTTACAACCCTTGACTTCTATCTTGAGTGTTGTGCATTTCAATTGTGGAGTTTGAATTTGGTATGAGCATATGGTGTCACTGGTTCTCGCATCTAAGTAGTAGCATTCCATTCATGAGATCATATGTAAACACGTTTAATTACTCCAGAAATTGCTTTCTTTGTTATAACGTATGTGAGTACTAGTCTTTCATGTTTACATCAATCTTCTCACATATAACTAGTGTAGGGTGTGTAGTCAGAAAATCTGAGTGAAAATTGAGTGTATAACTAGTGAGGAATTGAGGGAATTCTCTAAGGCATGTTACTGCATTCAAAATGTGTTTTAATTGATTAAATGCGAGCTAGTGAATGGTGACTATGATTAAGTATGTGCTTGAGGGGAAGGAAGACTAAAAGCTATGTGAGTAATGATCTTTGACATGTCATGTTTCATTGGAAATCCCTGAGGCAAATGTTGGAAGGTTTAGGTTATGTTTCGTTTGTTTTGTTTCGTCTTGTTTACTTTAGTTGTTTTGTTTTGCTCGAGGATTCACTCAAACGTTTGAGGTGGACTACAAAGAAACATTTGCACCTGTGGCAAAAATGAACTCAGTTAGGGTTCTATTGTCTGTGGCTATAAACAAGGGGTGGTCCATGTACCAAATGGACGTAAAAAATGCATTCTTGCACGGCGATCTCAAAGAAGAAGTCTATATGAAGTTGCCACCAGGGCATCCCCAAAGCAATGAACCTGACTTAGTGTGCAAACTGCACAAATCTATCTATGGGCTGAAGCAGTCTCCCCGAGCTTGGTATGCCAAGTTAAGCTCAGTGCTCATCAGTGTTGGTTTCAAAAGTAGCAATGCAGATTCCTCACTTTTTGTTCGCACTAGAGCTGTGGGCAAATTGGTTGTACTGATCTATGTTGATGACCTGATAATCACGGGGGATAATCCTGACGAGATCTGCAACCTGAAACAATCTCTTAGACAAAGGTTTGCAATTAAAGACCTTGGAATCTTGAAGTACTTCCTTGGTATAGAAATGGCAACCTCTCACAAATGACTATTCCTTAACCAACGGAAGTATGTCCTGGACTTACTCAAGGAAGCTAACATGATCGATGCGAAACTTGCCATTACCCCTCTTGATAGCAAAATCAAATCTAACTTGGATGGCACGCCACTCACGGATATAAGCTATTATCAGAGGCTGGTGGATAAGTTGATTTATCTAACCATCACCAGACCCGACATCACCTATTCTGTGAGTATCGTGAGCCAATTCATGCAATCCCCAACACTTGAACATCTGAATCTTGTTAAAAGGATCCTACGTTACTTGAAAGGTTCAGTGGGTCGTGGTATCATCATGAAGAAGAATGAAAATACCCAAATCATGGGGTATTGCGATGCTGATTGGGTAGGCAATGCCATCGATCGTAAGTCCACTACTGGCTACTGCACCTTTGTAGGTGGAAACTTGGTCACCTGGAAAAGTAAAAAGCAAACTGTCATTGCCAGATCAAGTGCAGATGCCAAGTATTGTGCCATGGCTTCAACTGCGTGTGAATTGATATGGCTGAAGGGTCTTCTATGTGATTTAGGTGAACCAACCACACTCCATATGTCCTTATTTTGTGATAACCAGGCCGCAATGCATATTGCATCCAACCCAGTGTTTCACGAGAGGACGAAACACATTGAAGTTGATTGCCACTACATTCGGGAACAAGTTCAGTCACAGGTGATTCAGACACATTATACCCGAAGCATTGACCAACTGGCCGACATCTTCACCAAGCCCTTGGCCTCGCATCAGTTTCAACGTCTTCTGTCCAAGCTTGGCTCCATAAACCTCCTGGATCCAGCTTGAGGGGGAGTATTGGAAGTAGCCCAGTGGTTATTAGGGTTTCCTAGATATTAGGATGGTTTCCGTGTCATTAGGTATTAAGGGGTTTTGTCAACTGCTCAAGCTTGTTTCCTCCCGAGTATTGGTTGTTCCCCAGGTGGTTAATAGGCTGTTTCCTTTGTATAGGAGTCTATGTTGTCACCTCCCCTTAATCATAGTGCCAATGCCCTAATTTCAGGAGTTGTTGTTTGCCTTCCCTAAGCCATCAGTTGTGGCGTAAATCAAGGAAGGTCTTCTCCTTATATATGGTGGCTGTACATTGTAATTATGATTATGATGAAATAAGAAACACAACAAAGAAAATCAACAGTTTAATGCCTCTGCTTCTAGCGACGATGATCTCGATCTCTTGATTCTATTTTTGTTAGAGATAGTGGTGGTTTTTGGCGTTAGGGTCACCAAAGAAGGAAGGGATTGTGGAGAACGAAGTGCGAGATAGAGGAAATGGAACGGGACTAATAATCCACTCCTTTTGGAAGGGCTTATTAAGAAGGTGTATACCCGACTATCCTATATGACTGGTTAAATTAATCCGACAACTATTTAATATGAGAGGACACTAAACGGCCGGGTTCGTATTATTAGTCATATCCAATCCTTTATACGACAAGCCAAATGAGACCTCTTTACTCCATGGAGGTTCATCTTGTAAGATCATTTAAAAAGGGTGACACATGTTTGTTAACTTAATATTTCGTCGGCTAAGTGAAATGTCGTCGTGTAAAATTTCCCCGAAAATTCAAACATTTTGGTTGGGGAAGATGGTGGGAAATGAATTTGCCCAACGAAATAAAATTAATTCCGTCGGTTAAATGTAAATTTTGGAAAATTTTGATTTCTAAACAAAATTTACAGTAGTTTTTTGTTTTGAAAATGTTGAAAATTTACAGTAGTTTAAACGAAATTCCATTGGTTACAGACAAATGTTGAAAATTATATAATATAGAGTTTTTGTTGCTCCACTTTTCCTAAAATAATTAATGCATCATTGGGAACGTTGATCTTAATCTTGTAGGGTTGACGATTGTATTTGCAAAAATTGATCCTAATTAGATCTAAAGCGATCGTTAAATCATGAATTTTTATTTCAAACCATAGAAAGTTTGCGACCTATTTACTAATCTCCAGAATTTTTATTTTATTTTTTATGTATGTGATCTCCAAGTCTATGCAAATGTCTTTTTCACAGTTGGGCAGTGCACACTAGTTTCTTACAATTTGTGTCCCCTTCAAAAGCTTCAAAACCAAAACGTTGTGTTTCTTCTACACTTCCACTAAGTATAATACAAGATGTTTGTTTGGTCCATATTTGTAAAGTACTTAATGCATCATCAGGAATGTTGATCTTAATCTTGTGGGGTAGACGATTGTATTTGCAAAAAATGATCCTAATCGGACCTAAAATGACCATTAAATTGTGAATTTTTGTTTATAACCGTTGAAAGTTTGTGGCCTATTGATTAATTTGCAAACGTTTTTATTTTTATTTTTTGCGTATGTGACCTCCAAGTCTATGCAAACGTTTTTTTACAGTTGGGCCGTGTACACTAGTTTTGTACAATGTGTGTCCCTATCAAAAGCTTCAAAACCAAAACACTGAGTGTTTCTTCCACACTTCCACTAAGTATAATACAAGGTTTTTGTTTACTCCACTTTTGTAAAGTACTTAATGCATCGTCGGGAACGTTGATCGTAATCTTGTGGGGTTTACGATTGTATTTGCAAAAGATGATCCTAATCGGATCTAAAATAACCATTAAGTTGTGAATTTTTGTTTGTAACTTTTGAAAGTTTCGACCTATTTACTAATCTCCAAATGTTCTTTTTTGTGATTTTTTGCCTACATGATGTCCAAATCTATGCAAATGTTTTTGACGGTTGGATCATTTACCCTAGCTTCGTACAATGCATGTGGTTAGTAGGAGGAAACACTAGAAAAGTAAAAAACAAGAAATATATTTATAGTGAATGCATATCGCTTACCTAACGAACCTTCGTTGCTTAAGTATAATGTTGGTGGAGTTTGTCCACATGTGCGGTGAATATTTGTGTCACATTGAAAAAAATACAATTCAACTTTTGACTAATTAGCTTTACCTGACGAAAGTTCGTCAGGTAATTACTTTGTCAGTAGTCCCTAGGCCGGTGATGTGATATCTGCAAGCATTGATTGACCTTCCAAGTTTTTCCCAATGGAGGTTCGTCAGGTAATCCTTTATGTCAGTTGATTCCCTTGATGATGATTGGGTACTTTTCCCATTTTGGAAATATGAGCCTTGACTTTTTGACTGTTGGAGGTTTATCCGACGAACATATTCAAGATGATATTCCTTGGTGTATGTTTTTTGCAGACGATATAGTGTTGATAGATGAAGCTCATGAGGAAGTAAATGCGAAGCTTAACTTTTAGCGGGAAGTGTTGGAATCTAAAGGACTTTGCCTAAGTAGGTCAAAGACAAAGTATATAGAGTGCAAGTTAAGTAGGAACGAAGGTGCAAATGAGTTAGGGACGAGGAATGGAGATCAAGAAGTACTAAAGAGCTAATGCTTTTGTTACATTGGATCTATCTTGCAAAAGAACGGAGAATTGGATGGAGACGTTAACCATAGAACACAAACTAGATGGACGAAGTGGAAGACTGCATTAGGTGTATTGCGCGACCGTCCTATGCCACTAAAGCTCAAGGAAATTTTTTATAGGATGGGAATAAGGTTGGCAATGCTTCGTGGCACATAATATTGGGCAATGAAGTATCAACACGTACACAAAATGAGTGTAATGGATGAGAATACTTTGTTGGTATTAACACAGAGAAGCTGTGAACAACAATGGATACCAGAAACGAAGAAGAAGATGAGGAGAGATAGAGAGGAAGAAAGAGAGAATGTATTAATACTTTCAGAAATTCTTACAATGCTTTCTTACTACAAATGAGAACCCTATTACTCCTTATATACCCATAAGGACTAATTACAACAGTACCCTTCTACCTGTATTAACTAACCCATCTTCTAGATAATGCCATGTGGCAATTCTGTTATATTGGTTATTACTCCCCCCTCAAACTGAACATGGATCTGCCAGGTGAAGTTTGAAATAGCTAAACACCTAAAACGGGATCTAAAACTGGACCTGAAACAGCAAGAGCAAGGTGTCGGCAGTGCTTTACAAACACAGGACCATGCAGGCCTTTGGTGAATACATCTGCAACCTGTTCTTCAGTAGGTATATATTGGACAAGTAAATCACCCCGTTGGACCTTTTCACGAACAAAATGATAGTCGGTATCAAGATGTTTGATCTTCGAATGAAAGACAGGATTGGAGCTTAGAGCTAAAGCACTCAGATTGTCACAGTAAAGTACTGGAGGCACCAAAATTTGCTGATGCATGTCTTTGAGAAGAGATCGAATCCAAAACAAATCAGTTGCAGAATGTGCTAAAGCTTTGTATTCAGCCTCAGTAGAGCTGCGAGATACTGTGGATTGCTTCTTAGACTGCCATGAAATGGGATTATCGCCCAGATAAATCACAAAACCAGTTATTGAACGTCGGGTATTTATGTCTGCTGCCCAGTCGGAATCAGAATAGGCCAGCAAATTGAAATCCAAGCTCTTTTTGTAATGCAAACCATACTCAAGTGTTCCTTTCAGGTACCGTAAAATGCGTTTGACAAGATGCATATGAAGATCAGTCGGAGAAGTCATAAACTGACAGACCATGTTAACAGCCTGAGCAAGATCTGGCCGAGTAAAGGTCAAATATTGGAGAGCCCCGACCAAACTTCGATAATGACGTGGGTCAGAGAGAAGAGCACATTCTTGTTCAAGTAATTGTGCATGTGGTTTAGACGGTGTGGATGTAGGTTTACATGTCTCCATTGCTGCCTTCTTGAGGAGATCTTGAGCATATTTCGATTGGCTGATAAACAATGAACCATCTTCTTTATACTGAATCTGCAACCCCAAGAAATAAGATAATCTGCCCATGTCTTTGAGATCAAAGACTTCTGCAAGGTCACTGATCACTGCTTGAACTGTTGTAGGGTTGGAACCAGTGAGTATAATATCGTCTACATAGAGCAATAAGATAACAATATCCCCTTTATCTACTTTAACAAATAAGCTTGTATCAGATAAGGAAGTTGTGAAACCAAGGGATGGAAGATAACTCGTGAACTTCGAGTTCCAGGCTCTCGGGGCTTGTTTCAAGCCATATAGAGATTTAATGAGTTTACACACATAACTTGGACAAGAAGGATCCACAAATCCTTGAGGTTGCTGCATGTAGACCTCTTCCTCGAGATCACCATGCAAAAAAGCATTTTTAATGTCTAGTTGTCGCAGATTCCAACCAAACTGTGCAGCTAAAACAAGAATTAATCGAACAGTAGTGTGTCGGACCACAGGACTGAAGGTCTCTGAGTAATCCAGCCCGTGTTCTTGAGTGTACCCCTGAGCAACTAACCGAGCCTTATACCTTGAAATTGTTCCATCTGGATGTTTCTTTATTTTATACACCCATTTGCTACCTACAATTGTTCTGTGAGATGGAGGTGGAACTAGAGCCCATGTACCTTGAGCCTTTAATGCATCATATTCTTCTTGCATAGCATGTTGCCATTCAGACTTACACGATGCTGCCCTAAAAGTTTTAGGTTCTTCAGGTTCTGTGATATCGGCTAGGAATGAAAACACTCCAGGACATGCACTAGTAATCGAACCAGAGCAGGACATATCAGAGCAAGACTCCAGTATTTGTAATGAATTTAACTCAGGGAAAGTTGCCAAATGAGCTGCATAATTCTTTCTTGAAATAGCACCTGTTTGTAACCGAGTTTGAATCCGAGGATGAAGTGGTTGGTGTACAGGTAAGACATGTGAATCAGTGCTAGATGAATGCTCAGACAAAGGTAATAATACCTGAAGTTGAGTAGTATCGAGGACAGGAAGCAAAGGAGGTGGAGTTGGTGTATCACTTGTTGTAGAGTAGGAACCATGAGATGTTGATGCTAAAGAGTCTTCACAAATGTGATTCTGTGATAGCTGACCGTGCTCAAATTGACCCCTTGTAGACCTCATGGGAATAGGAAATGGTATAACCACAGAGCTAGTTTGAGTGACTGTCTCAGCAGATGCCATACCACTGTGAGAAGGCCCCAACCTTGCTGGAAATATTGACTCTTCAAAAATAACATGCCGTGATATAATGCATTTCTTAGACTGTTGATCATAACATATTACTCCCTTATACCCCATTGCATAGCCTAAGAAGATACACATTTTGGACTTAAACTGCAATTTATGATTGTTATACGGCTTGATCCATGAAAACACAGCAGTTCCAAAAATTCTTAAGGACTGTACCTCAGGCACTTTGTTGTATAGTAGCTGATAGGGAGAACTAAAAGACAAGGTTTTACACGGCATTTTATTAATCAGAAAAACTGCATGAGCACAAGCAAAGTACCAAAACTCACTACTTAAACCAGAAGCATTTAACAAAGTGAGAGCAGTGTCCACCACATGTCTGTGTTTCCTCTCAGAAATCCCATTCTGTTGAGGTGTGTAAGGACAAGAAATAAACTGCAGAATGCCTTTTGCAGCCAAAAAGGACGTAAACCGCTTGCTAGTGTATTCACCTCCACCATCTGTTTGCAAACCTTTAATTGTTAACCCAAACTGAGTATGAATGAAAGCATAGAACTTGAGAAAAATTGCAAACACATCAGATTTGTTGCACATGGGAAATATCCAAGTAAATCTGGTATATTCATCGACAAAAAGTACATAGTATCGAAAACCTTCCACAGATTTTACAGGTGTTGGACCCCAAACATCGGTATAAACTTTCTCAAAAGGAACCCTACAACTGTCATTTCTAACAGGAAAAGGTATCCTAGACATTTTACCCCTAATACAAGAAATACAAGTAGTATAAGTCTCATCTAACTTGTGTAAAACCTTAGATTGCCTTAACATTGCAGCCACAATATCATGTGCAGGGTGTCCCAACCTTTGATGCCAAATATCTGATTTCACCAGTTTCCCCAAGTAAGCCACTGGATCTCTTGTAACAAACTTATGCCCTCTAGAAGCTTTAACCACTGGAATCTGAAATAACTCTTCTGGTTTACTCTTTCCGTGATACACCACCTCCCTTGTCTTCTTGTCCTGCACAAAGAACTCACACTCATCACATATAAACCAACTATTATTATCTGCACACAATTGTTTAACTGAAAGAAGATTTCTGGCAATATTTGGAACATGAAAAACTTTACTGAGAACAAGAGAATGATCAGGAGTATGAATTGCAGAGGAACCGATATGCTTAATTGGTAGACTTGAACCATTACCAATGGTTATATTATCAGACCCTTGATAAGGAGCCACTTGATTTAATGCATTTATATCTGCAGTCATGTGGTGTGAAGCACCTGAATCCACAATCCACAAATCCTGAGGAGGAGCCTGAGATGTTTGTTGTGCATTCATGGCAGACAGTGAGGCTGGAGGTGGCTGACCTTGATATGTGTAGTTGGCCCGATGAAAACAGTCAAGCGCAGAATGTCCTCTTTTCCCACATATCTGACACTCCATAATGAAACCAGCTGGTGTATTTCCTGTATTTCTGTGAAAACAGTTCATTGCAGTATGACCTCTTTTATTGCAGATTTGACACTCAACTACAACATTTGTTCTAGCTTCTGTATTGCTGGACCACGACCCAGTAACATTCTGAACTTGTCTTGTCCCTGAAGAGTAAGGACTATTTCCACCATAAAACCCTCGTCCTCTGAAATTATTACCAGTTCTATAGTTGCTGCTATTATTCCTGAATTGACCACCATTTCCAGCCCTGTAACCCCCATTATAGGTCTGAGATTTGAACCCATGCTGCTGACCAGAATGAGAGTGAGCTACAAAACCATATCCACAAGATTGATCATGATGCCCTGGAGGAAAAGTATTCGAACCAAACATCTGGGACTCCATACCATGTTGATGAGCATTATTAAATGAACCCTGTGGTTGCTGAACAATAGTGCCTGCTGTAGTAGCAGGTATATGAGCATGGTGTTGAGAATTTGACGAAGATGCACCACTCGAAGATCCACCTCCATACATGACAGAACCCAAACTAGTATTCTGCCCAGACTGAGAACCCTGAACAAAAAGAGCAGCCATATTCTGAGGCAGCAGATTCATTTCCCCTTCAATCTCCTTTTCAGTTCCAAGTAGTTGAGCACGAAATTCCCTTAAGGTAATGGAAGATTCCCGTGCTAAGATAACTGTGCGAATAACACCATATTCCTTAGGTAAACCTGCCAGCCCAGCAATGATAATATCATTGTCAGAAACTGTCTCCCCTGCAGCCATTAACTGATCTCTGATATTCTTCAAACGCAACAAGTATTTATCAATGTTATCTGCCCCCTTCTGAATCGTATGCAACTCTGTTTTCAAATGGTTAACCCGAGACTTCGAAACAGAAGCATATCTTTCAACAAGATTTGACCATGCTTCAAAGGCAGTCCTGCACCCCAAGACATACTCCATTTCCTCATCTGTTAATGTATCAAGTAGCAGACTAATAAGAGCCATATCAGTAGACTCCCAATCAAGAAACGCTGTGGTAATCTCCCTTGTAACACCAGTCTCTGAACTCACGGCATACTTTGATGGACAACCAATCGTACCATCAAAATGACCAAACAATTTGTACCCTTTAAGAACCGACTGAAACTGAAAGGCCCATTTGGCAAAATTATCATCTCGAAGTTTTATAGTCAGCATACCCAACAAATTCTCAATCTTGAATGAAGAAGACGCCATTGAAAAGAATTCAATCAACCACAACTCTGAGCAAACCAAAAAATTACCAAACAAGGAGCACACAACTGACTTCGAAAAATTCACAAAACAATACCCAAGTAAGGAGAATGACACTCCAAATCACAACCCAAATTGCACACTTCGACTAAAGACACCAAACCAGGAGATTGATACTCCAATATAACACAGCACAGGAGATTGAAACTCCAAGATTCATAGAAAGAATGGCACTTTCTTGTTTTAATCGACAAGTCCTAGAGAATGATACTCCAAGGAACAAACACAGCTCAGGAGATTGAAACTCCAAGATTCATAGAAAGAATGACACTTTCTTCTTTAAATCGACAAGTCCTAGAGAATGATACTCCAAGGAACAAACACATAGAATAACAAGAACAGAAATCAACACATCAAGATTCTACCAAAAACCCCAAATCTTCGCTTTAATCGAATTCCAACAAATTGACCCAACTTCAATCAAATTCCAACAGATTGAATCACAGCCCCAAGAAAGAAACAAATACACCTGATTCGCTGAAAAACGCACCACCAAATCTCCTAAGAACACCGTTCCAGATAACCACCAAACACCCAAATCTTCGAGCACCCAATCTTTAAGATAGCACCCAAACCAGCGGAAGTCTTCACCAGAACCGAAAATGGCGACTAGCCAAAACCGGCAATGATACCATATTAACACAGAGAAGCTGTGAACAACAATGGATACCAGAAACGAAGAAGAAGATGAGGAGAGATAGAGAGGAAGAAAGAGAGAATGTATTAATACTTTCAGAAATTCTTACAATGCTTTCTTACTACAAATGAGAACCCTATTACTCCTTATATACCCATAAGGACTAATTACAACAGTTCCCTTCTACCTGTATTAACTAACCCATCTTCTAGATAATGCCATGTGGCAATTCTGTTATATTGGTTATTAGTTGGATGTGTGGGCGCATGAGAAAATACAAGTTTAGGAATGAGGATATTCGAGGAAAATTAGGAGTAGCTGAAATTGAAGATAAGATGAGAGAGAATCAGTTAAGGTGGTTTGGACATGTGAAACAAAGACCTACAGATGCTCCGGTTAAAAGAGGCGAGTATGAGACAAAGGCCTAGGGCTAAAGAGGTAGAGGAAGACTTAGGAAGACTTGGATAAGGACTCTAAGAATAGATTTGGACTACTTGGATCTAATAGAAGACATGGCACAAACCAAGCACAATGGCGTTCTAGGATTTATATAGCCGACACCATTTAGTGAGATAATGCTTTGTTGTTGTTGTTTGGAGGTTTACCCAATGGAGTTTTGTCGGGAAATGATGTGCCATTAGATTCCCAACACACACATGTTCGTTTCCTACATTGCCACATTTCTTCGGGTATTTGGGACACTTTGAAATGTGTACTTTTGACCAAATAGTATTAATAAATTCAGCTTACACCTACAAACTTTTTTCTAAATATCATCAAAACATAAATTCTTCAATTTTTACGTTACGATGTTCCATATTTTTGTCGAATTAGATACCATAACACGAAAACTAGACGAATTTGTTTCCTTTTTCATTAAGTAAAATGAAAATTTACATGAACAAAAGCTCAACCATACAATTTACAACTTTACAAACTATTTCGTAATACTGTAAATATATGGAAGTTTACATATATCTCCCAATCCTTTGATTCTTGCACCTTGTAGAAATGCTTAGTCCTGGCCAATCAGATATGCTATGATTCTTACCCATGTAGAAACCCTGCCCACTTAGATACACTTAGGTTCTTGACCATGCATAAATGTTCTAAGTCCTGGCCAAACAGATACGCCTTTGATTGCGCCTGAGCTTTACAAATAGGGCTAAGCCTTTTTTCTTCAACAGCCTAGCCTTGAGATTTAGGGCGTTTCTCCCATTACGGTTGTATCATCTTCATGTTCTTCCCCATGCAAAACATCTAAGTAACCTTTGGTCACCACCATCTTTGACTGTGTTGACTATCGCCTTCGACGTTACGGTGGTTCCACTCCAAGTTCTTGCACATTACAGTAGTATCCTCTCTATGAACTCTCTAGACCACTAGCCACAATAGACATGCTTTGCTAATGAGGCCTTTTTTATTTTTTTTATTTTTTTATTTTATTTTTTTAACTTGTGTTGAGGGTTTAGGATGGGAGGAGAATCAAGAGATGGTGGAGGAAAATGAATGTATGAATATGGATGAGAAAAATGAAGGGAGGCACGGACTTAAAAACTGCAAATGAAGGCTTAACTGATGAACCACTCTGTCGATTAAATCCATACACGCATCGGTTAATATTTTGGTCGGTGGACAGTTTTGACACATGGCAAATGAAAGTTTGACCACCTTGGTAAAAAAAAATCCCAACAAATACCTCCGTCAGGTAAATTAAATTATCACAACGAGACACATCTTCGTTGGCTAAAGAGTTACCTGTTTGGCGTCAAATGTTTACCAAGCGAATATTCTGATTGCCTACGAAGTGTGTTTGTCGTGTAAGACCTTTTAGTCAACCCATGTCCTTGACTTATTTTGCCCTACCACTGCCAATGTTCGTCGTGTACGTCAGGGTTGCCTGCCAAAATTTTTTCTGTCACCTAAGAATTCGCAAGGCAACCTCAAATTTCTGGTAGTGCAGCCTTATTTTATTTTACAATAAATTTTAAAGACAGCAGGCTAGTTGGCTACTATGATGCTGATTATTCTAGAATCACACAATGGGTCAATCAACTAATATGAATGTACTTATTCTGTCTTGGATGACATGATGTCTTGGTGTAGTAAGAAACAACGGATGGTAACACTACAAACTACAAAAGTATAATTTACAGCAATTATAGCACCTGAACAAAGTGCATGGTCGATGCGGTTGACTGACTATGTGCAGTGACAGTCTATTGTTAAATTCAATCAGTGGTCTGTTTAGCTTTAGTGTTCATGCATTGACCACGACCAACCATGTATGAGGGAATTATCATTTTGTTTGAGAGAATGTGGTACAAGGATAAATGTAAATGTATAAAAACAATTAGACAAACAATAAAGTGGTGGACTAGTTCATAAAAAGACTTAACAGTTAATACATATGTTTGGGCTTAGTGTATTTTTTCTCTATTTGGTCATTGACCTAAAAAATGCTTCCATAAACCATGGAAAATTGGTTTCAACATGGAATTCATGAATTGTGATTACTTTATCCCTTTGAAACAAAAGCTACTGATTGTATTTTGCAATCGACTTGTCTTTCTTTCACACTAGTTGCATTTCAACCATCAATTCCATGAACAAAGACCAACCCTTTAATCATTTTTCAACACTAATTATAGATGCTTCAACAGATTACATGATTATCCGCATCAAGACTCTCACTAAAGCATTTCTACGTGAATAACCAATTATTATGCTTTCATCTCCTAAATTATTCTTAATAGGTGCACATTAAGCCCATACATCTATACTAGATTTTGACACCGTAAAAGTTAAGGTGACGAAATGCATTTTTCTAAGAAGATGTATATCGTTTCTTTTTTAGTAAATGTTTAACTCTTATACTAGCCTATATCTCCATTTGTTTGTGTGATTAACATGAAATTAGCGTTTGAAAGTGTAAGAAACAGTGAACTAGATAACGGTATAAATCTTCCCCTTTTTGCGAATGGGGGCTTAGAACAATAGTCAAAGCAGTTGGGAACGGCGAAATATAAGATTTATCAAACCATGACTAACTTATAAGCCCACAAAAGAGCAAACCAAGAGTCCCTCACAATGTCTACAAGGATGAAACCAAGAGCCCCTCACAATGTCTACTTATACGCCCACACAATAATTTGGTCTTTAACCTAAAAAATGCTTTCATAAACCATGGAAGTTCGGCTTGAACATGCAAATCATGAGTTATGAGTACCTTATCAATCGAAAACAAAGCTAATGGTTGTCTTTTATCACACCTGTTGCATTTCAAACCTTAATTCCATGAGAAAGCTTGAAAAAAAATAAAAAGAAAAAAGAAAAAAAGCAAATCTTAATCCAGTTTTCCACACCAATCATGGAAGCTTTAATAATTACATGACTAAATGGATCACACAGACAACATTTTCTCTCTCTCACGCCCTTACTAGGCAATGAGTTAAAGAATTGTATGTTTTATGGACTTTTACAAACCATACAATAGTAAAACGCGTTGCAAGAAACCGACAATGGCGAAAAATAATTTCATAGCAAAAAAAGGATTTCCAAAATTTGTATACATCTCCATGTTAAAGGTTATTATCATCTCAATAAACTCTGCCAAAATGTTTCCATGCACAAAATAAGGGAAATCAAACAATTAACCTGTAGAAACACAATTATATTGCTCTTTGATTCGAAGAAAAAGGCCTCCGAGCTCTCTGGTTTTTGGCAGAGATGTCTCCACGCCAAAGAGGCCAAAAATTGAGAACATAAGAAGGCTCTAAGGCACTGATGAATATTCCTCCCTAACCGTGTTTCACCGTGAAGCAAGTGACCAAAAGTTTAAGAGAAACGACGGTGACACAGTAAACCAGCTGATAAAAGGTGTGGGTCTAGCAGCCTCAGACCTTTTACAATGGTCGAAATCACATTTGTTAAGATCATTGGCATTGAGGACGGTAATTCCAGCCGAAGCACATGCAGCAGCAAATGTAACAGTCGATGTGATCCGTACGAAAAGAAACACCCGTATATCTGTAAGCTTGTGAATGGACTGATTTAGGTCTGGAATGATGGGACTTAATGCACTCTGATGCAACAAATTTGCTTTTCAACTTCCAGACAATGGACATTTGCACAAGTACATATTAACAAAGCATTTCTTTAACAGATATATCTATCATAGAAATGAAGGCAGCATCTCAAATGGCAAACCCGGAAGGGACATCTACTCATTTATCAATGTCAAATGTGGCAAAGGCTGAGATGGCCATTAATAAGACTTAGTTTAAATTGGCCCAAAAGAACACAGCAAATCTGTAAGTATAGAATGATTTACCCAGATATTTTTGTTTTTTTTGTTTACTGTGATTTTCAATATAACATTCGGAAAGGCAAAATAAAAGAATAATAGAACAATGCTTCATTACACATTAGGCATGGCAACACCAATGTCTTCTATAAATACCTAGCCAGATACAACTACTCTATGGGAAGCATTATGTTTTGTGTTCTAGTGCTTATAGGGATCGGTGTTTCTATATAGGCTAAAAGCTAGGGTTTCCATCCTTAAAAGGAAATCTAAACTTACTTTCTTAGCCTCCAAGTCAGGTATCATAATCATATTCAATTAAGGATTTCATCAATCCTATTTCCAACATAAGACACCTTATATAGGTTTGGTATCTTTAAGAGATCAAATCACGATCAACATTATTCTCCAATATTACATTCCAATTAAATGTAGTAGACCACTTAAAGGTTGATTTATATTGGATAAATCCAACATTCTCCCACTTGGTCTACAAAATGTAATATTCACGTTTATACTTGAGATTGGAAACTAATGTCACTTTAGTGGCCATGTAATAGTGATTACATCTCGTCCTTGCAGCTTTTGTCAAATGCATTTCTCAACATAGAACTAACACGGTTGTAGGGTAGACACAACCTAGAACCTTCATAATCACACTTGCTAAGATCCTCATTCACATGAAACACAAATTATGATCAAGAGATGAAACTTTAAACCAAAATGTCTTACTTTATATCATCCCAAGTCCACGTTATTGTAACACACAAGTTACACTTTATGCTTCTTTGAAGACTTAAATATGCCAATGTAGATATCCTTGATCTAATTAAACCACCATAACCTGCAGGTGTGAATACATCTCCAAAACAATCTTGCATCAGTTTCATTAGACCAAGAACAAGACAAACAATGTTTGTAGCCAACAGACACAACTGAAAATACCAAATAGGCACATGTCCAAGTAAAATATCCCAAAACTTCATCAAAGAAATTAATTCAACACTTGTGAGCAAGATGAATTAACATGTATTTGACACTAATCTATGCACCATACCAGTTACTTTCATGGTGATTTCCAACACCTGCAGGCAGATGGAAATCCTCACAACTGAGGTAGCGCATAGACCATGCCATGCCATTTAATATGCAATTTGATAACAACTTAATATCTGATGAGCACATATTTTATCACTTATTGTACTTCGGAAACTACAATTTCTTAGATGCAATTTTGGACTTAAATGAAAGAAATGACATGTTTTGGTGTTTTTAAGATTAGATTAATGATATGGAAAATTATGCTATTTTTCTATGGTTTTCATGTTAGTCTGGTGGTGTCTAATCATGTTTGGTAAAATGGTGTCTAATCATGTTTTTGGCGCCGCAGCCCGGGATTGAAATTTATTTCTATCTCTTTCTTATTTCGATTGCTGTGTTTTTTTATTTTATTTTAAATTTTGTTTCTGTTGTTTCATGTGTTCTTATGAAGTTCATGCATGGTCATTGTTCTCGAAGTCTTGAGCTTGTGCCATACAATCCCGAAATTGACAGAACATTTCGACACCCTCTAAGGAAGCAAAAGAAGCAAGAAGCAATTGAAAGAATGGCACTTTAAGAACCAAATAAAAATCGTGCCCTTATGGATTATTCAGATCCTACTGTTGGAGCCACATCATCTTGTATTGTGCGCCTAGAAATTACGACTAATCAGTTTACGTTGAAGCCGTCGTTCATCCAGATGTTGCCATCATTTTATGGTCTTACTACTGAAGATCCAAATTTACATATTAGCGACTTTGTTGAGATATGTGAAACTTTGAAGATCCATGGGGCAACTAACGATGCTATCAGATTGCGGTTGTTTCTGTTTTCACTCAAGGACAAGGGAAAGTCTTGGTTTAACTCTCTGCTTGCTAATTCTATAACAACTTGGGATGAGTTGGCAAATCAATTCTTTCAAAGATTCTTTCCTCCTTCGAAGACTTCTAAGTTGCGGAATGAAATCATGAATTTTTCCCAATGTGATTATGAAGTTTTTTTTTATGATAGTTGGGAGAGGTTCTGAGACTTATTGATGAAGTGTCCTCATCATGGCTTACCGGAATGGTTGCAGCTGCAATAATTTTATCAAGGATTGACTCCCGAAAACAAGAGAATGATTGATGCCACTAGTGGATGAGCTCTAATGACAAAGACAATTGCCAAGGCATTCACACTCTTCAAGACATTAGCTATTCATTCTCACATATTTCTAACTTAAACAAAAAGTTTGATAATTTGATGACTGTTAAATCTGTGAAGTTTTTCAATGTGGTTTGTGACATATGTGCATGTATACATGCAAGTATTGAGTGCTTGAACATTGGTTCCTTTCCAGAGTATATGCTAGAGCAAGCAAATCAAGTGACCGATTTTTCTCGTCAGCGGAATACTCCATATTCGAACACTTACAATCCAGGTTGGCGTTTTCATCAAAATCTTCAATGGAATAACAATCTGAATGTTATGAATCCTCCAGCTAAGCCGCCTCTTATGAATTTCCAGCCACAAGAAAAGAATACACCAGTGGAAGACTTGATAGCTCAACTTGCTACAAACACAAATGACTTCATTCAAGCAACTCAGACAACACTCCAAAATCAGCAAGCTTCCATTGGCAAGCTGGAAGTTCAAGTTGGTCAGATTGCTAGTGCATTGAATGAAAGAGAGATTGGGAAATTTCCAAGTCAGCTGGAAGTGAATCCAAAAAACCAAGAGCACATTAAGGCTATCACATTAAGGAATGGCAAGATCGTAGAAACCAAGGGTGCAAAGAACAAAAAGAAGCGCGAAGAACCTGAGAATGATTAAGTCACATTGCCAGATGAGGAGCTAGCACAAGAAAAGATTTATTTGCCACCAGTCCATATCCTCAGCGTTTACAAAGGGCTAAGAAAGACAAGAACTTTTCTGAAATTTTAGATTTATTTAAAAAGGTACATATTTACATTCCTTTGCTTGATGCAGTGAAACAAATTCCGAATTATGCAAAATTCTTGAAAGACATATGCACCAACAAGAAGAGGTTTGTGGAACACAAAAAAGTGATGTTGTCAGAAGAGTGTAGTGTTGTTTTGCAGCAAATGTTGCCCCCGAAGTTAAACGATCCAGGGAGTTTAACTATTCCTTGTACAATTGGTAAATTTTCCCTTGAAAAAGCTTTGTTTGATTTAGGAGCCAATATTAATTTGATGCCATTTACTATTTTTAAACAGGTTGGTCTTGGAGAAATGAAGTCAGCTTTAGTATCTTTACAAATCGCTGGTTGTTCGGTTTCATATCAAAGAGGAATCATTGAAGATGTTCTCATTCAAGTTGATTAATTCATTCTACTGGCTGATTTCTTGGTACTTGACATGGATGAGGATCAAGAAATTCCAATCATTTTGGGCCGTCCATTTATGGCTACCGTTGGAACTCTTATCGACGTTTAAAACGGTTTCCTCACTTTGAGAGTTCAAGGCAAATGAGTGGTGTTCAAGGTTTTTGAGGCTATGAAATATCCAAGTGATTCTGAAAGATGCTTTCGAGTCGAAGTGTTGGAAGAGCTAGTGATTCTGAAACACATAGAGCAATATCTGGATGATCCTTTGGAGGCATGCCTGGTGCATCCTAAATTGAGCGGTGGAACGAACGAAGATGTAGTTGCTATTTCAAAGATGTTGAATTTTGCCCCTATACACAATAAGCATTGGAGACATTTTTTTGAGGCTTTGGGACCAACTTCGAAGAAAATTTAGCCATCTATTGAAGTTGCACCCAAGTTAGAGTTGAAGCCATTACTAGAAAATTTGAAGTATGCTTATTTAGGGGCTTCTGATAATTGCTGCAAGTTTAAGTCAAGTTGAAGAGGAAAAATTACTTTGGGTCCTGAGAGAGTATAAAATGGCGTTGGGATGGACTACAGTTGATATAAAGGGAATAAGCCCAACGGTTTGCATGCATAGAATTTTGCTTCAAGAAAACAGCAAGCCTACCATTGGGGCTCAAAAAAGACTCAACCCGCTTATGAAGGAAGTTGTTCGTGAAAAAGTTCTCAAGCTTTTAGACGTTGGGGTTATCTATGCGTTGTTCTTAAGATAGAAGGCACAACTATGGTCAAAAGTGATACTAATGAGTTACTACCCACAAGGCAGAAAACAAAGTGGAGAGTCTGCACAGATTATCGAAAGATAAATGATTCTACATGCAAAGATCATTTTCCACTTTAGTTCATTGATTAGATGCTGGAACGACTTGCTGGCCATGCGTTTTATTGCTTTCTTAATGGATACTCGGGATATAATCAGATTTTTATTGCTCTTGGATATCAAGAAAAGACCACCTTTAGCTGCCTATTCGGTACTTTTGCGTATAGGAGGATGTCGTTCGGATTATGTAATGCACCGACTACTTTTCAAAGGTGTATGATAAGTATATTTTTTGATATGGTGGAGTGTTTTATAGAAGTATTCATGGATGACTTCTATGTTATTGGGTTTTCATTTGATAATTGCCTTCACAATTTGGCACTAGTATTGAAAAGATGCCAAGAGACTAATTTGGTGTTGAATTGGGAAAAATGCCAGTTCATGGTGCAAGAAGGCATAGTCTTGTGGCATAAAATTTCAGCAAAGGGTATTGAGGTTAATAGAGTGAAGGTTGAGTTGATTGTAAAGCTTCTACCACCAACTTCAGTGAAAGGAGTTCGAAGTTCATGTGGGTTTCGATCGACGATTTATCAAGGATTTCTTGGAAATAGCCAAGCCTCTTAGTGATCTTCTTCAAAAAGATGTTGTGTTTGAGTTTAATTTTGAATGCTTATCAGCTTTTAACACATTGAAGAATCTGCTCACTTTATCCCCTATTATGACAACACCAGATTGGAGCATTCCGTTTGAACTGATGTGCGATGCGAGCATAGGAGTTGCTTTAGGGCAATGAAAGGACAAACTTCTGCATGTTATTTACTACACAAGCCGCACCTTAAACGATGCGCAGCTCAATTATTCCACCACAGAAAATGAGATGTTTGCTATAGTATTTGCACTTGACAAATTTTGGTCTTATCTTATTTGTTCGAAGGTTATTGTATACACAGATCATGTAGCCTTAAGGTACTTGATGCCTAAAAAAGATGCAAAACTGAGGCTGATTCGATGGGTTTTTCTTCTTCAAAAATTTGACCTCGAGATTCGAGACAAAAAGGCATCTAAGAATGTGGTGGCAACTGGCAAACCATTTGTCAAGGCTTATTCAAGATGGTGAGGTGGAATCAATTGTACCGCTCAATGAAACTTTTCCAGATGAACACTTGTTTGCTGCCCAACATGGAAAAGTCCCATGGTTTGCTGATTTCATAAATTATTTGGCTAATGGTGTGGTTCTGAAAGATATGAGTGTGGATGCAAATTTCTTCCTCGTTCTTAGACAACATTGCACCTACAAAACAAATAACACCTTTGGTCAAGGCCAAAAGTCTCACACACCCATGATGAATTTGTTGGGGGGGGGGGCGCTTTGGCCGAAGAACCTTCGATGCCAAAGTTAGAATTTTGAGGGAAAAGTGTTTGGAGAATTTTTTAGTGTTTAGCAAGAGTAAAAAACTTAGCTTTTTAGAGAAAATGAGGTAGAATAGATAAGGCATGGCCGTTTCCTTTGGGAAAGAAGGTGCCCGGCCTTTTGTGTGTTTTTTAGGTGTAATTGGTAGTTTAATTGGCCATTAATAGATTAATTAGGTAATAAATCCATTAATTAGCTAATTAACATAATTTAAAAGGAATGTTTTGGGGTTACCTTGTGGAGAAGATTGGTGAAATAGGTTTTGAATAAATACCTATTTTGGGCACTTTTGACTTGATTGTGGGATGTTTGCCCACTGCTCAACGTAGGAGTTCTGGTGTTCCTCAAGGGTAATTTTGTCATTTTTGCCCAAAAATTCATGTGTTGCCTCTTTATTATTTTTGGCTCCACAAATGCCCCCACACTTGTTGGGTTGCTTGCAAAAAAGGGCAACATGTATAGAGATTTTCTTGCTTTAGGAAACTTTGGATTGTTTCCTATTTTGATGTTGATTCCCTCTTTAATAGGAAATTAGATCCTTCTAGGAAAGGGAAATAAATTTCTCTCAAGCCTATTTAAGTTCACCTTAAGTGGAATATTAAATCAACTTTGGAGAACGATTTATTCTACCTTACAAGAGAGAGAGAGAGAGAGAGCTTAGAGGATATTTGTTCCCCCTCTTCTAGCAATCTTCTACATCTTGCCCATGCAAAGGATCATCTTTTGTTGCTTTCTTCGTCCTCTCATTGCTTCTAGGTAAGAAAAAAATTAATTTTCTTGTCTTCATAATCATTTTGGTAACCTCGGGGCTTGAAATTGTCTCGACGGGGGTCGAGGAAGTGTGAAAAAGTAGCTTGGGCAGCCACGGCAAGGTAGTGCCGCGTGTGGCTTCATCTGACTTGGGCGCTGGTGCGAGGGAGGATAGGCCAGTCTTGTTGTTGTTGTTTTTTTTTTTTTTTTTTGAAAGGCTGGGCTTAGGCCCGTGCCTAACAAAGAAAAGATAGAGTGAGGCTAAAAGGCCTATTAGGCACTTTTTTGGTTTTTATTTTTTTTATTTTTGGCAACCCTCTAATGAATTCCTCTCCTATCTTTGTAGAATTTTTTCAAGCATGTCCTCCTCAAGCCACAAGAATGATGATGGTGTGCTGCCATTGTATCGTCAAGGGAGGTCTTTGAGCAAGGTTGGCTACTTCAAGGCTGCTCACTTCAAGATTAGCTCCAATGACTTGTTTAGAGACTTCCTCGAGGCATATTGGCATGCCATTTCGTCGGGAGTGTGTGTGAAGCGTCTTAAGGATGGTAGCAGCTGTGAACCATGTGATAGGGCTCAGAAAGCCATCAAGTTTCACCCCTACTATTTTGTGTTGGGGTTTATATTTCCTATGCTGCGATTTTTCCAAGAAGTGCTGTGCTCCATGAGATATGCCTCCGCTCAATGTTCTCCGAATGCAGTCCGTGTGATGGTGGGATTCCACAATCTTAGCCACTTCTTTGACTTAGATTTGACCGTCAACGAATTTTGGTACTTCTTTGACATAGACCATATCAAAGGAGTTGGGCAGCTGCGATCTCGCCATAGGCTTTTTGATAATTTGAGCAAGGGATATCATGATTGGGCCAAAGAGACTTTGGAGATAAGTAGAGAATGAGAGTCTGATTATTCCCCCGAGTTGTGTGTTCTTATGATCTTCGTATCCGATAAGTAAGCTGCTTAATCTTTTGGCTGCTCTGTATTTGTGCTAAGCTGGTCTTTAATTTTCTGATTGTCTTCTGCTGCTTTTGTAGATTCAAAATTTGGCTCTACTCTTAAGACTTCTCCGAACATGAAGAAAGCGCATGTTGTTTTACGTATCCCCTCCGAGTACCGTGAATGGTGCTGGCTGCTTAGTCTTCTTTGTAGGCAAAAATGTGGGTTACCCCCGAGAGAGGAGATAAAACGAATCAATGTTAAAGTGTTGGCTCGTCCTATCACTATGGTAGAGCCTGCTACAAATGAAGGTGGGAAAAAGAGGCTTTCCTCGCCTGCCCAAGAGATGCCTGCTGAGAAGAAACCGAAGACTTCTTCAGCTAATCATGAAGGTTCACCGGCTGTTCCCTAGCTTGTGATTAACTTGACTTCCTCCAAGGGCAAGAAAGAAGAGGTTGCTAGATCTATGCCAGTGGCGCTTGCCGTTCCGAAGGCTGCTAGCTTGATTGCTAAAAAGATTGCCCAACGTAGAAGTTCCTCTGTGTCTTTAGTATCGAAGTTTGTGCCAAAGCGTCCGTCTGGGGCTAAGTCTGGTGCACCTTATGAGAAGTTTGCTACCATAAAGAGTGACAAGGTGCCACCGCCTGCTAAAGTGGTGCCAAAATCTTTTCCTTCTGCTGCTGAGATTGACTCGTCTGCTGAAAAGAAGGAGACTGTTCACGTAGGTAGTCGTGAGAAATCCACCAAGTCTGTTTCTGGGGAAGCTGAATGCTCTTAAAGCTAGACCCACTCGAGGACATGGATATATGTGCTAAGTTTTTTGATGGCGTCAAAGGAGTTCTTGGCCCAAGTTCCTTTGCGAAGCATACGATAGAGTATAGGAGGATTGCTCTGCTGGCCATGATGCAAAAAATGGCGATTCTGGTAGCCGAGTCTATGGTTCTTGATCAAGAAGATACCAAGGCTGCTAAGGAGGTGGCAAAAACTGTGGCAGCCGAAACTTACTCCTCGGTCGAGAAAGTCAAGAAATTGGAATTGGAGCTTGATGCTTTAGAGGGGTCTAATATCTCCGCCTCGACTTCTCTGCAGCTTGAGACCACTCGCCAAGAGATCATGGATTTGAAGACTAGGCTTGATGTGATCCAGGTAAAGTACAAAAGTGCAGAGAAGGAGATCGAGTGTTACATACCTCAAATTCAAGATCTTGAGCGTGCCATCTCTGAACTCCATTCCGCTGCTTATGCAAAGGATGAATAATTGATCACTACTTATAATCAAGTGATCCACTTCAAAAAGGTTGTTGATAGGATTGAGCCTTAAGTGTTAGAACTCAAAGGTGCTTTAAATATTAACGAAAATCTGAATAAGGAAGTGGATGAGCTGTAGCGAGTTCGTGCTTGCCTGTTTAAGAAGAATGAGTAGTTGAAGGGTGATAAGCCTGGGTTCAAGACTTCGCTTCGTCAGAGTCAAGCCGATTTCTACAAGCTGGGTTATGTAGATCAACTCTTTGGGCGGCCATCTGACTTTGAGTTTTTTGGTAAAAACTTCAAGACCTTCTCTATTTCTCTTGAAAACTTGCTCGCCTTTACTTTTGAGTCTTCTATTGGTGAAGTAGTCGGAGAGGTTGGTGCCCAAGCTAGGGCAGCTAAGGGTGAAGTGCCAGATGGTATCATTGTTGAATGCATCATGGTTGCTGAAGATGTGGCGATCGAGTAGTCGTGGAATGTCCAAGTTGCTAAAGAGTAATCTTCTAGGTAGCCTTTAGGATTTTCTTTGTTTTTCCTTGTTGCTTTTGCTTGAACTTCTTCGGTCTTTGCTAATTGTTTATCAATTTTGCCAGAAAATTTAAAAAACTTGTTTTCTTCGCTTTCTTCCATCTTCACTTCTTTTTTTCATGTCCTAACCTTTAGACTTTGTAGACCAGTGGTAGACGTGCTGCTTTTCTATCAGCAGATAGGCATGTGTAGCCTACGCTGCCATAGTTGTTGGTGTAGAACTTTTGCAAAGTTGTTAGCCATAGGGTTGGCAGCCAAATGTCTTACTTACAGAAGCTGACAAATTCGCGTAACCACTAGGCTGTTAACCTTGGTTTTCTTCAATTCCGTAAGTTGCGTAGCAAGTTTCACAACACTTTAGGACTTGGTGTAGGTTGTTCCGCGCTTGGCAGTGATGAAGCTTATCGACTATGTAGCATGTCGGCAATGGATAAGGCTTCGTATATGCACGCTAACTTTTTTAACCTTTCACAAGAATGTGCAGTTGTATAAGTCTAGCGTAGCTTTATTGCTTGAAGGGCAAGCTGTAGGCAGTTTTCTGAAAACCGTAGGCTACCTTAGTGCACTCGGTAGCAGCTTTAGGTTTCCAGGGTAGCTGTTCATAGAACGTACTGCGTAATGTGCCCCCTCTGTCTCTAGGGTCCGATTTCTCACGGATTAGGCCAAGAAACCCAAAACCCTTCAGTTAGCTAAGCCTTGAAAAAGACCATTGTGGCTACTTTTAGGAATCCCGCGCAAGCCATCGTGCATTTAGTTATACTTGGGCAGCCAACCTCATCCAAGTCTAGATATTCAGAGTGTAGAGTTTATCCTCCCACTTTGGAGAGCAGACCCATGTGGTTGTCAGGGAATTAGTTTACCCTATCGCACTGGAGAGCATGGTTGGTCCCTCCGGGGGTACAATTCTTATGGTGAGTCCCTAAGAAGGGCGTGAACTTCTTTTGAAGTGCAGGAGAGATAAGTTGTTGTAGACATGTAGTCAAGCCAAGTTGTAAATTACTTCTGAATTCCTCATTGAAAAACTAGTGAAGTGAACGAATAACTTATTTGTAAAAGACTGCATAACAACTGGATAATCTTCGGCTTGTAAGGTGGTGCCCGTTAAGATGCTTGAGTCTTCAAGTCTTGATATAGTAGGAGGTCACACATGGTACTTCCTCAAGTTGTAGGCATTCCATTGCTTATCGATTTTTTTGTCGGTCATGGTGGCGAGGGTGTAATTACCCTTGTTGCTTACTCTGCTGATCTTGTACGGACCTTCCCAGATGGGATCCATCTTTTTAGAGCCTTCTTTGTGGGTAGTGATGAAGGCCTTCTTAGAACTAGATTTCTAGGTTAGAACTGCCAAATCTTGGCCTTTTTATTGTAGCGTGAGAGCAGTTTCTGCTGGTAGGCTGATGATGGTTTGCTCATGCTTCTCCTCTGCCAGATCTAAGCTTGTGGCCATCTCTTTACTATTCTGCTTAATGCTTGGCAGTAAAGTGCTGATGCTTGACACGATGATGTTGAGAGGAATGATTTTTTCCAAACCAAATGCTAAAGAGAAAAGAGTCTTACCGGTTGCTTATCTTTTGGTGGTGTGATATGCCCATAGACATTTAAGGAGTTCGTCTGGCCATTTTCCCTTCTTGTCAGTGAGGGATTTCTTGAGGCAGTCGAGGATCGTCTTGTTGGATGCTTCGACCTGTCCATTGCCTTGAGGATATCCTAGCGTCGACATGTGCTGCTTGATGCCATACTTTTGGAAGAACTTCGCCAAATTTTTACCCACAAATTGCGGGCCATTGTCGGTGATGATGGACTAAGAGATGCCAAATTGGTAAATGATGTTCCTCCATATGAAACGTTCTATGTCTGTCTGAGTCCTGGTCGTCATGTCATCTGCTTCTACCCATTTAGTGAAGTAGTCGGCTGCCACGATCATCATGTCTCTGCCCCCAGTAGTAGGTGACATAGGTCCTACTAGGTCGATTGCCCACTGCATGAAAGGCCAATGACTCGTTTATGGGTGTAGCTTGTTAATAGTTAGTGCTGGTACCAGTTTGTAGCGTTGACAACAGTTGCACTTTTGTATTAACTCCTTAGCATCTTGGTGGTAGGCCAGTAGTAGCTTGCATTAATAGCCTTCTATGTTAAGGATCGACCTCCGGAGTGATTTCCACAAATACCTTCGTGGATTGAGCTTAGAACCTTCAAGTCAACGAGAGGTGTTAGGCAGCGGAGATGTGGTCCGGTGTAAGATATTCGGATGAGAGTGCCGTTCCACATGTAGTAGCGTGCTGCCTTGATTTGGAGCTTCCTAGACTCTAATCTTTCCTGGGGTAGTATGCTGTTGACCAAGTAGTCTATAATAGAACTTTGCCAGTTGGGAGTTATACTAACTTATGACACTTCGGCTGCTAGCCCTGTCTCTATGCTTGGCTTGTCTAGATATTCCACCGGAATAGAGCGTTTGAGTTGGTGGTCAAAGGCGGAGCCTAGGCCACCTAGCGCATCTGCGTGGGTGTTGTCTGCCTGCAGAACTTGAGTGAGAGTGTAAGTCTGAAATGCCTCAAGTTGCTTGCATACCTTCTCTAGGTATTGCACCATCCTTGGATGTTTTCCCATGTACTCCCCAGTAGTTTGGCTGGTGATTAGCTAGGAATCGGAATGAATTGTAAGCTTCTTCACCGCTAAGTCTTTTACCATTCAGAAGTAGAGCCTCGTACTCTACTTTGTTATTGGATGCTTTGAAGCCTAGAGTGATCGCATGCTTAAGCATTGAGTCATTTGGGGTGACAAGGAACACACCTGCTCCCGAGCCTTTATAGTTGGATACGTTGTCGACATGCAAATGCCAAAATCTTCGTTGAGGTGAGCATGAGTGGCTTAGGTGTGCTCGGCTGCTTTTGGGGTCTTGCTGGCCTGCTTTGTTGCGTCACCTAAGCTAGGCGTGAATTCTGCTATGAAGTCCGCTAAGGCTTGGGCTTTTATAGCCAAGCTGGGTCGGAAACTAAACCGTATTGGCCAAGTTCTAATGCCCACTTCATCACTTGTTGAGAAGCGTTCGGACCATGTAAAGTGGATTGTAGAAGACACTGAGTCATGACAATGACTGTATAAGCTTGAAAGTATGGTCTAAGCTTCCAAGCTGCAACAACTAGCGCCAAAATTAACTTTTTGATTTTCGGATATCTTGTTTCCACATCGAGAAGAGCTTTAGAGTGTAGAATATCAAAAGTTGGGCCCCCACCTCTTCTCATATGAAGGCAAAGCTTACTGCTACTTCAGAGATTGCTAGGTAGATGTATAAATCCTCTGCTGCTTCCGGCTTGGATAGTATGAGAAGTGATGTGAGAAACTTCTTCAGGTCTTAGAAGGCTTTTTCGTATTCTTCATCCCATTTGTCTCGTTGTGCCCTCTTGATAGCTTTGAAAAAGGGCTTGCATCGATCGGTGGACTGCATAAGAAAGTGGTTAAGGGCAGTTGCTCATCCGGTCGAGCTTTGGATCTCCTTCAAGGTAGTTAGAGACTTCATCTCTAGGATCGCTTGGAATTTGCTTGGGATGTGCTTCAATTCCTCATTGGGTTACTAAGTACCCTAGGAATCGGCCTGAAGATACTCTAAACATGCATTTGGTGGGGTTGAGCTTCATCTTGTACTTTTTGAGGATGTTGAAAGTTTTCGCCAAGTTACGGATGTGGTCTAACCGCTGCTTGTCCTTGACCATGATGTCATCGACATAGACCTCCATGGTTACCCCAATTTGCTTTTTGAATAACATGTTTACTAACTTTTGGTAAGTGGCTCTTGCATTCTTGATGCCAAAATGCACGACCTTGTAGCAGTTGGTATCGCGCTCGATCATGAACGCGGTTTTCTCCTTATCGAGCTCATACATGACTATTTGGTTGTAGCCTGAGTATGTGTCCCAGAAGCTGAGCAGTTGGTTCCCAGAAGTTGAATCTACCAATAGATCGATCCGAGGGACTGGATAAGGATCTTGTAGGCATCCTTTGTTGATGTCGGTGTAGTCTACGTAAACCCTCCAGTTGTCCTTCTTTTTCTTCATCACTAGCACAACGTTGGTAAGCCATATTGAGTGTGCTACTTCTTCTATAAATCCAGCCTCCAGTAGCTTATCAATTTCTGCTTCGATGATCGCTACTTGCTCAGGTGCGAAATGTCTTCTCTTTTGGATCACCGATTTGGCAGCGGGGTCGACGTACAGCTTATGGCAGGTTACCTCAAGATCGATGCCGGGCATGTCGGACGATGACCATGCAAAAACATCTCGGTTTTCCCTCAGGAAAGCCGTGATTCTTCTTTCTCAACTGGGCTTAGATATGAGCCGATTCTAGCCGTCTTTTCCAGCTGCTGGGGATCAAGAATGATGTCTTCGACGTCCTCTTCAGGTCTTCATCCTATCTCGTCTGCTTGGGCGGCATCTTATTGATTCGTCTCTGTAATTGCTATTTGGTAGTTTCTTCATCCCTTTGGACTTCGATAACCTCCAAGGGGGTAAAGGTTTTCTTCTTTGAATTTTTCAACACTTGCATAGTGCATCGTCAGGATGCGGCCTGGTCAGACTTGATCTCCCCGATTCCTCATCCGGGGATGCGAAATCGAATTTTTTGATACTTAATGGAAGTGACGGCATCCAACTTGATCAACCAAGGTTTCCCAAGAATCTTATTGTAGGGAGATGGGTCGCTTACGATAATGAAAGTCTGCTTTGAGACAACTAACGGTGTTTTCACGTCAAGTCTGATGTAACCGATGACAGTTGAGGTGTGCCCGTTGAATCTGGTGAGTACCACTGCTCGGCGTATGATTGTGTTTTCCAGGCCCATCTTCTGAATGACTAACAGCTGAAGTAGCTTAACTGCACTTCCATTGTCAATCATCATTCTGTCAATTATAACATGAGCTAGTTGGATAGGTACTACTAGTGCATCGTCGTGTAGGAAATCGATGCCTTCTGCATCCTGCTCAGTGAGTCCAGGTTGGATGTTGATTGCTTGGACTTGTGAGACTAATAGAGCCTGTTGAATCTTTCTCTTCTTAGAGTTGTTGAAGGCCCCCAAGTGCTCGGACTCGACGAAGATACCATTGATTCAAATTGTCTTAGGTGGTGTCTCTTCTTCGTCGTTTGTGTTCCTTTTTGGCTGCGCAGTTGTCTTGTCCAAGTATCTATCGACCTTGCCTTCTTTCACAAGCTTCTCTAGGTAGCTTTTCCAAGTGTAACAGTCATCGGTTGTGTGACCAGGACTTCGGTGGAATGCGCAATACTTGGTGTGGTCCAACTTAGAAGTATCTCATTTTAATTATTTCAGTAGCTTGAACCATGGCTCATTCTTGATGTCGCGAAGGATTTGATGGGTCAGAATTGAGAACTTAGAATAGTTTTTGGTCATCAGGCCTTCTTTGGTCTTAGGTCGGTCCTTACGCTTGGCCTCCTACCTACCCTTGCTAGACTGCTTCCCATCTTCTTTCCTTTAAGCCACTATCGACTTTTTTCGAGGCTGCTTGGGTGTTTTTTCTGCTTGTCGAGCCTCATCCCAAAGTGCATGCTTCTCTGTCAGGGCAAAAGAATCTGCTAGAGTTAAGTTTTCTTTCATGATCATTTCTCCGAATAGTGGGTGGTCTGCTAGGAGTTCTTTTTGGAAAGCTGCACCTGTTATTGAGTCGTCGCATCCAACGATATTTGTCTTCTCTACTTTGAACCTCTTTACGTAGTCACGAAGCGACTCTTTTGGGTTTTTCTTCATGTTGAACAAGTGGTCGGACTTTTTCTTGATCGAGCGGTAAGATGAGTATTATTTGGTGAAAACCAAAGAAAGATCATCAAAAGTCCGAATGGATCGTGATGGCAAGGTGTGAAACCAATCTTATGCCTTGCCTTGTAGAGTGGTGGCGAATATTTTGCACATAAGGGCATCGTTGTTCCGGTAAAGGACCATCGCGCTTCAATAGTACTTCAAGTGCCTCTTTGGATCTCTATCTTCTTTGAAAGATGTGAAATGTGACATGTCAAACTTGCATGGAGGCTCTGCCTGCTCGATCTCATTCGTGAAGGGTGACCTGTTCATGTTAGTCATATCCCGCCGTAGTGCTTCATTGGCCACTGCATTGCATTGGAAATCACACAATCGTTCGTTGAGGAGTCTTTCTACCTCTTTTTGGATGCCTTTGTTGGGGTAACGGAGCTTTGGCTACCTCCGGTTTTGACCTGTTGGTCTAGGTTGCTCTTCTATGTTCTCGGCTTGTCCATACCGTGGCAGCAGTGCATATGGTCCATTCCTACCAGGCAAAGGAATTCTTTCCAGGTTGCAGGTTCAACTTGAGCAGGATCAAGTGACTGCTTCTCTCCGTCCGTCGTGTTGCCTACTCCGATGAGATGTGGAAGTTGCTCCTTGCGAGCTTAGTCGGGAATAAATGTTTTGTTTGGAAGGCTACTCATCTTGATCATCTGTGTGTGGTCCCAACCGTGAGTGTATACTTGCCTGTGGGCCTAGTCGAGAGTGCACGCTTCTATGCGTGCTACGATGGGAGTATATGCTATCTCGGGGGCCTAATCGGGAGTGCATGTTGCCCGAATGCTCAGTTCATGGTTGGTTGAGTGGCTGTTTGCCGAGATGCTGCTAGAAAGGTTCCTCGTTTGCCTTTGTCCTACTCAGGGACACCTAGTCTGGGGCATGTTGGATTTCGGTGTGTTGCAAGAGCTGATTCACCAAGGTCGTCTGTTATGCATGATCGCTCGTTAACTCTATGACTGGTCGAGACAAGTGTTGTTTGCCATTCAAATTAGAAGAGCTTGGAAGAAATACGCCTCCTTGAGCAGTGGAATGGTGGTAGACTTCGGGCGTGAGATTTGAGTTTGGAAATGTCAAATCTGCAGAGTAATGTGGTTAAAATGCCCCCGGCTCGATGGTAAGTCTGGATGGTTGAGATATTCTATAGCCAACTTAGGCTGCTTGGGAAACCATGGTAGCAGGCTTGGCCACGAAAGCAGACTGCTCAACACATGATGCACGTGGGTGCAAGGCTTGGGCTCAGCTTGGCAAAGTGTTGGGCTCACATTGGGCGTGAAGTGACATGGCTTGGGCCGTGGCCTTGGTATCGTGAGCCTTGGATGCCACGGCTTGGGCTTGCTTAGATGGTACGACTCGAGCGGTGGTGGTGACACCATGGACCTCGCTATGGGTGGCTACCGTGGTGGTGCTGTCGCTCCACTTATTGTCACATTTAGCCTCATAGATCGCCGCGGTCTTATCTCTTGAATATTGGAATTTTCACTTGTAGAATTCTCTAAATTTCTAGCCATTGTACTTCTTTTTTACGTTTTCTCAAAGAATTTTTGAAAATAAAAAATTCTAATAATAAAAACGTACGAAAAATCTACAAATGGACAAGAAAATAGAAAAACCTTGGATGCGAGAGTCTTTTACGAGTGTGGGACTCAACTCTTAATGAAAGCACCAATTTCTGGATGCAAATTTCTTTCTCCTTGTTCTTGGACAAAATTGCACCTACAAAACAAATAACACCTTAGGTCAAGGCCAAAAGCCTCACGCGCCCACAATAAATTGGCTTGGGCCAAAGAACCTCCGATGCCAAAGTTAGAATTTTGAGGAAAAAGTGTTTGGAGCATTTTTTAGTGTTTAGCAAGAGTGAAAACTTAGCTTTTTAGAGAAAATGATGTAGAATATATAAGGCATGGCCGATTCCCTTGGGAGAGAAGGTGACCGGCCTCTTGTGTGTTTTTTGGGTGTAATTGGTTGTTTAATTGGCCATTAATAGATTAATTAGGTAATAAATCCATTAATTAGCCAATTAACATTATTTAAAAGGAATGTTTTGGGGGTTACATTGTGGAGAAGACGGATGAAATAGATTTTGAATAAATACCTATTTTAGGCACTTTTGACTTGATTGTGGGATGTTTGCCCATTGCACGCGTAGGAGTTCCCGTGTTCCTCAAGGGTAACTTTGTCCTATTTGCCCAAAAATTCACGTGTCGCCTCTTGATTATTTTTGGCTCCACAATGAGTTTTCAACAAAAGAAGAAATTTCTCTTCATGGTCAAACACTATTTCTAGGATGATCCGTGTTTGTATAAACATTGTCCAGATCAACTGATTCACCGATGTGTACCTGAAGATGAAAAAATCAGCATTCTCAATCATTGTCACTGTCTTGCGTGTGGGGGACATTTCGGTGCCTCAAAAACAGCATCAAAGGTTCTCCAATCTGGGTTTTTTTGGCCCTCTTTATTCAAGGATTCACTTGTTTTTGTTGCCTCTTGTGATCATTATCAAAGGATCAGAAATATTTCTTGTAGAAATCAGATGCCTCTTAATAATATTCTGGAAGTTGAACTCTTCGATGTGTGGGGAATTGATTTTATGGGGCCATTTCCTTCTTCTTTCTTGAACAAGTATATATCGGTAGAAGTTGATTATGTGTCGAAATGGGTGGAAGCTGTGGCCGTTCCTACAAACGATGCCCGAGTTGTTCTCCAATTTTTGAAGGCAAATATATTCACCTGCTTTGGGACCCCTTGTGCTATTATTAGTGACGGAGGAACTCACTTTTGTAATAAGCAATTTGAAGCTCTTTTGGCAAAGTATGGAATCACGCATAGGCTTGCTACACCTTATCACCCTCAGACAAGCGGACAAGTGGAAATTTTAAATCGGGAAATCAAGAAGATTCTGGAGAAGACTATGAGTGCTTTGAGAAAAGATTGGTTGAAGAAGTTAGATGATGCTTTATGGGCATATCGCACTACTTTTAAAACTCCAATTGGCATGTCTCCATATCGGCTTATTTTCGGTAAAGCATGTCACTTGCCGGTTGAGCTGGAACATAAGGCTTTCTAGGCAATCAAGACACTGAATTTTGACATGGAAGCGGCTGGGGAGAAAAGATTGTTACAACTCAATGAGATGGAGGAATTTCGGAACGATGCATATGAAAATGCCAAGATCTATAAAGAAAGAACTAAGCCATTTCTTTGTTAGCCACATCTCTTTACCATGCTCTGATATTGGAGTTGAGCCCATACATAGAAATCGATCCCTTATTGTTTTGAGAAAGTATTAAATAAGTTGTGCTTTTGGGGTTTTTTGTTTATATAGAAAAAGTGGATGGAGCATGTGTATTACAACGAAATGTGAATTTGAGGGGTGATGTAGCTTTGTAGAATTGAGCATGATTAAACAAAACAAAAAAAGAAAAAGAATGAAAAAAGTGAAAAAGGAGAGTGCTGAGATGTTGAAAATGCGTTCTGCACAAGCTTACCTCTATTCTTAAGTGTCAATGTTATCAAAAGTAAAGCTTGAGAATGCAGTTGTATGTTTTAGAGGACTAGTCTTTGGATGCAAAATACAAATTTCGATTTGAAGTTGAGATGGGGGAGTATTAGGCGCTATTAGTTTTGTTGTTTGCTGTTCGATTTGAGGTGGTGTGCTACTGATGTGGAAAGCTGCTAATGTGTACTTTCTCAAAAATTTTGGTTTCCATATCCTTTCTTTCATTAGCCTATCAACCTTAATCCCATTACAACCGTAGTAATGTCCTATTGATCCAAGAAATTATTTGATATTGATAGCGAGCTAGGTTGACAAGCAAGCATATGGCGGCATGTTTTAACGAGATTATTTGAGTGAAACACATTACCAGAAATACGAGTGAATAAGTGTATGCCTGGTGAGGATGTCACTTGTTTGCATATGATGATTTTAAGAAGCTTAGAATTGCATTGGCATGGTTAATCCACACACTACACTTCAAGGATGATTGAAAGGTTTTTGTTAAGAATTGGATTGTGGTTGATTCACTTGGTTTCTGCTTATTACGGACTTGATTATGATGCATCTTGCAAAAGATTCGATGAGGGACACCTAGGGGAAGCTAACGTTTTTCATGTTATTACTTATTCTTATGTTTTTTTTTTCTTTTGCTTGAGGACTAGCAAAATGTAAGTTTGGGGGTATTTGATGAGCGCATATTTTATCACTTATTGTACTTCAGAAACTACAATTTCTTAGATGCAATTTTGGACTTAAATGAAAGAAATGACATGTTTTGGTGTTTTTAAGATTAGATTAATGATATGGAAAATTATGCTATTTTTCTGTGGTTTTCATGTTAGTCTAGTGGTGTCTAATCATGTTTGGTAAAATGGTGTTTAGACAACTATTTGTATTTACCATTTGTTTGCCAACCTTGACTTGATCCCAGTTGGGTTCCATTTCCTATATTAATTTTTAAGCAGGTTCCCTATTGCACACTAAAGGGATGACCATCACGTGACCGTTTCAGCAAAACAAAGATGCCCTTATCCTTATATTTGCACCGACATAAAAGGAAGGGTTGCTTCTCTCCCCCAATTTCCAGGAGCAAGTGGGTGCACAGCTTATCAAAATTGAAGAGGGATGAAAATCCATATTTCTATTCCACTCTCCAGTTTGTTGGTTTGTGGTGGAAGCATGAATTGAGCATTTTTTATCTTTAATTTTCATCAATTGCAATGGATATTTGGGTACTTTCAAATTTGGTTGATATATCACTTTGGAGATGAAATTTCCAGCTGGAATCTACCACGGTAGAAAAGGACAATATGGAGGCCTCGCTGCAACAAGTAGATCAACATGAGTGTGATTTAGGCATTCCATTCTTTCAAGATTCGATAAAGGTGTCTAAACGCACGAAGTGGCTGGCAAGGAGTTAAAAGGTTTCTTTCATTTCTTTTCTTCTAATGTTTTCAATAAATGGACTTTTTAAGCCGTTGTCAGTTACGAAAAAGGGAAATGAAAATAGAAGAGCAAAAAACAAAACAAAAGAGAACTAATCAATTTTCTGGAAGTAGAGACAGAGGAAAGAAGGCAACGGAAAAGCAAGAGATTTTTCAGGCTTTTCTAAACTTAGTTTTCTTTTATTTTTATGAATTCAATAATATTTTCGATTGTTTTGGAACTAATTTTCCTTAGGTAGGGCTATGATGTAGCCATGACTATGAATGCTTATTATGAATTGAATTATTTTAAAGTTTTCAATTTTCATTGAGTATCGTTTGTTGTGCTTATATGCTTGGTTTTAGTCTTGGTGATTAGATACCATCTTGACTTTTACTTAGTATCCAAACGAATGAGCCCCAAAACAAATGATCAATCGAGGAATCCAAACGATTGCAAAAAATATACACATATACCAAGTATCCATTCATGTAACTTAAACATATTATTGTCATTCAAGTCATCAAACAAAACACAAATTCATGGAAGATAGAATAACACTTTAATAGATTCATGCAAGTCCACTTAATGCTCAAAATTTTAGAACAACTCCCACTAAGTTTTTAGAGTTTAAACTTACAAATAAGTTAATGAGTCTAAAGCCCAATTTTTGTTCACTAATTCTCCCACTTGGGCAAATACTCGTTAATATATTCTTTCAAAGATATACCTAAAGAAAATTGCTTTATATTTTAGACATAATAAAATAGACATCACAACCAACATAAAGTTGTCAAACAGAATTTCAGCAACGAGTTACACTTACTTCAGAGTTTATCATAACTAATTTATAAGCTTGATTGCAACCAAAATTTTAGAAATCAAAATAGACATACTAATCTTCATAAAATAAAAATATAAAGTTGTTTTGGGTCAAAATAGTAGTCTAAAGTGACGTCTCAAAAAGTGTAACATCCTACATCGCCCAAGGAAGTGATCCTTAAATGTATATTCCCATCCCTACCTAGCACGAGGCTTTTTGGGAGCTCACTGGCTTCGAGTTTCGTAGGAACTCCGAAGTTAAGCGACAAGGGGGCTAGAGCAATCCCATGATGGGTGACCCACTGGGAAATTGCTCGTGAGTTCCCAAAAACAAAATCGTGAGGGAATGGTAAGCCCAAAGCATTGTGCTACGGTGGTGGAGCGGGCTCGGGAAGTGGTCCGCCCCGAGCCGAGATGTGACAATTGGTATTTGAGCCTAACCCTGGTCGCGTGTGTGCCGACGAGGACGTCGGGCCCCTAAGGCAGGTGGATTGTAACATCCCACATCGCCCAGGAGAGTGATCCTTAAATGTATATTCCTATCCCTACCTAGCACGAGGCCTTTTGGGAGCTCACTGGCTTCGAGTTTCGTAGGAACTCCGAAGTTAAGCGAGAAGGGGGCTAGACCAATCCCATGATGGGTGACCCACTGGGAAGTTGCTCGTGAGTTCCCAAAAACAAAACCGCGAGGGAATTGTAAGCCCAAAGCGGACATATCGTGCTACGATGGTGGAGCGGGCCCGGGAAGTGGTTCGCCCTGAGCCGGGATGTGACAAAAAGACCAACCCAACATGCCATTAAAACTGTCTATACAAGCATGGGTTACTGGTAAATTCACCATAATTAAAGGGGAGCTTTAATAAAAATGGCTTCTCTAAACTTTTTATTAACCAAAAACCGTACACTAACTTTATTTAATAAAGAAGGCTTAAATTTTAATAAAAATGACTTAAGTTTTAATAAAAATGACAAAAGTTTAACATCATAATTAAAAAAAAAAGAAAAAAAAGGTAAATATCAGTTTACTACCCTCAAGTTTCGTGATTTTCAACATTTGGTACGTGAAGTTTTTTTTCTCTTAGTGTCATACCTAAAGTGTTAATTTTGGGACAGTCTCATACATCTGTTAGTCTGGCTATTAAGTCTCCCGTTAACTGATGATGTGGCACCTATGTGGGCAATGAGTGGGTTCCACGTGTCATTAAAGGGCCCATGTGGAAATTAAAAAATTTTAAAAACAAAAAAAAAAAAAAACCCAAAACCTAAAACCTACCCGTCTTCTACCTCCACCATCCCTTCTTTACTCTGCAACCCTTACCCCCCTCCCAATACCCTCTCCCTTCCTTATACCCCCGCATCTTCTCCCTCCATTCTCTCTTCTGCAACCCGCATCCCTTCCCTCCCCCTCCCTTCTTTCTTCTACAACCTACATCACCCTCCCTTCTCTCATCCATCCTCTTCTGCAATCCATTTGTCGTGGCAACGCCGACAGGTCTCCCTCCCACTGCCGTGACCTTGGTTCCCCCTTCTTCTCAAGTAGTTTTTATTTGGGTTTTCTTTTCTTTCCCCAATTCTAGAAGTGGTTCTATTTGTTCCTGATCAAATATTTGAAATTCTCAACTGGGTTTGGTTTTCGATCTCCTATCTTAATGCAGAGGGGGAAGGCAGATGAGGAGGGTGTGGTGGAGAAATCGAGAGAGTTTAAGGAAAGGTTGAGGAAGGTCAAGGTGGAGCAAGTGACGGCGAAGTTGGGGATGTCAGAAAGAGGGCTGCATCTAAGGAGGTGAGGAGAGCGCGCACTTGGATCCATGAGAGGTCCTTGTACCATTGCAGAAAATACTAGAAACGGAACATGGGTTTTGGTTGGGGAAGAGAGAAGGGAGGGAGAAGGTGTGGGGGGATGAGGAACGGAAAGGGTGTCGAGGGGGGGTATGGGTTGCAGGGTAAAGAAGGGATGGGGGGAGGTAGAAGATGGGTAGGTTTTAGGTTTTTTTTTTTTAATTAATTTTTAAAAATTTTGAATTTCCATGTGGACCCCTTAATGACACGTGACGCCCAATCATTGCCCACATGGGTGCAACATCATCAGTTAACAGGAGACTTAACAGCCAGACTAATGGATGTATGAAAATGTCCTAAAATCAGCACTTTAGGTATGACTCTGGGACGAGAAAAACTTCATGTACCAAATGTTGAAAACCATGAAACATGAGGGTAGTAAACTGATATTTATCCAAAAATAAAATATAAAAAATCTGACGCGCGTGTCACATCACTCAGTCACACACACTTTCCCTCCCTCCCTTTTTCTCCCTCCACCGTTATTACCTCCTCTCTCTCTCCCTTCTTTCACATATATTCCCATCAAATTTCTCTCTCCTCTCACCTCACCTATTCACATAAACTTTTTTTTCTTTTCTCTCATCTCACATATTACTCTACTCTCACTCCATAAATAGTACAATTTTTACTTTTTATTTTATTTTATGTTTATTTGATCATTGTTTCATAATTTTTTCGGAACAAATTAAGTAATTATATTACAAGACAAAAAATAAAGAAATTTTTTTTCACTTTGATAAACAATGCTTATTTTAATTTCGAAATAGTGATTTTTATCTTTAGTTTGGACAATTTTTTAAGTTTGTGTCATGTCATGTTGACACTAGTTATTTTTACAACTGAACATTTATTATTTCTAGAATCGAACATTGATTATAGTTAGAACTTAACACTAAGTATTTCTCAAACCAAATAATGACTAACCCTTGAACCGAACATTAGTATTATCACTATTTCTTAAACTGAACACTAACTATTTCGTAAACTGAATACTAACTATTTCTTAAACTGAACACTTTATACTATCACTATTTTGTAAACTAAACATTGACTATTTCTTAAACCAAACACTATTAGTATCACTAATTCGTAAACTAGTACTATCACTATTTTGTAAATTAAACACTAACTATTTCTTAAACTGAATACTTATACTATCACTATTTCGTAAACAAAACACTAACTATTTCTTAAACCAAACACTAGTATTATCACTATTTCTTAAATTGAAAACTAGCTATTTCTTAAACTAAACACTAATATTATCACTATTTCGTAAACTAAACACCAACTATTTCTTAAATTGAACACTAGTAATATTTCTATTTCATTAACCATGGCAAAGAAAACAATGGACAATAGATGAAGCTCAACTGGAAAATGCACACTAGCATCTATGGTTTTGGGGGCCAAGAAATTAGTGGCCAATGGTTTGAAAAATAAACTTGGAAAAGGCATGTCATCAACATTAACTAGATACAAATGATTAGTTGTTTTTTCTGATTAGTTGTTATACTGATTAATGGATGAGTCGTGAACATTCTAACGATGAATAGCAAACCCAAATAATTATTCTATAAACGAGAATGTCGTCAAAAGTATTATGATGATCGAACATCTTCAGGAAGTGTCATCCAAAGCAATTAGTCATTTAAGTATGAAGAGAGCAAGTCTTTCTCTAATTTTAGGAAAGATGAGAGCCTATTCCATTCTCACAAAAAAGTTCAAATAGGAAATCATCAGTTAAGATTATTATAGGAGATAGTTTATTACATTTTTGTTGAAAATGATGAGAGCAGGAACATGAGGGGAGCATTGAAGGTACTACCTATCATCATTAAAGCTCCTAAACATGAAATAAAGAAAGAGGAAGGAGGCACGTGGGGCTATGAGGCTAGGGTGTGAAGCTACTAAAGAAAATCTTCTATATACAAAGCCAATGGAAAAGGTGAATAGTGATTTTATTGTCACCAAGCTTCAACAAAAATATTTGGACAAAAATGCCCCCAAGACAAAAAACTTCAAACGCATCCCAAAATAATGCATCAAATAAGGTAGGGGCATTTTCATCATTTTAACAATATTTTTTTTGCTTGTTTCTTTTTTTTTTTTTTTTTTTTAGTTAGTACCTCACAATAAGCTAGCGATAATGTGATTCAATTTCACTATTTTTAAACATGTTCAAAATATCTTAAAAGGCGTGTAATGGTGGTTATAAAAAAGGTCATTCGCACACGGATAATAATGTGATTAAATTAGTTGTCAAATGATTTTTTTTTTTTTTTTACAAACGATATTATCTACACTAAGGGGAGAGGGGTGGGCTTAGGGCTGCTTTGGTATTGTTGTGCTTTGAAAAAAAAACTGCTTCTACTGTGTTGTGAGAATAAGCAACTATGAAATAAAGCAGCAGAGTGTTTGGTAAACTTTTTTGTAAAAGTGATTTAAAAAAAAACAGTATTATAGTGTTTGATACTTTTATGTAAAACAGATGTGAAAAAAAGCTAGTTTTTCAAAGCTGGGTTTTGCAGCTTTATGTTTTTGGCTGTTTTTCACCCAAAACTGTGAAAAAAAGCTGAAGCTAAATGTTTACCAAACATAAAAAAGCTCCCATCTTTTTTTGATAGCCACTTTTTTCAGAATCACCTAAGTGCCAAACTAGGGCTTAGCCTCACAATGGGCTAGTCATAATGTGATTCAATAAGTTGTTTATTAAATATTATTTTTTTTCTATTTTAAACACGTTCAAAACATCTTAAAAGGCGTGTAATGCTGGTTATAAAAAAAGTCTTTCGCACGAGCATAATAATGTGATTAAATTAGTTGCCAAATGATTGTTTTTGTTTTTTGTTTTTAACAAACGATATTATCTATACTAAGGGAAAGAAGGTGGGCTTATCCTTACAATGGGTTAGCAATAATGTGATTTAATCAGTTGTTTATTAAATATTATTTTCTCTATTTTTAAACACATCAAAACATCTTAAGAGGCATGTAATGCCGGTTATAAAAAAAAGTATTTCGCACGCGGATAATAATGTGATTAGATTACATTAAATTAGTTGTCAAATGATTGTTTTTATTTTATTTTTAACAGACGATATTATCTACACTAAAGGGGAGGGGGTGGGCTTAGCCTCACAATAGGCTAGCAATAATGTGATTCAATTAGTTTTTTATTAAATATTATTTTCTCTATTTTTAAATATGTTCAAAACATCTTAAGAAGCGTGTAATGCCGATTATAAAAAAGGTCTTTCACACGCGGATAATAATGTGATTAAATTAGTTGTCAAATGATTGTTTTTTCTTTTCCTTTTAACAAATAATATTATCTACACTAAGGGGGAGGTGGGGTGGGCTTAGCCTCACAATAGGTTAGCAATAATGTGATTCAATAAGTTGTTTATTAAATATTATTTTCTCTATTTTTAAACACATTCAAAATGTCACATCCCAGCCCAGGGCGGATCATTTCCCTGGGCCCACTCCACCACCGTAGGGCAATATTGTCTGCTTTGGGCTTACCATTCCCTCACAGTTTTGTTTTTGGGAACTCACGAGCAACTTCCCAGTAGGTCACCCATCATGGGATTGCTCTAGCCCCCTTCTCGCTTAACTTCGAAGTTCCTATGGAACCCAAAGCCACTGAGCTCCCAAAAGGCCTCATGCTAGGTAGGGACGAGAATATACATTTAAGGATCACTTCCCTGTGCGATGTGGGATGTCACAATCCACCCCCCTTAGGGGCCCGACGTCATCGTCAGCACACATGCGACCAGGGTTAGGCTCTGATACCAAATTGTCACATCCCAACCTGGGCCCCCACCACAACCCGAACCCGCTCCACCACCATAGCAAGATATTGTCCTCTTTGGGCCCCGACCCCGCCCTCAAGGTTTTGTTTTTGGGAACTTACACGAGAACTTCCCGATGGGTCACCCATCCTAGGAATGCTCTCGCGCGCTACTCGCTTAACTTCGGATTCCCATGGAACCCGAAGCCAGTGAACTCCCAAAAGGCCTCGTGCTAGGTAGGGATAGGAATATACATTTAAGGATCACTCCCCTGGGCGATGTGGGATGTCACAATATTTTAGAATACCTCATAATTTCAATATTCAAATTCAAATAATCATCTGTGAGGAGCCAGAGTAGTGATCCTTAAATGTATAGTCCCATCCCTACCTAGCACGAGGTCTTTTGGGAGCTCACTGGCTTCGGGTTCTGTAGGAACTCTGAAGTTAAGCGAAAAGGGGGCTAGAGGAATCCCATGATGGGTGACCTACTGGGAAGTTTCTCGTGAGTTCCCAAAAGCAAAACCTTGAGGGAATGGTAAGCCCAAAGCAGACAACATTGTGCTACGGTGGTGGAGTGGGCCTAGGGAAGTGATCCGCCCCGGGTCGGGATGTGACAATAAACATATGAAGAGGCGTGTAATGCCAGTTATAAAAAAGGTCTTTTGCACACAGATAATAATGTGATTAAATTAGTTGTCAAATGATTATTTTTTTAACAAACGATGTTATATACACTAAGGGGGAGGGGTGGGCTTAGCCTCACAATGGGCTAGCAATAATGTGATTCAATCAATTGTTTATTAAATATTGTTTTCTCTATTCTTAATGTAAATTCTATAGAGATTGATTTTATTATGTGAATTCAGCTACTTTAATTGGTTTATGAGGGGTTTCTTCTAGCATAATCTAAGATTATTCATTTACTTCAAATATTTGACTTTCCTTTTGTCCATTTACGCATATAAATACATTTAAAACATGTAAGTCATGTGTAGCATGCCGTGATTCAAAAAATGCCTTCTGCACGCGCATGAGCGCATGCATGAAGGCTAGTAATAATAAAAGGTGTGGGCTGTTGACACACCCTAACCTGGAATGTCCACTGGGACTCCAAATCGAGTTGTGTTGGCTAACACTTGGAAGGTGACGAAGCCATAAAGTGTAGTGATGTGGAAAATGTGAATAAATTTAAACATAAAAGTGCCTAAACATAAGAGTGCGCTATGAGCGGGAATGAACCCATTTCACACGTGATGATAGAGCATAAGTAAAGTACAGTAAGACATGATAAGGATTATACCCTCAAAGGTAGCCACCTATACTGAGACGTGCCAAGAATCCTCGTCGATACAAAAGTTTAGCTGCTAAATTCTGAAGGGGCGAAAAACAAGGGTAAGTGGCCCTGAAAATAAAGTTTTAATAAAAACCTTTGAAAATGTTATAACCCCTCGCTGTAAAACATGTATAGTTTCCAAAACATACATACTACGTATAGTATGAAAATACTTACCGTAGCATGCAAAAAGTAAATAAGGCATGACATCCCAAAATCACCAAATCTCAACAGTAATATAAGTAAAATCAGGTGCTCAACAACCTATGCTAGCACACCAGTCATAGTCGCCTAATGCGACCTGTACGACTGACGTATTGCTCACCAATCTATGCTAGCACACGAGTCATAGTCGCCTAATGCGACCTGTACGACTGACCTATTACTAATCCAGGCCTACGTAACAAATTCTTTTTCAAATGCATAATTGGAAACTATCAATCATATATATATATATATTATATATATATATATATATACACACACACTATAAAAAGGAAAATACCTGCTCACCTGAAGTCCGTGCTACAACTCCCTAGCATGAATATCGAGGCGTCATGAACGATTGTTGTCTAGAAACAATTTCAAATAACGTCTCAGAATTTTTAACAATAGAACATGTAAGTTACATAAAACACATCCCCAAGGACGTTTTAGAATGATTTGGAACCCATTGACCAAAAGTCAACCGCTGGTCAAAGGTCAACGTTAGGATCCACAACCCTACATAACTTGATCCGGAAGATCTGCACCTTAAATTTTCAATCCGCAACATCCCAAGAGTTTCAATAAGCTTCTAGACCAACATCCTAAAGTTTCAGAATGATCCAACAGTCGGATTTCCGCCAATTGCTAAAATTAAGTGGCTGCCGACGTTTTACTTTATGAATTTACAAATCTAATTCGGAAAGACCTGTACGTCGGATTCCTAATCTATAAGTTCTTATGGTCCTAAAATATTATGTACTATAACGTATTAAAGTTAGGTGGCGATCCAACGGTCGGATTGTTGATTCATTTAATATCCAAGTGGCAGTCTCTATCAAAACTCTAGTCTTACGACGAGATTTCGTCAATCAAACATCGCATATGAAATCAGAGTAAGCAAATTAATCTAGGAAAGGCAGGTGGGGTCTCAGCCCACGCGCCGCCGCATGTGGTGGTCGGCTACCCCGATTCATCGGAAAATTCAACTAATTCCAAAAATTCTCAAATTTTACAGAAATAAATATCTCAATGAGTAGAGTAAGTTTTATACCTATGACCAAGTTCAATTTATCTGGGAAAAAATTCAAATCGCGACGAACCCGCTAGAACCGTAGAATTGGTGTGCCTCGATTCGTCTAATCCAAAGCTCCATCGCCTCATCCAATGCTTAGGCCTTGTTCCTAGGGTTGTGGGAAGTCTATTAGGGGTGGTTGTTGATGGAAAACTCTTTGGAAATGGGCGGATTGCCATTGTGATACCCACGAACCCACCAGTGCAAATTCATGAACCCTAGACCTAAAATCCACCAATTAATGGATGAAAATGGAAAAGTGGAGGTCGTGTGATGGTTTCCAGGGGGTGGTTTGGCTTAATTCGTCGGAAATTGGCCGGGAAACCATCGATTCCCATAGCTCCCGCTAGGTCAGGTTGCACGGGTCAAGGGAGACCCGGTTTGGGTTCCCTCCTCTTCTCCTTCTCTCTTTTCCCTCCTGTTCTCCCTCTTGATTGGTCAGACTCTCCTCCCTCTTCTCCTAATTTGTTCCTCATATCCCTTTCCTTTTCTCCGATTGGGCAGCTATGCCCAATCCCTTTTCCTTTGTTTCTCCTCTTCCCCAATTCCTTTCTTTTCCCCTCTCAACCACACACATGTGGCATAACAATTTAGTAGTATAAAATAGTATAATATAATTAAAATAGTGATTTCTTCAAAAATACTTTTAGATTCGTAGCTCCTTAAAACATTAACTGTAGCCCTAATTTCGATTCCGCTTGCGCCTATGAGTTTGTATCGTTGAGTACTGCAAGAATGTGCTAAAAGAATATTTTGTACATCTCAGTATACATTGGTCAACGAAAGTCAATACCCTCGCCTCTAGGGCATTTTTGTAAATTCACATTTTAAAAATTTATAAAATCGTAGAACTAGGGATGGGTTGTCACAATCTACCCACCTTAAAAAAATTTCGTCCCTAAAATTTGAAATCATTTATTGTTCAAAAATTGTGAAAAGACATCAGAAAATAAATATGTAGAAAAGATATCATGGTAGAGCGGTTGCATAATAGAGAATGCCTTTCCATCGCGATCGGAGTGCAGTGATTCCTCTTACATGACTCCAAACTCAAACTTTCCTTCTCTTTAGTACAATGCCAAAATATAATACTTTTATAAAAACATAGGGTCAAAAATAGACGTATAAAAGCATAATGTCCAAATACATATATGTAATAACGTAGAAATAGTTGTACTGAAATCGAAACTGAGCATAGAAAATTTTTATCTACGCACTTGTAGCATCACATACTCTGGAGGTATGTATACAGTATCTTTGGGCTCAGCCCAAACAATAAATAGGTAAATATATAATAAATAAATAAATAATTATACTAACGTAAACGGACCTGTCTATCCACTTGCTTAACGAACCCAACAAATAAGTTATCAATATTACAGTCTGCAACCTGCGATATCGACAACTCACCATTGTCACGATAAGCAAGTAAATAATTCCCGACGGTGCAATATTACCGTCTTGCCCCTCATTGGGAAAGACACCTACATCGTCTGATTAGCGCCTTGACTGCGCTCACATACTACCCTCTCGGGCCACATCGTCGATATTATACGATTTTCTATATCGTAATCTCTATCATTCAAAAACATGTTCGTAATATTTACCTATCAATCATGTACTGTGCGTAAAATCTCTATACCACGGCTCAAATAGTATTATAGTCAAACCAGAATAATAACTATCGTCGAACACAACATAAGTAGAGCTAGATGTCTACATAACTGGCTAAAACTATAAAACATACAAAAGCAATATGTTCTCTAAGGTCCGGATAGTTCGTTCAGACTAACTGTTAGTCTGAAGGTGGAATGTGGTATGTGACGAAACTCAATACACATGGCCTTCAAGAAAATTTCCTAATACTTAGAAGTAAAATATGCATCATGGTGAGGTACAATAGTGACAAATATACCATGCAGTCAAACAACATAGTTCACAATGTCTTAGCGAGCAGCTTCGTTATGAATCTCCACTCAGGTTTAGCGAAAAATTACACCGAAAAGGCTGAATGAACACTTAAGAATTTGAGAGTCAAATCAAGTCCATCTAATCTAGAATACAAGGTAACAGAAATTAAAGCATGACATCTTACTACAATGGTAGCTTTTGGAATATTCAATCACCCATAGTAAAGATTCGTTTAGCAGAGTGTTTGTTGGGTGATTGAGAAATTAATGGTCACAACTAAACTTTCAATGTCTGAATAATTCTTTTAGATGATCTGACTGTCCTATAAACAATACGAAGTGCAATAAGGTAGTCATGTACCTAAGGTTGACTGGAATGTCTTCCAGCACAAACGGGTGAATATGGAATCATCGTCAGAGTAGATAATGATCGAAATGCCAAAAAATCCGATAAATTCAAGAATGGGTAATTTTACCAAGTGATCAAGAATGTAGTCTCCCTAGACTAATAGAAGGTAAGCTGACTTGTCAAGTCGGTCGATAATCACCCAAAACATCACCATAATCTAGACATGTGCAAGATACCTCGTACCTAGAGTCTATGGTGATATTTCCATAGTTGCATTTGGATATAGGAAGTGATTATAACCACTTGAACGATTTCTTGATGATTTGTAAGTAACGTTAAACCAATGCTCGTGAATTCTAACTAAAATGGAATAAGGCAAGTTGAAAGTATTTCAAGGGTAAATAATGTCTTTTTGCACAACCGAGGTGATACATGACAGTGCAATCGTAGACGTTAATTTGGTTCTTCCACTGGCACTGTAAAAAATTTAACCTATTTCAAATGAGGATGTATTTGAAATGTCTAAGATCGATAAAGGTCTTGGACATGTTTCTCCACCGAAAAATACCATTCGGTTTTCAAATGAAAAATGATACTGTTGACTCTTGATCATCAATAAGATGGTTCATTTCGAACAATTCTAACTGTTGAAAAATATAAGCGATACTCCATCATCATGGATTTCTAAGTGATCAATGTCATCGAAAGGTGTAAAACAGAGGTGAGGTGAGACAACAGTTCGGTTGTCATAAACTTTATTCATATTCAACATCTCAACTAAACTAACTTTCCTCGGTCGCGAGTGAGGTAAGACACTATAGTAAAAAAATCGCTAACCAAATGTCGATAAAATCGACAAGACCAAAGATATCTCGAATTTCACTGTACTTTGTGAGAATTTCAACCTTCTTCCACTAAACTCTTTTTGGGAAGAAGAAAAGAATATTGTTTACTGAGATCACGTCTCCCAAGAAAAGTACCAACTTAATCAAGGTTAACGGTTGAACAATTTGGTATAAAGCTGATTGTTGGTGATTAGGGAATTTAATCTTGTTACTAGAATAGGTGAGAAAGTCATTGATAAGACCATTATGAATTCAACAAGCTACAGGAGAAAACTCGAGTTCCAAAGGTGGTCGGGTAGACCATCAATCTGAAATATGGGTTAACGGTTTTAATCGTCACCCGATTAAGTTGCTAAAATTTATGTACGATCCTAAGATTCAATTTTTTGCCTTTGCAGATAAGTTTAAGGTTCCCAAGATAAAATATTTAGCCCTTGGTAGGTAAATTCCTAATTGGTAAACTTTGTAACTAAGTTTCGCAATGACATCAGAAACGTTCAATATGAAGTAAGGAAAATTGGTGTAATACTAGGAAGTTGGTTGATGATGTACTTCACTCCACCATTTGGTGATATTGCAGATAAAATTTTGGAATATGACGCCAGAGGTGTACGTTCTCAGACGTACCATACTACTTCCTTTCATTACAACGCGAACTAAAAGGTCCTCACAGATTTCTCTATACTCAATTCACTCTAACAGTGAAAAATTAACTCACACTTCGATTCTACTGTCGACCTATGAAAGTGATCGGAAAGGTGACTAGTCAGAGAGGTTAGGTTTACCTAGATAGGTGATAAGGTAAAAACAACTATGAGTTTACTGCCCTAATACAAAACTTGCTCCTCAATTTCCATGATTTAGTTTCTTCGGCTCAGGTAATCACTGTTAATCATTCTATCAGTCGCGCTGCTAATTAACACATATACGATATTTTTGATATTGTTTGTTACCCTGAAACTGTAAGCCAGCATTCTGGCATAGTCTGGTATCAAAAATCATACCGTCTGAATACTGGTTGACAGTTCCAAGATATTAGATAATAATCCCAATTAGTAGTGCCACCGTAGGCTAATTACAGATTAGAGCCCGCTCGAGTAAATGGTTTCGGACGATTAGTTAGGAAGTGACCCTATGAAGTGGTTTCATAATTTTAAGGAAAGTACTCACTACTTCGGGGATTTCTGCTAACCATAGGTGTAACAACTCGTACACCTGTACCTATGCTCATCGAAATGACGAGTACAACATCGAATAAACTCTAAGAACCAGTATTGGTTGAGATGCCCTAAGGCTGGAAAAAGAAATTGCTAATACGTACTTCAGAACATGTCTAAAGAGATTCGACCTTCCTCCTAGAGATCCGGAATTTGAACTAGTGTGTTTAAGGAGATTAATGCTATCAGGGACTAAAAGTGGCTATCCCCCAGGTGCTCCTCCACCGAGTGCTACCCTTTTAGCACCACAATGTCGCACAAGAAATTTCCAGAGATTTCGACGAAAAGTAAAGCTTCCTAAGAATTCTAAAAAGTGGTATACTAATGGGTACCATCAAGGAATCAAAACTATTTCTGGTTCTCATTCTCAAAAGGGTTGGAAGGAATGACTAGATGGGAATTGGTGACCAAATTTCCCATGATACACAACTACCGATATAGTTGCCCTGCTTTAGGGCCTATAACTTGTCACAAATATGCATCTTTCCTTGGCAGGGAAATTCTTCACTTAAAGTTTAGAGGTAGTTGCGAAAGTGATTTTCTCGAATGTCAATAAGTCGCCTAATCCACCCAAAACTTAGGAAAACCTAACACGGTTTTCGTAGTCGACGAGGTGGCAAAATTCGACATTTAGGCTCAAGAATCGAGAATGCTTACATCAAGTGTGTGATGAATGCAATACTGCCCAAACTTATGCTATGATACCAAATTGACACACCCCAACGCAGAATGTCCACTAGGACTCCGAATCGAGCTGTGCTAGCCGACACCTGGAAGGTGATGAAGCTATAAAATGTAGTGATGTGGAAAATGTGAATAAATTTAAACCTAAAAGTGCCTAAACATAAGAGTTCGCTGTGAGCGAGAATGAACCCATTTCATACGTGATGACAGAGCATAAGTAAGTATAGTAAGACAGGATAAGGATTATACCCTCAAAGGTAGCCACCTATACTGAGACTTGCCAATAATCTTCGTCGATACAAAAGTTCAGCTGCTAAAACCTGGAAGGGCAAAGAACAAGGGTAACCTTTGAAAACGTTATAACCCCTCGCCGTAAAACATGTATAGTTTCCGAAACATACATACTACGTATAGTATGAAAATACTTACCATAGCCTGCAAAACATAAATAAGGCATGACATCCCAAAATCACCAAATCTCAATAGTACTATAAGTAAAATCAGGTGCACAACAATCTATGCTAGCATACCAGTCGGAGTCACCTAATGTGACTTGTACAACTAACATATTGCTTATCAATCTATGCTAGCAGACGAGTCGGAGTCGCCTAATGCGACCTGTACGACAGGACTGGGTGTAATCATAATATACGCTCTATACTACGATCACGTGAAGACTAGCGATAATCGCGGTCACCTACGAGTCGGAGTCGCCTAATGCGACCTGTATGACAGGACTGGCACCTACTTGGATCCAAGGTAAGTGTGCGATGCGAGAGGTGAACATACACATGAAGGACTGGCCCTGGCTCGGGGCAAGCACTAACACCGGGGTGCCACAATGATGAGCAAACTACATGAATATAAGCATGCCATAATGATACAGTAATTCTAATCAACATAATAACATTCATAGCCGTAGATATAGTTATGGCATCAAAGATTATAAGCATACATGTGCATCCCGTAAGATGTAGCATGTTTCATAAATTGATCACCTTTAACCTTGATTGAGCCGTTATTGTCCGTTGCATGCACATAGGAATCTCGGTGTGCCTCAAGGGTAATTTGATCTTCTTAACCCAAAAATTCATGTGTTGTCTCCGTGATTTTCTTGATTATGTTTGACTCCACACAATTCTTAATCATTTTTATTAAGGTTCGATGACTGATTCCTTGTCAACATAGTCATTCCCATTTTTAGGCATCTTTTTTAAATTCCAAAATTACCCTACAAAGATAATTTCATTTAAGGCTCAAAACAATGTGCCCAAGTCACTAAGGTTCTCAAAGGTACTAGGCGGTAGTCGCAGTAGGTAGAGGCCTAGGCGACTTTTTATAATTTTAATTAAATTTATTATATAACATGTAAATAAATACATAATTGTATTGGAGTACATAAAGTACAAAATAGAATGACATATAAATTATAAAGTATTAGAATATGTTGAAAATATGAGACACAAGGATATAATGAGTGTCTATCCGAGTATTTAACAAGTCTCTTGGAATTTATTGAAAAACTAAAATCCCAAATAAAAGTTATCCATTTTATGTTTAGGTAAGAGTCGCAACGTAGACGGGTCTAGGTGGGCTAGCGAACCTCTAGGCAGACCTATAAGCGCTCTTTCTTAATTTTTAAACGTCTAGGAACAAATCGAAGTGTTGGCCAACCGCCTAACACCTAGGTGGACCTAGACAGTGCTAAGTGGAGATTTTTAGAATAGTGCAAGCCACCAATAGAGGGGAAAGCTAACACTGAGTCCAAATAACAACACAAACTGTGCTAGTTCAACCCACACATGAACTTAATTTTCATTCCAACCCCACATGTAGACGACGACGACGACGACGACAACAACAACGCTAGCTTTTAAGGTATATGGTAACCCAATTCACCCATCAACCAAATTCATTCGGCTTCAAAAATATGAAGGCTAAATCACTCAATTGACTATGTTTCAAAAATGCAAACACAACATTCATACGAAAAAATTTATAAAACGAATATCCCAAACCAAGGTGACCAACTAGTGACATACACATTAACTAGTGAGATCAACTGGAAATTAAATAGTGAGATCAACTTTATAAAGGGTTCTTCAAAACCAAGAGACCACCACACCAATATGTAGAGTGAGTGTAAGGAAAGCTAGTTATTTGTTCAAAGATGAATTGCAGCAAACCCAGTAGTGTGAGATACCATGCATTCTTCAGAAGGAAACACAAGAACTAGCCATCCACTTGTTCCCCTTCTTAACCATCATGACCAACAGTAGCTTCAGCAGCAGCCTCATCAGAGTCATCATGATCACAAGAAGCAAGAGGTGGCTTGAGGGCAAGTTTTCCCCTGCAGCCGCAACACAGATCAGTCAAAGTTATAAAAATATCAATTATATGAAATACTTAAAAAACCAAACTAACAACAAATTTGGTGGCAAGCCAGAGTTTACAGAACGGACACGCTTTGTAGTATTTCTTGTGAGATGTTTGGTGTATGAGGAAGCCACTCTTGGTGTGAAATTTCTTGTTACACATCGGGCAGTATATTTCTTGAAACTTATTGGCAAACTTCTTATGCTTTGCTCGGGTGTCAAGAGCAGATACAGGAATGAAGGAATTAAGTACATGATGTCGAGAATTAATGAATGGGCATAAAAAGGATGATGAAATAAGGAATGGCGGCCTAATTGGGTTTCTGTGATCATGCATGCATCTAATCAGAAAATTAGCAAATATAATGCTAGAGGGAATTAACATAGAGATTAGTGAAATCACTATAATTCCTAATAATAATAATAATATCTAATAAAATTAAAATTAAGAGATAAAATTAGGTCAACACGATTCTTTCCTTGTTAAATTTATGATAAAATGCCCTCAGACCCTCTCACGCATATATTTCTCATTTAATCCGATATTAGAAAATAATTACCAAAAAAGAGGAGAAGGAAGAGGAAAGAAAGAGTTAGGGTTTCCAATCCAAACATTGTCGTTCCAAAATGGATCAATCAATCAAGATGGGTATGAAATATTATTTTCTTTCTCCGTTTTTATAATTAAGATCCCTAACTCTCTATATATAATGTATATTTAATTAGCATTTTGATTACAAGATCCGATAATTAATTAGCATATCATTAATTATCTGATAATTACTCTTCAATTTGTCTAATCGCACTAAGAAATCAGTTGGCCTCATCTAATTGTTATGCAATTAAAGTATTTTTGCTAAATTCCCTAGATCCATGGCATGCAATTTCCTTTCTTAATATGTTAATTATTGATTATAGTTCTACCTCTTAATTTCTTGCTTAATTTTATCTCTTAATTTTAATTTTATTAATTATTATTATTATTAGGAATTATAGTGATTTCGCTAATCTCTATGTTAATAATAAGTAATAAAATTAAAATTAAGAGATAAAATTAAGCAAGAAATTAAGAGGTAGAACTATAATCATTAATTAACATATTAGGAAAGGAAATTGCATGACATGGATCTAGAGAATTTAGCGAAAATACCTTAATCGCATAGCAATTAGATTTAATGAGGTCAACTGATTTCGTAGTGCGACTAGACAAATTGAAAAGTAATTATCGGATAATTAATGTTATGCTAATTAATTATCGGATCTTGTAATCGAAATGCTAATTAAATATACATTATATATATAGAGTTAGGGATCTTAATTATAAAAACGGAGCAAGAAAATAATATTTCATACCCATCTTGATTGCTTGATCCATTTTGGGAAGGAGAATGTTTGGATTGGAAACCCTAACTCTTTCTTTCCTCTTCCTAGTTCTCCTTTTTTTTGGTAACTATTTTCTAATATCAAATTAAATGAGAAATATATACATGAGAAGGTCTGAGGGCACTGTGGTAGTGCTACTACTACTTGGTTACGTGGTAACTATTTTCTAATATCGAATTAAATGAGAAATATATACGTGAGAGGGCCTAAGTTAAGCAGAATTCATTCCAGAAAAAGGATTGTATTTACAGCTAAATGACTAGTGAGAGTCCTTGGACACAGATGAACATGCTGACCCTAGCACATCATTGTCTATCAGAACCAATAAAGGAGAAGAGAGAGATAAAACTTTGATGCAACATCAAAATCTGCAGTTATGAAATGCTTGAGAGGAAAAAGAATGAAGTTATGAAACATTACAAGAACTTTTGTATCAAGTCTTTTACTGAAATGAAAGGGACCAACTTTTGTAGATTCAACAATTTCTAGTTGACGGTAGCAGCATTGCCATCACCCTCCCCAAACGAACCCTTTATCTGTAAGGAAGACAAATGATTAATTGATATGCAGAGGAAAAACTCATTAGTTACATGCCAAGATTATGTCGTTCGACTAATCCATTCATTAACAAGTCCTTTAACTCAAGGATGCCCTTCCAAAGATTGAACCCAAACCCTCTTCAGCAGGGATATAGGGAAATAGAGTGATAGCACCCATACTTGGTTTTTCCAAGGTGGTTTTAATTGTCTTTTGATGCAGATTTCATTTTCAAAGACTAATCTTTCTTTGACAATCTCTACTGTTCTAAGCATGCAATAACAGAGTCCAAAATTCATACAGAAACTAATTTTCCACAATAATAAGTTTATATTAACTCCAATCAGATTATAGGAAAACAGATGATATGTACAGGGAAAATTTGCAGACAACTGACAACACCATTAAGAATGATCATGACAACTGCACATTTGTTTTGTTTAAACTACCCTTGAAATCCACTAAATTTTATTTTGGTACTAACAACAAACTACATCACAGATATCCCAAAGATACACTAAACACAAAAACCAGAAAAGACCAAATTAATCCGTTATTGCTCAAAAACCCATCTAATTGATGCCAGATTACTCAAAACCAAACCCATATCCAGATTCCTTACAAAAACTAGGACAGAATTAAAGACCATGTAAGTTACGCAGAATTCATACCAGAAAAAGGATGGTATTTACAGCTAAATGCCTAGTGAGAGTCCTTGGACACAGATGAATATGCTGACTCACGATTGGTGATCACTTCACTTCCCCAAGCATTTGCATTAAGTTACAAGTTACAAGTTACAACTAGAAGAATGATTAAAGGAAAACTACATTATACAATATGTTGCAACGACATGAGGCTTCTGGAGGAAATTAGCAAGATTCAAGTTTTTATAGGTATCAAGAGAGATAGAAACATACAGGGAAAGAGGTACTTAGAGAGAGTATGATTAGGCATGCATTGTGCCACCAACAGCCTCTCATTTCCCTCACCAATCTTCTGTGCCTAACCTTCCCAACCGTAGCCGCCTCCGCTTGCATCCAGATACAATACGAACAACTGCATCAGCTCAGAAACTCACAGAGGCATAAAATACACAAGCTCAGCGGCAATTGCAAACCCAAACAATCGGGGCCTTCCGCAATTCAAAACAATTCTGAAAATCTGAGCTCATTAATCTAAATATCATTTGCGTAATCTATACATACATGTGTGCGTAAATCAATGGACGGAGAGATTAAGGAGATGAGTGAGAGTAGTACCTGATGATAATTGAGAGCGGGTGAGACGGCAGAGGTTGTGACGGTTGGGGCGACGGAGCAATGGAAGAGGAGGATTCAGATTCAAACGAAAATGAGGGCGGCTCTGAGATAGCGGAGGCGGCGGCGGGTAGGGGGGAGATTCTGTTAACTGGTATTCTGTTACAAAACAGATAGTGGGGAATAATTGGCACCTCTGACAAACTCTGACGGGCTTGGTGGAAGAGAGAGAGAGAGACCGGAGAGAACAACGAGAGAAGTGGACGGAGTCCGTCCGAGCTAGAGAGAAAGATAGGGGGCAGAGAGAGAAGGGCCATTTCGACGCTTCAGTGTTGGAAAAAAATAAAAAACAAGGGTTTTTATAGTAACACCGGCAAAATGTTAAATGCACCTATATTAAAATTTAATATTAAATGAGTTATATACCCCATTATGCAATGACAATTTTAACCTTATTAAGTTTTAAAAAAATAAAAATTTATAAATACATCCCAAATCACTTTTAGCGTATTATTTATCTTGTTAACGATCAAAACCCTCCCATTCTGCATTGTTGAACAAAACCATAACCAATGAAACTACAAACATGTTGATTGAGAAAAATTATTTTCGACGAATGGAACATGAAATCAATGTTTCGGAAACTTCACATGAGGTAAGACTTCATATTTTTCATTGTTTTAGTGATTTCGATGACATCAATAATTATTTAATCTTGCTTTTGTTGCCTTATTTAAACTTCTATATTCATATTCATTTTTTAGGATTCATATTAATCTTGCGTACCCAGTAACATCAGTCGTATTAGTGCTAGAGTCATATACAACTTTTACAAATTGAGGATAACCATTCTCCACAGGAACTCCTACTCTCAATCTTTTGCCATTTGTCGGGATGTCCCATCCCTTAGGAACTGAGGCAGAATCTCCAGGCCATATAATAGGTCCAACATTGTATTTAGAAGTTGAATAAGGATCACTTGTGTTTTTCGAATTAGCATGCGTTAATAAGATGATTTCAATCTATGCTAAGATGATTTCAAAGCATTATTTTGAAATCATTCGGCAAACTAAACTTTCAGATGATTTGAAATCTTTCGGCAAACTAAACGTTCAAATGGTTAGATTCAATTCATGAAAATTAAAAATGAGTGTTATAAGATTTGAGAAATGTGGGGTGTAAAGAAAATGTGGGGTGTATGTACAAAATATAAGATGTATATTGAGAATGTGGGGTGTGGGGGTATTATGGGAAAGTAAGTGGAGTGTATTAAGATAATTTTTAAGTGAAAAAGCAAATGTGGGGTGTATTAAGTATGTAAGGTTTATTTAACAATTTGTGGAGTGTTAATATAATAAGCCAAAAACAAAGAGCATGGAAATTAATTAAATAACGAAAAATGTGGAAAACTAGCCAAAATTTGAACCATGAATAGAATTTTAACCAACCTTTATAATTTATTATAATTCTAACCAAAATTTGACATGAAAATACTACAACACCTTTTCTTAAGTAAAATAATTACAAAACTATATCTTCTCTTTTGTTTAGTTTCCCTAAAAATACTTTCACGCCTAAATTAATAACAACCTCTTTAAGTAGCACAGATTCAAGGAAAGGCCTAGTGGCCTCATCTGGTTTCAATGCAAAGCTATGATTTTCTTCCTTCTTCTCAACGGCGAGTACCCATTTGAAAATTTCAAGCTCCAATTTTGGTTTCTGGAGGAGGACCTATTTGTGCTGACAGGTTTTAAAGCCGTTTTAGTGAGAGAAGCTGCAGAGCAGTGTAAGAGTAACCCAATTGAAGCAGTTTTGGAGCTTCTGATGCAAGTGCCTACGAGTGAAGGTATTTTTCTAAGGGAAAAAACTTCATAGTTTTGCAATTATTTTAGTTAAAAAGGGTATTTTAGTAGTTTTATGTCAAATTTTGGTTAGAATGATAATAAATTATGAAGGTTGGTTAAAATTCAATTCATGATTCAAAGTTTGGTTAGTTTTCAAAATTTGAATCATGAATAGAAGGAAGAAAGGGAAAAACAAAGCCACGTGGTAGAGATCATGATTGTATTGAGTGATGTATCTTGATGCTGACACGTGTTCAGCGCTCCAGTGGCACCTTAGACCATCTTCAACCGAAGGGCTAGATAGCTCGTGTTAGCCCTATAGCCCTCCAAGAAATTAATATTTTAACGAGCAGTGCATGGTCATATTTCTTACCATCTCCAACCGAGGGGTCAGAGGGCCATAGGCCAAACATAGTCATGTGATAAAAACCATCCCTAACCGAAGGGGCCATTGAGCCATAAGGCCAAACGTAATTTATTATTTAAATTTAAAAACTACAACTACAACAAATTAAATGTAATATAATTAAATATTTAAAATAAATTATGAAAACACTTACTTCGTCGTAGTAATTGGTGCCGTTTTCATGTCTACTTGCGACGATTAACAGTTGTATGTTAAATTAATTTTTTAATTTAAATGTCCAATTACTAGTACAACTTAGTTTGAGATAGTCCCACATCGGCCGTGGGAAAGAATTAAGCAAGCAAACAGGCCTATAAAAGGAACACCCTAACATTGAATTAATCATACCTTTCTCGGCCTATAAATATTGTTTTTTAAATTTTGGCCCCCAAAAAAAAAAAAATTAATTCAAATCCAACAGTAACTGACGTCAGCTAGCTGTTGGTTTCAAATTTATGGCCTGGCCCCGGGCTATCTAGTTGGCTCCTTTAGGCCAATCGGTTGGCCCTTATCTCCTTTTTTGGCCCAGTGGGGCCCACAACCCTTTGGCCTAGCCCTCAGTTGGAGACGGTTTTCATATCATTAAAGGTTATTTTCGGCCCTCTGGCGAGAACGGTTGGAGATGGCTTTACGTGCATACCAAGTAGTAGTAGCACTACCACAGTGCCCTCAAACCCTCTCACGTATATGTTTCTCATTTAATCCGATATTAGAAAATAGTTACCAAAAAAACCGAGAAGAATGAAGAGGAAAGAAAGAGTTAGGTTTCCAATCCAAACATTCTCCTTCCCAAAATGGATCAAGCAATCAAGGTGGGTATGAAATATTATTTTCTTGCTCCGTTTTTATAATTAAGATCCTTAACTCTACATATATGTATGTATGTATGTATTTAATTAGCATTTTGATTACAAGATCCGATAATTAATTGGCATATCATTAATTATCCGATAATTACTCTTCAATTTGTCTAATCACACTAAGAAATCAGTTGACCTCATTTAATTGCTATGCGATTAAGGTATTTTAAACAAGATAAATGTGCAGTTGTCATGATCATTCTTAATGGTGTTGTCAGTTGTCTGCAAATTTTCCCTGTACATATCATCCGTTTTCCTATAATCAGATTGGAGTTAATATAAACTTATTATTGTGGAAAATTAGTTTTCGTATGAATTTTGGACTGTGTCATTGCATGCTTAGAACAGTAAGGATTGTGAAAGAAAGAATAGTCTTTGAAAATGAAATCTGTATAGAAAGACAATTAAAACCACTTTGGAAAAACCAAGTATGGTGATGTGAAAATAGTTAAGCACACAAATTAACCCTCTTGTTGTCAAATTGTAGTAAGGATACAAGTAGGGATTGTTCTGGACCGGGGATTAGGAGGGCTTGCTAAAACCTCTAAACTGACTTAAAAACATAAAAACAAAGTTAAAAACGTTCACAAAGACTCAAAGGACTCAAAACAAGTTCAAAAGACTCAAAACTGCCTAAAAACACTAACTAGGCAGTTTCTGACATTGAACACAATTTTGGACGAATTTAAGATTATAGGTTGATTCAAAACACTTTAAAACACAAACTAAACATATTCTAAACACTATAGAACAAGAAAGTAAAGGGGGGTTTTGATTTGACGAAAATTGAAATAACAAAACAAGTTATAAAACTAGGCAGATTGTAAAACGAATTTTTGGAAACAAGATGATGGATGGATTAGTTAGAGGTCCATTCTCCACACATGACACATTTGTATATTAATCGATTTTCCAAGTGCTTTTCATTAACTATGATGCTCAACACCCCAAGTTAACCATGATGCACTAATTAACCCTCAAATTTCCTTATGTCATTGAATTGGATGATGCATGCGACAATTCAAATCATTCTCCAACGGTCCTCAACATGAATGCATAGAAGAGATACAGTGAGAGATCATTATGCTCCATGAAAATCATAAGTGTTGACGAGGCAATTGTAACTATGAATGCATGATACTCTTGCCAAGAATTCAATTAGTGCGGTTGTGACTAGCAACCTTCACTACTCATGTTTATAAACTTGTGACGATTAGGCGAAACTCGTTTATAAACTAGCATCAAGTTCATGCATGAAAACTAAGTATGCATCCTTAATCAACATACAAAAACAAGTTTTGAATAAAACAGATAATTGAATTGCAATCACAACTTAACAAATCACAATTGGAAGAAATCAATTCATATCTCAAACATGTTCATGGCTTCAAACTTTCCCCTAACTAATTAGGGGTTTAGCCACTCATGATTACAGCAAACTCAGAAAGTAATAACAAAGTAAACATTGAAAACAAGAACGAAGTACACCTAAGAACGCTCCAATCTGCAAGCATGAAACGTTCAAGGCCTCCTTCCTCTCCTAATTGCTGCGGCACAAGGGTTTTGGTGAGTTTAGGGGTTTATGGATGATGTAGAATGATGGATTTAGGTTTGGGATGGATGTAAGGGACGGCAAGGGTTGGTTTTGGGCAGAAAATATGGAGAATGGTGAAGTATGGATATGTTAGAGGGAAGGGATGAATTTCTGGCGTGAATGGTGAATGAATGAATAATTTGTGGCTGCAACAAGGAGGTTTATTAATAGGATTTCAGGAATTAAAACCCTAGGTTATTTAGGTAATCAGAATTTAAGTCAAAAGCTTTTAGAAATAGGAAATCAAATCAGAAAATTAAGGGAACCTCCCTAAAAGCTGCGGCAATGCATAAAACACAAAAGGAATGTGTTTTAATGCAAGGAAATAGGAAAGAACTATCTCCCTTGCACGGCAAGGAAGAGGAAAGGTCAAGGGAGGTGCACGGCAAGGCTTTTAAGAAATAAGTAAGTGTTTAATTCCCCAAATCAATTCTAAGAATCAGGAATTAAGTTAAATCCCTTTAGAATAGGTAGTTGAAATCAGGAATTAGGGGAAAAGGGCTAAGTCTTGCGGCAAAAGGGAGGAAAGGAAAGGGAAAGTGCAAAACTTGCAGATTTTGAGTGAAAGGGAATGTATAGGTGCAGCTAAGACTTTTAAGAAAGGGATTGTGACATAATCTTGCAGATTTTGGGAGAGAAAAGGAAGGTAAGGTGCGGCACAATTTAGGACATGTCTAGGGCTTCTAGAATATGTGATTTAGGCAACCAACATTATTTAGAAACTTGCACAATTGGAAACCTTTCAAAAATAGAAACTCCTCATAATGGAAACTGGTTTCCAATTCTTGATTCCTCCTTCTTCCTTCGATTCTAGGCTCACTTGGTCTTCAATTTCGTCCAACACTTTGGCTCCAAGCATAAGCTATCCATCATTAGCCCAAAAGTGTTCCAAAAGGCTCCAAAATGCACTTCTTTGCTCCTTTAGCCCTTAGAACCTGAAAACATACGAAAATGGCTTAAAAGACTTAAAGAACTAAGAAATAACAACGTAAATGCACAAGAACAAGCCAACTAAGTCGCCTAAATATGCTCCTATCAAATTCCCCCACACTTAGCTTTTGCTAGTCCTCGAGCAAAACAAAACAACCAAAAGAACACGAAACTAGACAAAACGAGCAAAACACAACCTAAACCTTCCAACATTTGCCTCAGGGATTTCCAATTCACATGACATGTTAAAATTCATTATCTCCACAGATTTTAGTCATCTTCCCACTTAAGGACATTCTTAATCATAGTCACCACATACTAGTTCACAATTAAGCATTTAAAACCATGTTTTGAATGTAGTAACATGCCTTAGAGAATTTGCTCAATTCCTTACAAGATATGCACTCAATTTTCACTCAGATTTTCTAACTACACACCCTCATCTAGTTATATGTGAGAAGATTGATGTAAACATGAAAACGAACACTCACATATATGTATCACAAAGAAAGCAATTTCTGGAGTTAATAAGCATGTTTAGATATGATCTCATGAATGGAATGCTACTATTTAGATGCGAGAACCAGTGACACCATATGCTCATACCAAGTTCAAACTCCACAAATTGAAACACATAACACTCAAGATTGAAGTCAAGGGTTGTAATGGGGCTTGGGGTGTTTGGCTAACAAAGAAGGGATATGGAAAACGAAGGTTCTTAAAGAAATAGTGAGCAAAGCATTTGAATCAACTTAGAATTCACTTTTGAATAAAAACTCAACGTTTGAACAAAAAGGGAGAATTTAGATAATTTAGAGCTAGATTTGGTGTTTTGGACCCTTTCTTCAACATTCAACACTTCATCGCTCATTCTTACATCTTTTCAAGCTCTTTTTCCTTTCTTTCTTTCTTTTCTTTTCTGTTTTTCTTTTTCATACGTTTTTCACAACTTTTTCTTTTCTTTTGAATCTCAAAACATACATATAAACTTAAGAACAAACATTCCCTCCCCCACACTCATTTTCTTGCATAATGTAACTCAAAAGGAATTCATTTAAGTCATGCTCACTATCTTTTAAGAACAAGGGTGTGGACTGTCCTAAACTAGGCTAGGTGAGGATAATGTGGGTTAACAAAGAATAAAGGCTAGACAAGGCTCAACGGGGTTAACTTAAACATATAATGAAGTAGGATACACGGCAATTTGGCTTTGGTGGTGGTCACTACACAACTTCTTCTTGAATATGTGTTATGTAAATCAATAACATGCTTCAAATGAAATGGGCATGAGTTCTAGCATTTGGAACTATATGATGAAACGCCTTCTAAGTAGTAACCAAGCAAAGAATAATGAGACCATGCAACGACTTTAGAAAACAATAATGCACAGATTTTAACTCTCCAAATAACGTTTAGGTTCAAGTCTCACAAGGTTGTAGCGTTTGTTTGAGTTCCTTCCTTCAAGCATGTTACAAAAACGAATTTTTCTTTTATGATTGCATGTGAAGTCATATATTATAACCATAACTAAGCATATACCAAGAGTAAATCAACTTCTCTCCATGTTTATAACTCTTTTTAACAGTCATGCAATTACAAACCAAATCTTCATCATTGTGTTGGAAGGTACCCTAAGACGCAAACACACAAAAACGACTCAAAACACTCTTTTTAGGCGTTTCAAAACATGTTTTTCAAATTTTTATGTGATTTTCGGAGTTATAAAACAAAACACACTAAAACACTCCAAAACAGCTTAAAAACACTTTAAAACAGCAAGGAACAACACTTGAAGTTATGGGTGATAAAATCCCACGAATTTGCATCAAATATACTTAGTTGACCCCCCACACTTAAATTAAACATTGTCCTCAATGTTTTAAACATAAATTCACACAAAACACAAGTAAACACACAAACAGCAACTAAACAACATAACATGGCAGATTAGAAACAACAACAAAGAGAAGGGTTGAGGAACGCAAATCTGGAATTTGGGGGATTCCTAGGGCTTCCTTTGTTGAATGGATGGGTTGCCTCCCACATAGTGCTTGCTTTAACGTCGTGCAGCCGGACGAACACCTCCATCAAGCATCAGGGGAAGCCAAGGCATGGAGGGGTGTTTCCTCCACGACATGCTCCTCAAACAAAGTGTAATAAGGCTTCAATCGATGCCCATTTACCTTGAACTCGTGGCCACTTTTTAAGCTTTGGACTTGGACTGCACCATGAGGAAAAACATTAGTAACAACAAGAGGTCCAATCCATTTAGAACGTAACTTACCAGGGAATAACCGAAGTCTTGAATCAAAAAGTAACACTTTTTGCCCTTTGGAGAACGTTTTGGTACGAAGCATCTTATCATGATAAACCTTCGTCTTGTCCTTGTAGATGCGAGCATTCTCGTAAACCTCGTTCCTAATCTCCTCAAGTTCATCTAATTGGAGCTTCCTATGAACTGCAGCAGCGTCTATGTCCAAATTGAAGGTTTTCACAGCCCAATGTGCCTTGTGCTCTAACTCAATGGGCAAATGACATGGCTTACCATATATAAGCCGAAAAGGTGACATGCCAAGGGGAGTTTTGTAAGCCGTACGATAGGCCCACAATGCATCGTCCAAGCGCAAACTCCAATCTCTTCTTGAGGGTCCCACGGTTTTCTCAAGGACTTGTTTGATCTCCCTATTTGAAACCTTAACTTGCCCATTAGTTTGAGGGTGATAAGGTGTTGAAACCTTATGTGTAACGTTGTACTTCTTGAGCAAAGCTTCAATGGTGAGGTTACAAAAGTGAGAACCCCCATAACTGATTAAAACTCGTGGCATCCCAAACCTAGCAAAAATATTAGATTTCACAAAATCTGCAACAACCTTAGAATCGTTAGTACGGGTGGCTTTGGCTTCCACCCATTTGGAAACATAATCGACAGCTAGCAAGATGTAAGTGAAACCAAAAGATGGAGGAAAAGGGCCCATGAAATCGATACCCCAAACATCAAAAATTTCCACAAAGGAAAGAGATTGATGCGGCATTTGGTCCTTAGGCCCTATGTTACCTGTTCTTTAACACTTATCACAAGCTAAACGAAAGGTTCTTGCATCTTTAAACAAAGTAGGCCAATAAAAACCACATTCAAGAACTTTTAAAGCTGTCATTTGGGTGCCAAAATGACCCCCACTAGCATATGTGTGACAAAAACTTAAAATTGAATGAAAATCTGATTCATGCACACATCTCCTTATAATCTGATCTGGGCAATGTTTCGACAAGTATGGGTTATCCCAAACATAAAATCTAGCATCCTTTTAAAGTTTATCATGTTGGAATTTGTTTAGGGTGCTAGGAACGTGCCTAGATACCAAATAATTGACCAAATCGGCATACTAAGGGGTACTTACCTGAATGGATAGAAGTTGCTCATCCGGAAACGTTTCTAAAATGGGGGTGGACTCTTCCTCATGCACCATTCTACTTAGGTGGTTAGCCACCACGTTTTCACACCCTTTCTTGTCTCGAATTTCAAGATCGAACTCTTGAAGTAGGAGCATCCAACGAATGAGTCTTGGCTTGGCCTCCTTTTTGGTGAGAAGATACTTCAAGGCTGCATGGTCAGTGAAAACAATTACTTTAGTACCAAGAAGATATGATCTAAACTTATCTAATGCAAATACAATAGCCAAGAGTTCTTTTTCGGTTGTGGAATAATTTAGTTGGGCATCATTCAACGTCCGTGAGGCATAGTAGATGACATGCGGCCTCTTGTCTTTCCTTTGCCCTAAAACAGCCCCTAGAGCATAATCAGATGCGTCACACATTAACTCAAAAGGAAGGCTCCAATCAGGTGGAACAATGATTGGTGCCGTGGTCAACAACTCATTGAGTTGATTGAATGAAGCCGTGCACTCCTTGGTGAATTCAAACGCCACTTCTTTTTGTAGGAGACGGCAAAGAGGTTGTGCAACTTTTGAGAAATCTTTGATAAACCTACGATAGAATCCTGCATGGCCAAGAAAAGAACGAACCTCTCTAACCGAAGTCGGAGAGGGTAAGTGACGTACAAGATCTATTTTGGATTTATCAACTTCAATGCCGTTCTCAGAGATAATATGACCTAATACTATGCCTTGTTTAACCATGAAATGACACTTTTCCCAATTAAGAACAAGGTTAGTTTCAACGCAACGTTTTAGAATCAAACTAAGATTATGCAAGCAACCATCAAAAGAATTACCAAAAACGCTGAAATCATCCATAAAAACTTCAATGATTTTCTCAACATAATCAGAAAATATGCTCATCATGCATTTTTGAAATGTGGCAGGTGCATTACATAAATCAAAAGGCATGCGAAGATATGCAAATGTACCAAAAGGGCATGTGAAAGTTGTTTTTTCTTGGTCCTCGGGTGCTATGACAATTTGATTATAACCAGAGTAAACATCAAGAAAACAATAGAAAGCATAACCCGCTAACCTTTCAAGCATTTGGTCAATGAACGACAATGGGAAGTGGTCATTCCTTGTGGTGGCATTTATCTTCCTATAGTCGATGCACACCCTCCAACCAGTTTGAATGTGCATAGGAACAAGCTCATTCTCGGCATTTGCAACCACAGTCACTCCGGATTTCTTAGGCACACATTGGATAGGTGAAACCCACTTACTATCCGAGATTGGATAGATGACTCCACAATCTAGAAGTTTGATTATCTCCTTTTTCACAACTTCCATCATCGGAGGGTTAAGACGGCGTTGAGCCTCTCTAGTTGGTTTGGCCCCCTCCTCAAGGAATATGTGATGCATGCACGTTGTAGGGCTTATACCTTTGATATCGGCCAATGTCCATCCTAGGGCAGATTTGAATTCTTTCAAAACGTGGACTAGTTTCTCCTCTTCTTGGGCCGTGAGGGATGAGGAGATAATGGCAGGTAGGGTCTCATTTTCTCCCAAGAAAATATACTTCAAATGGCTTGGTAATGGTTTTAGTTCGAGGACGGGTGCCTGAATGATGGACGGAAGCAACTTGTTAGTCAAAATAGGAATTGACTCACGATTAGGAAACTTACCATCATGCGTAGGCAACAACTCAAGGGCAGCAACCATCTCCCTAACTTCCTCACTATGAGGCACGGCATAGTGTGCTTTAGGTGTGTTGTGGGTTAGCCTAGGTGTTAACTCCTCGTTGTTGTGTTCCATGCCTCTTGTAATGGCTTTTTCAAGCGCATCATCATTCAAATCGTCAAGATATCCCTGTGCCAAAGAATCAATTATATCAATAGAGAAACATGAATGGTCCTCACTAGGGTACTTAATAGAATAAAAAAGATTGAAATTAATAACTTCCCCATCAAATTCCATGGACAAAGTTCCGTTAAACACGTCAATCTTGGTCCGGGCCGTTTTCATGAATGGCCTTCCAAGGAGGATGGGTAATGAAGTGGCATGATCCGATTCATCCATGTCAAGAACATAGAAATCCGCCGGGAAGATTAAATGATTAACCTGCACTAAAACATCTTCCAAAACTCCCTTTGGATAGGCGTTAGATCTATCGGCCAATTGTATGATTACACCATCATTTTTCAATGCTCCTAAGTTCATAGATGCATAAATTGAGTATGGCATAACATTTATAGAGGCACCTAAGTCTAGCATGGCAGATTCAAAATCGAATATTACCAATGACACAAGGAATTGTAAAACTACCTGGATTTTTGCATTTTGGGGGTAGTTTTCGTTGCAAGATGGCGAAGATATTTTCACTTACCTTAGCAACCTCCTTGGTCGAAATCCTCTTCCTAGTGGTGCACAACTCCTTCAAAAACTTGGCATAGCGTGGAACTTGCTTGATTGCATCCAAAAGGGGTATGTTAACTTGAACTTTCCTAAATGTCTCAAGAATGTCTTTTTCAGCTTCCTTCTTCTTCGTTTGCATGAACCTACTAGGAAAAGGAACATTCGAAGGAAAAACATTAGTAGGAACTGAATTTGACACATTCTTACCTTTATTAGACAGATTGGATGGTTTAGGGTCACTAGAAACTGGCGGCAAAGGGAGTTCCACCCTTGTCGTGGGTTTGGTTGCTTCCCCCTCTTCAAAGTGCAGTTTTTCATCCTCTTTGTGACCTGTTTTTGATGAAGAACCTGCCCCAACTTCTTTTCCACTTCTCAATACTATGGCTTTTGCACTTTCGAACCCTCCTTTTGGATTTGGAATGGTAGAACTAAGGAGTTGGCCTTGGTCTCGGAATTTCCCTACAAAATCTGCAATCTGCCCAATTTGTTTCTCCAAATGATCCACCCTTTTGTCATTGTTTTGCATTGCCTTGACTTGATTTTCTTGCCCCTGAGACAAGTTAGTTAGTAATTTAAGAAGTGTATCATTGTCTAAAGTGTTACCTGAACTTGTTTGGGCAGATTGTGGAGGTGCTTGTGTGGGTGTGTATGGCTTGTTGTAGACGCCCGGAGGTTGTTGCCTAAAGCCTCCTTGTGATTGGGGTTGTTGTGGCTCCCTCCACTTGAAGTTTGGGTGATCTCTCTAACCGGGATTGTAGGTGTTGGAATATGGATCGTTCCTTGGTTGATTTTGGCTTTGAAATCCAATTGCATTCGCGGCCTCCCATCCACCATTCTTAATAAGTTGAGGACACTTGTCAGAAACATGTCCTTGAATAGAACATACTCCACACACCATTGGTCCTTGGATCTTCATACCTTCGGCCATCTGAGACACAATAGAAGTAAGATTAGCTAATTGAAATTGAATATCGGATAAAGAACTTACCTCATTCACTTGTGGCCGTGGGTTATCCCTTTGTCCCACGCCTTCGTATTGTTGTGCATTTAATGCACGGGTTGCAATGAGTGCCTTGGCTGCCATGGGTGTTTTATCTACCAAAGCTCCTCCCGTCGAGGAATCTAGCATTTGACGTTCGATTGGTAGAAGGCCTTCATAGAAATATTGTAGGAGCAACTCTTCCTTCATTTGGTGCTGTGGACATGAAGCAACAAGTGATTTAAAACATTCATAATAAGATGGAAACGACTCACCTTGATTTTGTTGGATGCCACTAATTCATTTCCTCAAGAGAATGATCTTTGCAGTGGGAAAGAATTTCTCTAAGAATGCACGTTTCATACTTTCCCAAGAATTAACAGTTCCGGGGGCCAATTCATATAACCAATCTTTGGCCTTGTCCACGAGAGAAAATGGAAAGGCCTTCGTCTTCAAAATACTCCCATCCACGTTGATGGGTGTCATACTTGAGCAAACTACTTCAAATTCCTTAAGATGTTTGTTAGGATCTTCCATGGATAGCCCATGAAATTTAGGAATATGATGTAATAAACTAGACTTAAGTTCAAATTCGTCCGTCTTACCTTGAGCCGCCGCGGGGTATTGTATGCATAAAGGAACGACATTGTCTATACCTGAGGCAGAGAGCTCTTTGATGGTTCGATTGTCCATGACCATGGTTTGTACTTCCTCCACAAACTGTGTCGTGGCCTCTCCTTCCTTACCTCCTTCGTCAAACTCAGATGTAGAGCTAGGAGACGGTGGGTTAGGGTTTTGTTGATTCTTTTGCTTCCTCAAGGTCCGCTCAAAATCGTCGTCAAAGTCAAGGATGTGCTCACGAACAGGTTTTGAACTCTTAGTCATAAACTAGGACCTAGAAACAACAACAAAAATAAGGTCAGTAACTAAAACGAAAATATATGAAAAAAAAATAAAAGAATTAACGAGGGATTCGCAAAGTTGCTAATCCCCGGCAACGGCGCCAAAATTTGATGTGAAAATAGTTAAGCACACAAATTAACCCTCTTGTTGTCAAATTGTAGTAAGGATGCAAGTAGGGATCGTTCTGGACCGGGGATTAGGAGGGCTTGCTAAAGCCTCTAAACTGACTTAAAAACATAAAAACAAAGTTAAAAACGTTCACAAAGACTCAAAGGACTCAAAACAAGTTCAAAAGACTCAAAACTGCCTAAAAACACTAACTAGGCAGTTTCTGACCTTGAACACAATTTCGGACGAATTTAAGATTATAGGTTGATTCAAAACACTTTAAAACACAAACTAAACATATTCTAAACACTATAGAACAAGAAAGTAAAGGGGTGTTTTGATTTGACGAAAATTGAAATAACAAAACAAGTTATAAAACTAGGCAGATTGTAAAACGAATTTTTGGAAACAAGATGATGGATGGATTAGTTAGAGGTCCATTCTCCACACATGACACATTTGTATATGAATCGATTTTCCAATTGCTTTTCATTAACTATGATGCTCAACACCCCAAGTTAACCGTGATGCACTAATTAACCCTCAAATTTCCTTATGTCATTGAATTGGATGATGCATGCGACAATTCAAATCATTCTCCAACGGTCCTCAACATGAATGCATAGAAGAGATACAGTGAGAGATCATTATGCTCCATGAAAATCATAAGGGTTGACGAGGCAATTGTAACTATGAATGCATGATACTCTTGCCAAGAATTCAATTAACGCGGTTGTGACTAGCAACCTTCACTACTCATGTTTATAAACTTGTGACGATTAGGTGAAACTCGTTTATAAACTAGCATCAAGTTCATGCATGAAAACTAAGTATGCATCCTTAATCAACATACAAAAACAAGTTTTGAATAAAACAGATAATTGAATTGCAATCGCAACTTAACAAATCACAATTGGAAGAAATCAATTCATATCTCAAACATGTTCATGGCTTCAAACTTTCCCCTAACTAATTAGGGGTTTAGCCACTCATGATTACAGCAAACTCAGAAAGTAATAACAAAGTAAACATTGAAAACAAGAACGAAGTACACCTAAGAACGCTCCAATCTGCAAGCATGAAACGTTCAAGGCCTCCTTCCTCTCCTAATTGCTGCGGCACAAGGGTTTTGGTGAGTTTAGGGGTTTATGGATGATGTAGAATGATGGATTTAGGTTTGGGATGGATGTAAGGGACGCCAAGGGTTGGTTTTGGGCAGAAAATATGGAGAATGGTGAAGTATGGATGTGTTAGAGGGAAGGGATGAATTTCTGGCGTGAATGGTGAATGAATGAATAATTTGTGGCTGCAACAAGGAGGTTTATTAATAGGATTTCAGGAATTAAAACCCTAGGTTATTTAGGTAATCAGAATTTAAGTCAAAAGCTTTTAGAAATAGGAAATCAAATCAGAAAATTAAGGGAACCTCCCTAAAAGCTGCGGCAATGCATAAAACACAAAAGGAATGTGTTTTAATGCAAGGAAATAGGAAAGAACTATCTCCCTTGCACGGCAAGGAAGAGGAAAGGTCAAGGGAGGTGCACGGCAAGGCTTTTAAGAAATAAGTAAGTGTTTAATTCCCCAAATCAATTCTAAGAATCAGGAATTAAGTTAAATCCCTTTAGAATAGGTAGTTGAAATCAGGAATTAGGGGAAAAGGGCTAAGTCTTGCGGAAAAAGGGAGGAAAGGAAAGGGAAAGTGCAAAACTTGCAGATTTTGAGTGAAAGGGAATGTATAGGTGCGGCTAAGACTTTTAAGAAAGGGATTGTGACATAATCTTGCAGATTTTGGGAGAGAAAAGGAAGGTAAGGTGCGGCACAATTTAGGACATGTCTAGGGTGATAGGAGCATATTCATGCGACTTAAATGGCTTGTTCTCGTGCATTTACGTTATGTTTCTTTAGTTATTTTAGTACTTTAAGCTATTTTCGTGTGTTTGTAGGTCCAAAGGGCTAAAGGAGCAAAAAGATGCATTTTGGAGACTTTTGGAGCACTTTTGGGCTTAGGATGGATAGCTTATGCTTGGAGCCAAAGTGTTGGACGAAATTGAAGACCTAATTGAAGACCAAAGTGTTGGAACCTTGTTCCCTTTAGTTTTAGGACATTTAAACCTTTCCTATATCCTTAGCCGTGCATAACATTCCAACATTCCACTCATTCATTTCAGCCACACTCCCACTTATCATATCATTCACTTATCTTATCATCCACTTATCATATCATTCACTTATCTTATCATCCACTTATCATATCATTCACTTATCATATCATTCACTTATCATATCATACACTTATCATAACCATACACTTATCACTTATCACAACAACAACCTTGCACATGCACATTCATCCACATGCACCCATAATCATTCACTCATCTTTAATCCACATGCATCTTCCATAAATCAAATCAGCCACATCCACATGCACTTATTCCACTTCATCATTACACCACATTCTCTCTTTTTAATCCACATGCATTCACTCTTCATAAATAATTCACATGCATTCATCATCATCCCACCCTTTAATCACATGCATAAATCAGCACATGCATCTCCCATTCCCATCAGATTTCCATCATATTCACATGCATTCCATCCTTTAAAACATTGCACATGCACTCCCTTTAATTAATTAAGCCACATGCACTCCCATCCATTTCATCATTGCAGGCAACACATGCTTTCACATCTCATTTCCAAATTGTCCCCTTGCACATGCAGCCACTTATTCAAAGCACATGCATTTCCACCCTTTAATCACATGCATAAATCAGCCACATGCATCTCCCATCACCATTCCAGATTTCCACCACCCTCCTAGCTGTCATGTTCCCCCCATTTCACCTATAAATAACCCTTCATTGCAGCCACAAAGGGGGGGATCCATTCACCACAGAAATAAGGCCTTTGTGCCAGAAATTCACCCATTCCATACACTTCTTCCATTTTCAGAATGTAGACATCAAACACCCTTGCCGTGCTCTCCCTTACAATCCAAACACCATCCTTCCATTTTCACCACTCCCCAAACCATTCACACCATCAAACTATCCTTAGACCTTGTGCTACAACGAAGAGGAAGAGAAGAGTGCCTAAACGTTCATACAATTCAAGTTTGAGTTGTTGGAATGTTTAGGTGTTTCTTTGATTTCAATGTTTAATTTCAATACTCTTTGTTTTGTACGTATGAGGAATGGAAGAGAAGAGTGCCTAAACGTTCATACAATTCAAGTTTGAGTTGTTGGAATATTTAGGTGTTTCTTTGATTTCAAAGTTATGAGGAAATTCGAAATATATGTTTATGCTTACATTTTGATTTGATTACTTCTAATTGCGTTTCATAAGTTGTGATTCAATTTGTTTAACCGTTTGATTGATAACTTATTTATGTATGTTTATTGAGAGTGCACGCTTAATTTTCATGCATGAATATGACGCTAGAATATAAGTGAGTTTCACCTAATAGTTACGAACTTATATTCACAAGTAGTGGAGGTTGCTTATAAACAATCGCGTTAAACGAATTCTTGGCATAAGTTTCATGCGTATTCCATAGTAACGAATGCCTCGTCAACACTTATAATTTTCATAGAGCGTAATGATTCTTGCTTGTATCTCTATTATGCAATCATGTAGGGGACTTGTGGGGAATGTTTTGAATTGTTGTATGCGCTAACCCATCCAATTCAATAACGTTAGGAAGATTTGAAGGTTAATTAGTGCATCACGGTTAACTTGGGGTGTTGAGAATTCATGGTTTATTGAAATGCAATTGGAAATCATTTTATTATGCAAGTGTAACATGTGTGGAGAAGAACCTTCTAGCTAGCATTCATCCATTCATTTTCATCGCATTCATATTTACATTCTGTCTAGTTTATTAAACTTGTTTCGTTATTTCAATTTTCGTCAAATTAAAATCCCCCTTTACTTTATTGTCTAATTTAGTTAGAAAGTGTCTTAGTTTGTGTTTATAAGAGTTTTGAGTCATTTTGTTACACAAATTCGTCCAAATTTGTGTTTGTGCTCAAATCTGCCCAGAAAGTGGTTTTTAGGCAGATTTGAGTGTGTTTGTGTTGTTTTGAGTCTTTTGGTTTGTTTTAGTGTTTTAAAGTTTAGTTTTGCATTCTTTGAGTCTAGTATAGTGTTTTATATTGTTATTTTACGTTTGAATCAAGCCATAATCTTAAATTCGTCCAACATTGGGTTTAAGGTCAGAAACTGCCTAGTTAGTGTTTTTAGGCAGTTTTGAGTCTTTTGAACTTGTTTTGAGTCCTTTGAGTCTTTGTGAACGTTTTTAACTTTGTTTTTATGTTTTTTAGTCAAATCCAAGTGATTAACAATCCCTCCTAATCCCCGGTCCAGAACGATCCCTACTTATACTTATACTACAATTGTCAAAAAGAGGGTTTAATTTGTGTGCGTATAAAGCACGCATCATAGGGCTTCTAGAATATGTGATTTAGGCAACCAACATTATTTAGAAACTTGCACAATTGGAAACCTTTCAAAAATAGAAACTCCTCATAATGAAAACTGGTTTCCAATTCTTGATTCCTCCTTCTTCCTTCGATTCTAGGCTCACTTGGTCTTCAATTTCGTCCAACACTTTGGCTCCAAGCATAAGCTATCCATCCTTAGCCCAAAAGTTCTCCAAAAGGCTCCAAAATGCACTTCTTTGCTCCTTTAGCCCTTAGAACCTGAAAACATACGAAAATGACTTAAAAGACTTAAAGAACTAAGACATAACAACGTAAATGCACAAGAACAAGCCAACTAAGTCGCCTAAATATGCTCCTATCATATGGGTGCTATCACTCTATTTCCCTATATCCCTGCCGAATTGAGTTTGGGTCCAATCTTTAGAAGGGCATATGCTTGAGTTAAATGACATTTTAACGCATGGATCAGTCGAACAACATAATCCCAGCGTGTAACTAATAAGTTTCTGTGCCTGTCATGATCATCCCTCTGCATATCAATTAATCATTTGTCTTCCTAACAGATAAAAGGATGGTTTGGGGAGGATGATGGAAATGCTGCTACCGTCAACCAGTAATTGTTGAATCTACAAAAGGTGAACCCCTTCTTTTCAGTAAAAGACTTAATACAAAAGTTCTTTGTAATGTTTCATAACTTCATTCTTTTTCCTCTTAATTGTTTCATTACTGCAGATTTTGATGTTGCATCAAAGTTTTCTCTCTCACTCTTCCTCCTTTATTGGTTCTGATAGACAATGATGTGCTAGGGTAGTGTGTTTGAAGGTTCCCTTAGGTTTGAATCCTTCGTTTTCTGACAAGTCCTGAAAGTATTTTCCTGGAAAATATGGCCCTTCCTATTCTCTTTCTTTTATCTTGTGCGTGGTTATATCCCTTCCTATTTTCTGCAGCTTCTACGTGAATTGCATCACTCCCTAATTGGGCAAACTCGAATCTTTCCACCATTACTTTTCATCTCTTTTGCCAAATGCAAGTGGCCCTCTACCATAGTGGTGGAGAGGAGTGTTGCCCTTGCATCACGGCATGGGCTCGAACTGTTCCTATGATGCTGATTATTCTAGAATCACAAAATGGATCAGTCAACTAATATGAAATGTACTTATTCAGTCTTGGATGACATGATGTCTTGGTGTAGTAAGAAACAATGGATGGTAACACTATAAACTACAAAAGCATAATTTACAGCACTTATGGCACCTGAACAAAGTGCATGGTCGATGAGGTTGAATGATTATGCAGTGATAAATTTAATCAGTGGTCTGTTTAGCTATAGTTCAGAAAAGGACTTAACAGTTAAGACGCCAAGTTGTAAAACTACGATAGCAACTCAATACGACGAATAGAGCAAATGAAGAGAGAGGCACTCGCAAGGGGGAGTGTTCAGTCACCACCGGTCCACCACCTCTGTTTTTCTCAATTGATCAATAGACTTCTTTACCCTGTCATCTCCTTCTATAATTCTTCTCATGCTTATTTGAGTGACCGCCGCTCCTCTCAACCAATGACAGAAAACATAGAAGTATAAAAACGGACATGATTTTCTCTATATGTAGTAGTGTAGTTATAGAAAGCTCGATTAGCATTGGTTTACATGTATTCAAGACATGGCGACTAATTTCAAGGACGGAGATTATGCTAACGAATTTATAGTTGTCTAGTATGTTTTTAGCTTTCCATCTTTTTCTATTCCTGTTATCTGTAGGTGTGTTGTATGCTGTTTGCAACATGATTATTGTTGTTGTGCATTTCTTTTTCGTAATTTTTTTTATTGTTGAGTTTAGGGCAAGTCATTTTGATGAAAGGAGAGGACTAAAACGATACCTCCAACGAAGACATGGATAGGCGATGGAGATGGAGATGGAGATAGAGATGTTACTGGAAGACGGGAAATTAGAATGATTATATACTTTTAGTAATAATTCTGAATAGTATATAGGGCTAAGTCACAAAATAGTATATACAACCAACCAATATAAAAGTAAAATCAAATTCCAATTAGTGGAGTTGTATGTCTACAGCAACAAAATAAGAAAGCCAAAAAAAAAGCAGAGTCCTAAAAAGCTTCCAGTGATCCCTTCAGGAACATCCGATAAAATTGAAACGATATATAAAAAGCTTACAGTGGTCCTTTCGGGAACATCCGATAAAATTGGAACGATATATAAAAAGCTTCCAGTGATAGGGTAAGCAAAGCAATTTTTTTACAACTGCAAAGTTGGCACAATCCATATTGGAGGTTTTCGGCTGTTCTTTACAAAGGCCATAACATCTTTGGTGTATGACTTTGAAATATCTTGTCCTGTGATGATGTTATACACACCAGTCCATAAGGCCCGACATCAAGGCTCATACGATCAGTATCGTGATTGTAGTATATACAATTCGCTTGACATTCTGGAAGCTTTGAAGCCAACACACACATACTGAATAATTGTCACCCAAAAACAGTGCCTCATCACATAAGGTGTCCATCGCAATCCACTTACGTTTAGCGTAATCCAATTTGAAAACTTTAAATTTCGTCGTCTCGCGTGTTCCATCTTCAAAATCTCAAATATATCTTTGAACCATCAACAATTTTTCCTCATTTGAATTCACGAGATATGTCTTGAAGCAAGGATCCTCTGGTTTTTTGGGTGTTGCAATCACTTACCTTCATGTAGGACCGACGGGTAAGATGAAACGACAAGAATGTTCTTCTGTTAACAAGGTAAAACTTATCTTGGAAGCAAACAACGTCGTCTAACATTTTCCATCGCCTATCTACGTAAGTCTTGTTCGGGCGAAGGTTTCTCCGGAGAAGGTTCCTCGGCTCTCAGCACAGCTCCTCAAAGGATTGGCACTTTGGATGTGTAGTTGGGCTCTTGTTTGCTGATGTGCTGCAAGAAGAGGACATAGTTAGTTTTGAAAGGTGCATTTGTGGGGCCTTAGGTGTAGGCCTTGAGGCTCGCAATCAAAACTAACTAAGTGCTAGGCGTGCCACTGTTATCTCAGTATAGCAGATGTAGAACAAGATTGTGTTTAGTCAATTACTTGTGCCCCAAGTTACTCCGACTTCTTGTTATCAAATGATTGTTGTAGATGGGTTAAGTCCATATTAAGTTCTTTTTCTTGCCTTGTGACCAAGGACTTTTAGTTCATAGTCTTGTATATTTGAATGAGGGGAGTCCAGAGCCCTTAAGTCATCTGTTTGGTTTTTGATTGGTTTTAAATAAAAGCATATCCATTAAACTGACCAGATCCAGATACAAATAAGACTTTTAAAGTAGGAAAATAGGCGGATATGACTTGAATACATACTGGAGAATGCATTAAGTAATAGATCTACAAATTCAGACGGCAAACAAAGAGATTCGGGCAAGATTTCACCTTGTCTGGCAAGGTTGAACCTCTTGCAATCACTTTTCTTTGAGTTTATAGAGGTTTCCATGCTAAAAAGGGATGGATGGTAAACTAGTTTACACAAGGGAATCGATACTAGGCCACTAGGGGTGATAGCAGAGCTTCTAAGCAAGACAAAAGATAGCTTTTGTGAAGGAGATATCCTGGAAATGATTGAGATCTAGGCTAATTATAGCTTTTAGATGTAAATCTGGCTTGAAAGTAGAGTTTGTATGTTTGTTTGTTTGATTGGTTGAGTGTCCTTGTCTCTGGGGCTTATTCCTCATTTTATAGGCAAATTAGCTCGACTGCAGTGACTTTGCTTTTTCCCGAAAGCACTTGGAGGGTAGTAAGTCATCAACTTTTTACTTGTATTCCCACTGAAAAGTGATTTTTGACTGATTGTGAGTTAATCCCCATCACTTGACATTTAAATCATAGGCACATGGCTTATGCATTAATGGGAAGACGCCAATTTGTCTCTGGGCTTGATACTTGGGCTTCGGGCAACTCTCCCTTTAGTTGGTATCTCTTGGCTTCCACACACTTGCAACCCAATGTTCAAATATTAACTCAAACAGTGCCCCATTTAATCATTGTTAAGGTTGCAACCCAGGCGCTAATAATGATTAAATAGCCGTTGCACGCCTTCTCTCGGGACTTGCACCATTTAAGGCAACCGTTTGTTAACTAAGACCTTTGCATTAACCCACGAATTCCACCGTTAAATAACCACTTATTATATAATCCTCACTTAACCTCTTCAGCAAAGCACCTTAACCATTTCAAGCCTTCGAACTTCCAGAAATTCCAGTACGTTCTTGCCTTCTCAGTTCTTCAATTCTTGCCCCTTAATTCCAACGTTTCATCTAATCTTCTTCTCAAAGTCCTCAATGGCACCTAAAGTTACTCGAATCCAATCCTTATGCGAGAATGGTGAGGGGATTTCCGCTATGCGCTGTTTACTCAATGACCTTCATCACCCTTGGGCAGGCCTGCACACTGAACTCTTCTTCAAGGAGGGATGAGTGCACTTTTTGGGACCTACATGGATTTCTCAAGTTCCAATTGTTGTTGAAAGCAACATGCCCAAGGAAAAATCAACTTTTATAATATCCTCAGAAAGGTGCACTGCTTCTAGCTTCTGTTTTAGGACTTCAATGGCATTGAGAAGTAGCCGAGTAGCTTTAATCACACTAGTTGATTCTACTTGTGGATATAAAGCTATCTTCTCACACACGCGTGGGCGGCGCGTGTGGCCGTGCCTTGGCCGGCGCGTGGGGGCGCTTGCGGCGTCGAAAAATTATTTCAAAAATATGGGGATGTTCCTGAGGTTGAGTAGATCACGTTGGTGTGTTCATACACTCCATTTGAGTATTGTATGAGAAGTTATTTCATATGGTTGGTTATGTGCTTTAAAATTAACGTATTTATAGTTGTTTCGCATATAGGTGAGACCTATCCCGAGGACGAGCGCGATCACTCGAGGCAAGGGGGTTACGACCCTTCTACATACTAGTGAGTGGGCTTTTGGTTTTCTGTATATACCTATATACATATGTTTTTCCCAGAAAGTGAAATGAAACGTTTATACGTTTATATGCCATGCATTATGTTTGCCGTTTGTTTATGCATTATTAGTTGCATAAATATATATATATATGTGTGTGTGTGTGTTGGTGCTGTGGACATACAAGTAAGTGCCAGGTAAGTTATGGTTTATGTTTATGTTCAATAGTGATTTGAGATGCATAGAGAGCTCATAAACTGCACCCCCGGTGTTAGTGCTCCCGCCCAGAGTTGGGCATAATCCTTCACGTGATGTTCACCTCCCGCACCACACGCTCATCTTGGATCCAAGTTAGGTGTAAGTCCTGTTGTACAGACCACTTTAGGTGGTTCCGACTCGTAGGTGACCCGCGATTATTCGTCCAATCTTCACGTGATCGTAGCACTTGAGCGTACTTATTATACACCCAATCCTGTCGTACAGACCACTTTAGGTGGTTTCGACTCGTGTGTAGGTATAGTTAGTGAGTTGGAGATTTGAGCTTTAGATTCAGCCGTACAGGTCACGTTAGGTGACTCCGGCTGACAGATTACATGGCATTGTTTGGCATCACTTGAGTACTTGCATTTTATTTCGAGGCATTTGGCATGGCATATTTCTGAGCATGATTTATATATATATATATATATATATATATTCTATTTTCTGGGAAGTATACAGGTTTTACGGCGAGGGGTTAGAACTGTGTTTATGAAATGGTTTTTGAAAAGCTTTGTTTTTGCCCACTCACGCTTTCTGTTTTGCGCCCTTCCAGGTTCTAGTTGGCTAGCACTTGTGGTGGCTCCCCAGAGGACTTTCCCGGAATATCTGACAAATTATCACCAGTGTAGGACTACCTTTGGGTGTGTTTATGTAGTGTTGTTTCTCCCGGACTGCATTAGGTCTTCCGTGCTCTAAACTTTGTTTTTCACACTTCTGCTTGCACATGTATGTTCTTACTTTGTGTATAGCTGGTTTTTATTTATTCGTACTTTTATTATTATTATTATTATTTTATTTTATTTTATTTTTGCTTCCGCACTGTGCACATGGTTACGTCACTTCCACGTGACGGCCAGCATGCCCTGATCTCGGTCGGGGTGTGTCATTGTTACTATGGCATCCGGTCTAATTATATACAAGGTAATAATTAAATTTCTCTTCAAATACATTGCATCATTAAATAAAGATGTCATCTAATGGTGAACTTGTTCTATTTAAGTTACTCTCTTATTACTAGAGGGGAAAAATTATATTCATCACCCACGTGAGGCTAATGTAGCCTCTTACCCTTCTTACATTGAACCCTACTTATATTTACAAACAGTACTTTCGGTGTGGCATGCTCTAATCAACTTGTACCTTAAACTTTTGTGTACTTAAAAACTGTTTCTTAATTTTCAATATTCAATGAAAAATGCCAACACTCTATCTAAACGCAGAGTGAATAAACCACAATTTCAATTTTATTATGTACACTTAAATTATGCACCAAAGGCGAGTTTGATTTCATCCTTTCCCTAGTATCATTTGTATAGTTTTTTTTTTTTTTTTTTTATGAACAAACAACATTATCTAAACTATGGAGAGTCAGCTTATCTTTACAATAGATTAGCAATAATAAGGTTTAAATTCATTTTTAACGAAAATAAAATATAAATCTCTTACTTACAAGTAAAAATGATCATTAAACTGCGCGAATAAGAAAAATCCTAATTAAAAGTTTAGGCCGAAAGAAGAAGTAGCATAAAGTCGAATTTATGTTGTTGGATCCACTGTGAAGTAATTGAGGCCCGGGTTCTTAACCGACCCGTTAGATCGTCTTTGATGGCCGAAGCCTGTAGAGAAGTTGCAGAAGCTTGAGCAACTGAGAGAGAGAATAAAATTAAAAAAAAATGGGGGGTGGTAGTAGAGGGAGCAAGAAAATACTGGTGGGTTTGGTGCTGGTCATGTTTCTAGGAATCGCCGTCTACTTGCGGCTATGGACCATCGACTACTCCATTTCTTCCGATGAATCCGAGCTCCTCAGGTTTGCTGTTTGCTTCCCATCTCATCTTTTTCTACTGCAAATCTCAAATTTGTTCTCAAGGGTTCATAGTTTTGCGGATTCCATGAATGATGGAATGAATGAATGAATGAATGAATGAATGAATTCCCATTAGATATACCTCAATTAAATTAAGCCCAAGTTCTTAGATTTTACTTTCCATTAGTGATTGATGAGAAATTCCAACATTGTGTTTTGGCTCATATGGTTCATACTCGGTCTTATTGTTATATGATCTCACATGTACACTTTAATTTTCAGAGCTTCATATGGCACGAATGTTAATAATGTTTCCATGGAATGAACTGGGTTTATTTTTATTTCTATGGGATTTTGGGGTTTAGTTGTATGTGGGAGTTTACTTGTTATTTCTGTTTCTAATTTTGTTTTAGAGAGTTTGTCACTCAATTTTATATGCTCTTTCTATCGAAATCTTGTAGGCGGCAGTTTGACCTTGCGAATAGGGAAGCAATGGATGAATCTGCTGAGTGGAGGCTGAAATACGATGAAGAAGCCGAAAAGGCTACCAAGTGTATGAATCAACTCAAACAGGTTCGCGTCATATTCTTCCTTTCTTTAAATTTATTTGCATAACTCTTTCAACAATTAGAGTTTTCATTTGTGTGTTTAATGCTGGTATTGATTGTAAGTTGTCATTGTTATACACTAATCTGATTGGAGTTAATATAAACTCATTGTTGTGGGAAATTAGTTTTCGTATTATTTTTGGAGAGTGTGATTGCATGCTTAGAATAGTAAGGATTGTCAAAGCAAGATTAGTCTTTGAAAATGATCTCTGCATCGAAAGATAATTAAACCCACTTTGGAAAAACTAAACTATGGGTGCTATCACTCTATTTCCCTATATTCCTGTCAAAGTGGGTTTGGGTTCAATCTTTGAAAGGGCATCCTTGAGTTAAAATGATCAGTCGAACGACATAATCTTGGGATGTAACTAAGAAGTTTCTGTGCCTGTCATGATCATCCCTCTGCAGATCAATTAATTGTTTGTCTTCCTTACAGATAACGGGATCATTTGGGGAGGGTGATGGAAATGCCGCTACTGTCAACCAGAAATTGTTGAAACTACAAAAGGTGACCCCTTTCTTTTCAGTAAAAGACTTGTACAAAAGTTCTTGTAATGTTTCATAACTTCATTCTTTTTCCACCCAAACGTTTATCTTCTTTCAATGTCATCTACCTTTATGCACCCTTTAGTAAACCATGTTAAGGAGCTCATTAGAAACCATGCTGAGGATGGCTTGCTCGTATTATTAAATACCGATTGTTAGAAATCAAATATGATCTGAACCCAAATAATGTGTATTAACTGCGGATTTTAACGTTACATCAAAGTTTTGTCTCTCTCTTTTCCCTTATCAGTTCAGATGGACAATGATGTGCTGGTGTAGTGTGTTTGAAAGTTCCCTTAGGTTTGAATCCTTCCTTTTCTTAAAAGTCCTGAAAATATTTCCCAGGAAAATATGGCCTTAGTCGAACGGATGAAAGCCTTGAAACAGGAGCTTGAGGCTGAGAAGCTGAAGTGCAGCGTTCAATAGGTTATTATATCATCAAGGGTCAAATGATTCAAAATAATCAAAGTCACCGCATTTTTCGTTTTGTCCAATTCATGTACTCTCGGTCTCAACACACCCCTTAAGAACACCAGTTGGAAAGTTTTTAGCTTCAGTGGTTACTTAAACCATGAAACACATATTTTTGGACGAGATGCATGTGCCCCCTTACAGATCTTAATCCATGCTGCTTTCCAGGAAACTGAGGTATTCGGGTAATGACTGCGTTTCTTCTACTAAATATACAATGATTTTTCCAGTTTGCACCTTACTTATCTTTATGCTCAGGAACCATTGTAAATTGTTCAACCTCAAATGTACCATTTTCCTTTCCTCGTAAAATTCCTTCTTGTTATAGATCCCATGGTTTTTCAGAGCCTGTAATTCATTTGATTGAAAGCGTGAAATATCAGATGTCCGATTGTCTTTGTTCGTATGGCTTTTTATTTCAAATTTCTGTTATTGTTATATACTAATAGTAATTTTCCCATTTTTTTTGTTGGTAAAGAGAATAAAAACTGGATAAAGAGTTTGTGTGGACAGGCATTACAATTACTACTTAAGATAATCGTACCCCTCCTGCAATCTTTCCCTACAGGAAGAGAACTAGTTTCGATCGCCGGGGGTTGTGGAGCCGTCGGGTTCTGCAGGGTTAGTTCTCAGGTCATGGAGAAATCTTGTTATTGTCAGCACAAACACTTCATTGTCCTCCTGTTGACTTTCTGGGGCAGGAGCAGTTGTAGAATCTGTCATGTATAGCAAAGAGAAACAAGAATTTAATTGCATTGCAGATTTAGCATGCACATAATTAAGTAAGATTTAAACAATGAACTAATCGAAATTAGCTAATAAGTGATCTTGCTGGGGAGACCTTTCGTCGCTTAGACAGTCTGCTCCTGGTGTCCATCATCTGAATCAGTTCATCAAACCGAAAAACAGAGATTAAACTGAGTATTAAGGATGCTCGAAGCGGTAATTATCTGGCTAATACCGATTTACGAAGAAGGTTAAATATAGATTAGGGATTTAAGATGCGTTGCACACTCTTACCTGTTTTACTATTTTTCCATTAAGTCCTTGCACACTGAGATAGCCTTCTTTCCTCCTCAGCTTCCTTATTAGACATAGTGCTCCAACCCTCAAGCTCTCAAACCCTTACCTCTCTTTGGGACAAATTGTTCAAGAAAACAGCAAGGGTTGATACCTATATATAGCAATGGTCAAGGTGCTCGAAGAGCATGCTAGTCGTGGTTTCTCAAACCTTACACCGCCGTTACCAACTGTCATGATTATTGCTCTATGCCGCCATTCGCAAAAAAGGAGAAGATATATACCGTTATATTGCTTGCCACTTCTTCTCTCTTACACTTATAACACTATTCTCGTGTTAATCACACGCACAAATGGAGGTATAGTCTAACATAAGAGTTAAACGCTTACCAAAAAGAAGATATGAATCTTAGAAAAATGCACTCCATTACCGATTATAATTATATTCCTTAAACAACTCAATTTACGATGTTCTTATTCATCAACCATTGTCCATGAAATTTTTTCATTGCACAACTTACCGTATGGTGTCGAAATCTAATATATATGTTTGGGCTTAATTTACTTCTTTTAAGAATAATTGAGGAGATGGAAGCATAATTATTTGGTCACTTACCTAAAAATTGCTTCCATAAACCATGGAAAATTGGTTTCAACGTGGAATTCATGGATTGTGATTACTTTATCCCCTTGAAGAAAAAGCTACTGTTAGGATAAAATTGGCTATTCCTAAACAAAACGCCTGAGTCTGTAATCTTAGACTAGTGCTTGTTTTCAGTTGTAATTATTTTAGTCTAAGTTTGTCTCACATGCTCTCGATCACAAAATGATAAACGTTTTCAGAGACATTCACTCAGGTAAATTTGGCATGCATATTCATATAGTCTAAATTTGCATTCAATGGGCCATTTAGTTTAACTATGCTTTAGTTTAAGCCCATAATTTTAAGTCAGCTTAAAACCCTAGCATATATATGCATATATACCTTTGGGATCCTAGTCTTGCCGCATAACCTTGTTTTACTTTTAAGAATTTAACTTGATGTTAATGTCTCGGGTTTTGCATATATATCCCTTCACCTAGTTATCTCATTATATCTTAACTGGTAAGTGATTAGGTCTTATTAGGCTTGTGGCTCACGCGTATATGATAGGGATAAGAGAGTCTAGCTGCTGCACATATAAATAGAAGTCCTAGTTACCTGGTTGGGTGCTGCCGCATAACACAGACTGGTTAACTGAGCATCAGCACCAAGTGAATATGTTTTTATGTTTTGTTTGCCGCATGCATTAGATCAGTTTAGAGTTTTTCCTACTGCTGCTGCACATGCATTTAGGTTGTTTCCGTATGATATAAACACTAGCAGCAATGCATTAAACAGATAGAAAATTCATGTGACGCATGCCCTTGGGTTAAGTCGGTTTATATTTTCATCTTGATGAATCAGAGTGTTTTTTAGTTTGCTTTTAACACATGATATATCATTTGAAAGCAAACGTTTGTTAGCAGCCCTAAGTGCAATGAGAGTTATTTTTCGTTTCAGAAAAATCAGTTTATTGCCAAGTGTTTTTCAAAGAAAATATTAGTTTTTGTTCACTGATTTTTCATGCGCTTCAATTGAAATCAATTATGAAAATGTGCCTTGTGATTTTCATAATTGGTTGATTTCCAAAAATCATTTCATTACATACATTTTGCATGATTGAGTTAGTATCTTGCAAAGTTCGAGGAGACAGTGATTGACGGCTGCGTTAGTGTCATGCCACTTCTACTCGAAGACTGAAGAGAGATCGAGTAGCAAAGCGCGGAGACAAAACTGCCTACTAGTATGCGTGTTTAGCTGATGAGTTTTGTAAGTCTTTCTGTACTTATTTCTCTTAGTGTTTGTCCTGGCTTGGGAGCCCGAGGATTTTCCCAGTGGTGGGTTTTGCCTCCTTAAATCCTACATCCTTGTGCATTTTTTATTTATCGTTTTAATTGCATATGAGTATGATAGTTTGATATGTGATGTGAATGTGAATTTAATTTGAGAACTGAAAATTAAATTGAAAATTGAATTGGATTTTTAAGTTGGAACCTATTCACCCCCTCTAGGTTAAACTAGTACCATCCTAGAACTTTCAGCTACTGATTGTATTTTGCCAATCGACTGGTCTTTCTTTTCATTACCTATTGCATTTCAAACCACAATTCCTTGAGCAAAGACCAACCCTTTTGTCATTTTTTTAACACTAATCATAGATGCTTTACGGATTACATGATTATCCGCATCAAAACTCTTCCTAAAGTAGTTCTAAAGAAACTTTCATGTAAAGGAGATTATCCATTATCTGTGAGAAAAAGCAGAGGAAAGGACAAAAGGGGTATATCCGCGTCGCGGATAAGTTATTTTAGTTCTAGAGTTTAGCGTCAGCGTTTATGATAATAACACAGCAACTATGAGAGCAGTAACTATGGCACTTGAAGAAAGTAACATGAATGGCTATATCCTTTCATCTGCTATTTCTCACAAATAACGTATATCCTTGTTGTATGAATGTTTCTTTGGAACTACTTTAGTGAGAGTTTGATGCAGATAATTATGTATTCAGTTAAATCAATTAAAGCATTTATCATAATATTAAAAAATGAAAAATAGTTTTTTTTTTCATGGAATTGAGGGTTGAAATGTAATAGGTGTGAAAGAAGACAAGTCGATTGGCAAAATGCAACTATTCGCTTTTGTTTCAAAAGGATAAAGTAATCATAGCTCATGAATTCCATGTTAAAACCAATTTCCATTGTTTATGAAAGCATTTTCTAGGTTAATAGAGTACATGAAGCCCATACATATATATTTGATTTCTACACCGTGAGAATTAAGTTGTGCAATGAAAAAATGGTTGACAAATAATAAAGACGCACGTTAAGTCCAAAACATATAATTGTAACCGGCAACGAAGTGCATTTTTCTAAGAACATCTATATCGTTTTTTATTTTTTTTATTTTTTTATTTTTTATTTTTTTATTTGTAAGTGCTTAACTCTTATGCTAGCTTATATCTCCATTTTTAGGTGTGATTAACACAAGATTAACATTTGAAAATGGAAGAGAGAAGAAACGGCAGACCAAATAACGGTATATATCTTCACCCTTTTTGAGAATGGCGGCATCGAACAATAGTAAAGAGAGTTGATAACGGCCGTAGAAGATTTATGAAACCATGACTGACTGACCGAGAGTCCCTCAAATACTTCAAAAGCACTCGAAAGATCTTGATAATTCACACTAGGGATGTCATATTCCTTTTCTGGAACGAGAAGAACACAATATGTCTACAGGGATAAAAGCGAGGGTGTAACCCAACTACTTATAAGCTCACATAATATAAGATTCATTCTCAAACAGTTTTCATTCTTTCTCTAAGTTTGCCACTGATGAGTCCATATTATACCATATATTTTACCCTATTCTTAGTATTAATTTATTGGTTATACAGGTAGAATATATTTTAAACTATCTAAGTGTCTTAGTGATTCGCGACTATTAGGATATTTAGAAAAGTAATTTGATGCAATTTTGGTCTGAAGGTTCCCTGAAATTAGTGCTAGCTTCTTGTGGTTAATAATTGTAATTTCACTTAGGATGAACACCACGTCTTAAGGGTTGCATGATTTTTCAAATGATTTTCATAAAGCATAATAAGTCTTTCATGTTCATATTTGATCCGAAGGTCCGGACGGGTTGCATGTTAGATATACGTTATATGTTGGAGGTTCCAAGTAGGATATATATTTTGAAAGCGTAACCTTCAAAATATGCATGTGTAATTCATAAATAATTGGAAGAACTACGTAGGATTTCTAAGGTGAAGGATGAACCCTAGGGCTTTTACAAATTGATTTTCTTTAAATTAGTTTTTAGTTGACTTATTTAATTGTTTTTAGTTTAAATTCGTTTTTATTATTTTAAATTCTAAAATCAATATTTTTCAAACTTTGTTTTAAATAAATAATTAAGAGTTGGTTTTAAACACAAATTATTCATTCAATCATTGTGAAAAATGATGTTGCTTGAGCTACTATACTACGACAACTTTATACTCTTGCAAGTATTTTTAAGTGTTTTTATCCCTACTTTTATAGGCGGTAAAAATTCCTTTAAGCTACAATTACCAATTGATAGGGAAGTAGAATAATTTGGTCCTTAACCTGAAAAATGCTTTCATAAACCATGTAAATTCGGCTTCAACATGTAATTCATGAATTAGATTACGTTATCAATTGAAACAAAAGCTAATGATTGTATTTTGCCAACTTGACTTCTATCACACCTGTTGCATTTCAACCCTTAATTCCATGAGAAAACGTGAAAATAAAAACACTACCCTTAATAGCTAATTACATAATTATCCGCACAACTTTTATATAAAAATTTGGGTAATATTAGGGAGACTAAATTTGTAAACTAAATGACGTGTCACTAATAAGAATAAGTACGTTTATCAATATTTAAGTAATAAAACAATCATCAACTTCCATGTCCTTTAATTTGTAAAATTTTGTCTATAAATTTAGGAACTAGATCCTCTCCGGATCCCTTCCTCCTAATCCACTAAGTCTAGGGATCCGTGCTGTTGAAATTTGATCCAACGGCTACGAACATGTTCCTCTCAATTGATTTGCAATTTGGTTTAAAAAATTTGGCCTCCATAGCATTACTCTAAATTCTAAATTTAGCCTCCCTAACATTACCATAAATATTTCTAGAGAATCTTTCATGCAATCTAGATATAACCCTTCTCTTCCTTTCTCAGACATCAAAAATGAGGAGAAGAAGCGGGAAGGAAGAAAAGAGGTGTATCCCATTGCATGCGAGTCATTTTCGTTCATCATGGAATGCACCAGGGGATCTCGATCTTGCCCGCAGATTTTCTAATGTTGCTTTCAGTGCTTATATAGAGCCCTAGGAAGTTTTAAAGCAAGTTTAAGGTAAATGGATCACATAGGCAACATTTTGTATCTCTCAGGCACTTGCTAGGCAATGAGTGAAAGAATTGTATGTTTTATGGACTTTTACAAACCATACAATTGTAAAACGCATTGCAAGAAACCAACAATGCCGAAAAAAGATTTCATAGTAAAAAAAATATCCAAAATTTGTACACATCTCCATGTTAAAGGCTATTATCATCTCAATAATACTCTGCCAAAATATTTCTATGTACAAAATAAGGGCAATCCAACAATTAACCTGTAGAAGCACAATCATCGCTCTTTGGTTTGAATAAAAAGGCCTAAAAGCTTTCTGGTTTTTGGCAGAGATGTCTCCACACCAAAGAGGCCAAAAGTTGAGAACATCAGAAGGCTCTAATCACTGATGAATATTCTTCCCTATCAGTGTTTCACCGTGAAGCAAGCGACCAGAAGTTTAACGAAACGATGGTGACACAGCTAACCAGCTGATAAAAGCCATAGCTGTGGCAGTCTCATACCTTTTGCAATGGTTGAAACCACATTTGTTACGATCATTGGCAATGAGAATGGTAATTCCAGCAGAAGCTCACGCAGCAGCAGATGTAAGAGAAAATGTGATCGGTACGAAAAGAAACACCCGTATATTTGTAAGCTTGTGAATGGACAGATTTAGGTCTGGAACGATGGGACTCAATGCACTCTGATGCAATAAATATACTTTTCTACTTCCAAACATTTACACAGGTACATATTCACAAAGCATTTCGTGAACAAATGAATGAAAAACAGATATATATCTATCCTAGAAATGAAGGCAGCGTCTCAAATGGCAAAAAAGGACACTAATTTTTTTGTGCATAATGATAAGAGCATATTTATGCTACTTAGTTATGTTGTTTCCTTGCATTTAGTGACTTAATTACTATTTATTTTAGTGTTTTAAGCTATTTTCGTATGTTTTTAGGTCCTAATAGCAAAAGGAGCAAGAAAGGGCATTTTGAAGCTAAATGGAGCAGTTTTGGACATGGATTGGATAGCTTAACCATGGAGCAAAGAGGATGGACGAAATTGAAGTCAAGAAAGGGCTAGGAAAGGCTAAAAATCTGGAGAAAGGAGTCCAAATGCAAAGAAGATGAGGAAATAGCAAGAAATAAGGAACCTTATCCAACCTTATCTTATCATATCCTAACCAACCTTATCCTTTCCTAACTCTAACATTATCCTATCTTATCCTATCCAAATCAGGTTGTGCCTTAAATATAGCTATTTAGGAGGGATTAGTTATGCATTTAAACACTTAAACTCAGATTCTAGAAGCATAAACCCTTTGTATGCCGCATATAGGCCATTCCTTGGAGGTTTAGGAGTTGTAATCCCTTTCCTACACCTATGCCATGAGTCCTTATCCATTTAGGTCCAGAAATCTGCCCTTTATCCCTTCTCGAAGTCTAAATTTTGCCAAAAAATACATAGTTTCTAGAAGCCCTTAATTTCTGGCGAAAATTCCCTATCCCTTTCCCTTTTGGTTTCTACAAAGACTTAACCCTTTTCCCATTGGATTGTGCAATCCTTTTCCTTCAGAAATTGTGCATAAATTAGCCTATAAATAAAACCTTATGCCGCACCATTCAATCCATCTATTCACTCATTCATTCATTCATACTTTCAGCCATCAAACACCACAATTCACCCTACACCACCCTAGTGCCGCAAGCAAGGAAGGAAGGAGAAGAAGACTTGTGCAATCTGCCATCCAAGGAGGGTTCGAAATCTGCCATTGGAGTGTGGAGCGTGTCTAGGTGTATTCTATCCTTAGTTTTAGTTCAATGTTTATATTAATTTGGTTTTCAATTATGATGAACATGTGGAACTAATTTCTTTTTAGTTAGAGGTGAATTTGAAGCCATGATTATATGTTTTATATGAATTGATTATATCTAGTTATTGTTTCTTAAGGCATGAATGTGATTTGCTTACCTAAGTTATTAAAACTTGTTTATGTATGTGGGTTGGTGGTCGACACTTAATTTGCATGCATGAATTTGATGCTAGAGTATAAGGGGGGTCTCACGTAATAGGTATTCACTTATATTCACAAGTAGTGGAGGTTGCTAGTCACAATCGTGTTAAGTAAATCCTTTGTATGAGTCTCATGCGTTTCATAGTGATGAATGCCTTGTCAATGCTTATGGTTTTCACAAAACTTAATGACTTTTGATAGGTATCTTTATTATGTGTTTCATATAAAGGACTTGAGAAAGATAATTTGGTTGCGATGCGTATTCCATCTAATTCAATGAAATAAGGAAAATTTGATGGTTAGTTGTGCGATGCAACTAACTTGGGGCGTTGTCATTCATAGTCTCAAGGAATAATAACTGGAAATTAGTTTATATGCATATGTCATGTGTGGAGAATGACCCTCTAACTAGCCTTTCACCTATTTAATTCACCTAATTTCGTTTTTACAAAGTGTTTTCTACAAAGTTTTTGTTTTAAGTTTTAAATTCGTCAAAAACAATCCCCTTTCATTTAGTCTTGTTATTTTAGTCAAAATCTATTTTCTTTTAGTCTTTTGAGTCAAGTTGAGTCTTATTTTCGTCAAAATCACTTGTTGGGTCTAGAATTGAGTCTTTTTGAGTGTTTGTTGCTGTTTTAAGTGTCTAAAGTTAGTTTAGAGTCTATAGGGTCTAGTTTAGTGTTTTTGAGTCTTATTTGTATTGATTAGCATCCCTAGTTAATCCCCGGTCTAGAACGATCCCTACTTACATATCTACTACAATTGTCACAAATAGGGTTTAATTTGTGTGTCAAGTTAATTTTCACATCAAATTTTGGCGCCATTGCCGGGGATTAGTAAAATTGCTAATCCCTCTGTTTGTTTGTTTATTTTTCTTTTGATATTTGATTTAGTTTTATTTCTTTGATTTTAGGTACTAGAGAAGCAAGACATGGCAATTGCTAATCTTCAAGCTCAAATAGCGAATCTTACTTGTCAGTTATCACAGTATGCCGAAGGGTCCACAATGCAAAGTGTCCGTACATTTGTTGCTTCTTATAGTCAAGAATATCAAGCAAATCAATGTGCACAAAGAGATTGGAGTGATCATTCAAACTCTATGTGGTGGGAATTTTAACAAGTTGAACACAAAGGATATTGGCAGCTATACAAGGAGTTCTATTCAACGCCTATGCAGCCACCACAACCTCATATACAATATGCCCAACCAAACTCAGGTTCGTCAATAGATTATAATCAAATTCCTAATGAATTAATTTCTTTGGCGCATGGCTCACAAAATCAAGTCAAGGAGGCTTAACAAGGAGAATATTGGCAGCCATATGAGGAGTTATATACAACACCTATGCAGCCACCACAACATGCCCAAACAAATTCAGGTACGTCTTTGTATAATGATACGCTTATTAAGTTACTCACCAATTTGTCTCAGTGGCAAGAAAATCAAAATAAAGCAATGCAAAATCAAGACAAAAGGTTGGATGACTTGGAAAAGCAAATTGGGCAGATAGCAGAGTTCGTAGGACAATTTCGAGACCAAGGCAAACTCCCTAGTTCAACCATTGCAAATCTGAAGGGAGGATTTGAAACTGCCAAGGAAATCATCTTGAGAAGTAGCAAGGAGGTTGGAAAAAACCCTAAACCATCAAAATCAAATTACAAGGAATATGAAAGATTGCAATTTGAGGAAGAGGAACACACCCAACCCACGGCAAGGGTGGAAACACCTTTGCCGTAGGCACCTATTGCTCCTACGCCATCCAATTCAGGTAAGGTTGTTCCAAATTTAATTATTTCTAACCCCGTTCCTCCAAATGTCCCTATTCCTTGCAAGATCATGCAATCCAAGGAAGAAGAGGGTGAGAAAGTCATCTTCGAATCATTTCCAAAGAATCAAGAGCAAGAAGTGGCTGGGGAATGTCTAGAATTCATTAAAGAGGATATACTTGAGACAACAATTCCCAAAGAAGCTGGATTTTATGACACGGGACAAGTCATAACTCTCAAAACACCAAATCTAGTTGAATTTTCTAGTCCTACAACTTTCGAAGGGGTGTTTATTCTTGAGTTCATGTCGGAGCACACAGGTAAGCCACCTCCCCGAATTTCAATTTTGTTTTATACTAATATGTTGTTAATGATTCAGGCACCCACTCTAGAATTTAAACCATTACCGGATCATCTCAAGTATCACCTCCCATTCAAAGATCAATTCCATGCTGTGGGCCCAAATGAAGCTTAAGAGGAAGGATTGTCCGGCTGGAAGACGTTAAAGCAAGCGCTTCTTGGGAGGCGACCCATGCATTCAAATAAAGAAGACCTAGGAATCTCCAACACTCCATAACCAGATTTGCGTTCCTAAACCCTACTCTTTATTGCTTTTACTTTGCCATGATTGTCATGTTTGTTAGTTGTGTTATTTGTTTGTTTGTTTGTTTGTGAGTCTATGCTTAAAACATTGAGGACAATGTTTGGTTTAAGTGTGTGTGTGTGTGTGGGGGGGGGGGGGGGGGGTAAACAAGCTATTTTGGCATGATTTTCATGGGATTTTATCACCTATCACTTCTAAAGTTGTTATTCACTGTTTTTAAGTGTTTTGAAGTATTTTTATGTGTCTTAAATAGAAAATCCGAAAATTTGAAAGAAAAAAAAATCGAAAAAGAGTGTTTTAAAACCCCAAAAAAGAGTTGTTTTTAGAGTCGTTTTTATTTTTATGTTTTTTTGTGTCTTAGGATACCTTCCAACACAATGATGAGGATTTGGTTTTTAATTGCATGACTATTAAAGAAAGTTACAAACATGGATGGAAGTTTGATATGCTCTTTGGTTTATGCTTAGTTGTAGTTGACATTTACAAATTCACATGTAATCATAAAGGAAAAAAATCAGTTTTTGTAACATGCTTGAAGGAAGAAACTCAAACTAACGCTACAACCCTGGGAGACTTGAGCCTAAACATTTTTTGGAGAGTTATTAATCTTGATTTCTTGTTTTCTAAAGTCGTTGCATGATCTCATCATTCTTTGCTTGGTTACTACTTAGAATGCGTTTCATCACTATAGTTCCAAATACTAGAACTCATGGCCATTTCATTCAAAGCATAAAATTGAGTGCGTAACATAAAACAAGATGAAGTTGTTTAGTTAAAACCAGAGCCAAAAAGCCTTACCCTTTGCATATGTATTGTATGTTAACCCCTTTGAGCCTTTGTTAGCCTATTGTCTTTGTTAGCCCACATAATCCTTACCTAGTCTAGATTAGGACTATCCATACCCTTGTTCTTAAAGGATAGGAAAGCATGACTTAGAGGGAATTCCTTTTGATCTACAATTTGCGGAAAAACAAGTGTGGGGGAAGGGATTTTCGTTGGGAATCCATGAAGTTGTATGGTTGGTGTGCCAAAGAAAAAGATTAGGGCACGGGGAAAAAAAAAACATGAAAAAGAAGAAAAAGAAGAAAAAAAGAAAGAAAAAAGAGTTGAAAATAAGTGAGAATGAACTCACAAGTGTTGATTGTTGAAGAAAGGGTCCAAAAGTTTGAATTTGACCCTAAGTTTTGTGTGAATCGTTCCTTTGGTGTTCAAAGTTGATTTCTGCATTCAAAAGTGAATTCTAAGTGTTTATTTCATTAATTTGCTTATTATTGCTTTAAGAACTTTTGTTTATCCTTACCTTTCTTTGCTAACCAATACCTTAGCCCAGTTACAACCCTAAGACTTCGATCTTGATTGTTATGTGTTTCAATATGTGGAGTTTAAAATTGGTTTGAGCATATGGTATCCCTGGTTCTTGTGTCTAAGTAGTGGCATTCCATTCATGAGATCATATACATGTTAATAATTCCGGAAATTGCCTTCTTTGTTATGACATATGTGAGTATTAGTTTACATATTTACAACAATCTTCTCACATATACCTAGTGTAGGGAGTGTAGTCAGAAAATCTATGTGAAAATAGAGTGTATCCAGTGAGGAATTGGGGGATTCTCTAAGGCATGTTACTACATTCAAAATCATGTTTTAATTGATTAAATGGGAGCTAGTGTGTGGTAACTATGGTTAAGTATATGCTCAAGGGTAGGGATAACTAAAATCTATGTATGTGGTGTTCTTTAATGTGTCATGTTCATTGGAAATCCCTAAGGTGCATATTGGAAGGTCTAGATTGTGTTTTGTTAGTTTTGTTTATTTCGTTTTGCTCGAGGACTAGCAAAAGCTAAGTGTGGGGGAATTTGATAGGAGCATATTTATGCTACTTAGTTATGTTGCTTCCTTGCATTTAGTGAGTTAATTACTATTTATTTTAGTCTTTTAAGCTATTTTCGTATGTTTTTAGGTCCTAATGGCAAAAGGAGCAAGAAAGGGCATTTTGAAGCTAAATGGAGCAGTTTTGGGCATGGATTGGATAACTTAACCATGGAGCAAAGAGGATGGACGAAATTGAAGTCAAGAAGGGCTAGGAAAGGCTAAAAATCTGGAGAAAGGAGTCCAAATGCAAATAAGATAAGGAAACAGCAAGAAATAAGGAACCTTATCCAACCTTATCTTATCCTATCCTAACCAACCTTATCCTTTCCTAACTCTAACATTATCCTATCTTATCCTATGCAAATCAGGCTGTGCCTTAAATATAGCTATTTAGGAGGGATTAGTTATGCATTTAAACACTTAAACTCAGATTCTAGAAGCATAAACCATTTGTATGCCGCATATAGGCCATTCCTTGGAGGTTTAGGAGTTGTAATCCCTTTCCTACACCTATGCCATGAGTCCTTATCCATTTAGGTCCAGAAATCTGCCCTTTATCCCTTCTAAAAGTCTAAATTCTGCCAAAAAATACCTAGTTTCTAGAAGCCCTTAATTTCTGGCGAAAATTCCCTATCCCTTTCCCTTTTGGTTTCTACAAAGACTTAACCCTTTTCCCATTGGATTGTGCAATCCTTTTCCTTCAGAAATTGTGCATAAATTAGCCTATAAATAAAACCCTATGCCGCACCATTCAATCCATCCATTCACTCATTCATTCATTCATACTTTCAGCCATCAAACACCACAATTCACCCTACACCACCCTAGTGCCGCAAGCAAGGAAGGAAGGAGAAGAAGACTTATGCAATCTGCCATCCAAGGAGGGTTCGAAATCTGCCATTGGAGTGTGGAGCGTTTTTAGGTGTATTCTATCCTTAGTTTTAGTTCAATGTTTATATTAATTTGGTTTTCAATTATGATGAACATGTGGAACTAATTTCTTTTTAGTTAGAGGTGAATTTGAAGCCATGATTATATGTTTTATATGAATTGATTATATCCCGTTATTGTTTCTTAAGGCATGAATGTGATTTGCTTATCTAAGTTATTAAAACTTGTTTATGTATGTGGGTTGGTGGTCGACACTTAATTTGCATGCATGAATTTGATGCTAGAGTATAAGGGGGTCTCACGTAATAGTTATTCACTTATATTCACAAGTAGTGGAGGTTGCTAGTCACAATCGTGTTAAGTAAATCCTTGGCATGAGTCTCATGCGTTTCATAGTGATGAATGCCTTGTCAATGCTTATGGTTTTCACAAAACTTAATGACTTTTGATTTGTATCTTTATTATGCGTTTCATATAAAGGACTTGAGAAAGATAATTTGGTTGCGATGCGTATTCCATCTAATTCAATGAAATAAGGAAAATTTGTTGGTTAGTTGTGCGACGCAACTAACTTGGGGCGTTGTCATTAATAGTCTAAAGGAATAATAACTAGAAATTGGTTTATATGCATATGTCATGTGTGGAGAAGGACCCTCTAACTAGCCTTTCACCCATTTAATTCACCTAATTTCGTTTTTACAAAGTTTTTGTTTTAAGTTTTAAATTCGTCAAAAACAATCCCCCTTTCATTTAGTTTTGTTATTTGAGTCAAAATTTGTTTTCTTTAGTCTTTTGAGTCAAGTTGAGTCTTATTTTCGTCAAAATCACTTGCTGGGTCTAGAATTGAGTCTTTTTGAGTGTTTGTTGTTGTTTTAAGTGTCTAAAGTTAGTTTAGAGTCTATAGAGTCTAGTTTAGTGTTTTTGAGTCTTATTTGTATTGATTAGCATCCCTTGTTAATCCCTGGTCTAGAATGATCCCTACTTACATAACTACTACAATTGTCACAAATAGGGTTTAATTTGTGTGTCAAGTTAATTTTCACATCACATAAAAATGAGTGTCCCTAGATAGGTGTCTTTTTTTGCATACATGTGTTATAGCGATGTATTTGAAGTGTGCGATTTCTCTAAATTTGTTGACCCACCACATGTTTTATACAAAATTTTGGTGTCAGAGGGCGGCAGGTAGGGATCGGTAAACCAGAGTCTCTGGTGTTAATGCACAAACTGAGGCTGTGAAACTTGTCTGGGATTAAGTTGGGGTGGTATCAAGAAGTTCCGCATCCAAAAGTATATCAAGTGATCCAGAAAGGTGAAGAATATCAAGTGATCCAAAATTATATCAACAGTTTCCATCATTTGAACTTCCCATACCTTTTTTTCTCTTTCTTTGACTAGTTACAAATTGGTTGCTTTGTTGGCTTTGCTGGTACCCACTGGAGAAACATCATTTTGCAACTCCAATATCACTTGGCTTTGCTCCTCTATCATTTCAGCAGGGGCCTCGACAACATTATTTGTAGCACGATCCTTTCTAAATATATATATGCAAATTTATCAGTGAAAAAAGTTTGCTTCTCCATCCCTCATCATCTTTATTTTTCTAAGATTATATCAAAATAGCAATATTAAAATTTAGCATATGTCAAAAATATCTCTACAAGAATATAACTAATTGGTAAATAATATAGGATATGAACATGCATATAAGTTTGCCATGCTTCATCACTGTCAACTTCAATGCACTTTTTGACATCATTCTATGCAAATCCACTTGTGTTCATCAAGTCAAGGACTAAACTATAAGTTTTTTCTCCATTTCTTCAACTTTGACTCAATATGTGAACTTGCATTTATATTCGCATTAGGATATAAAACATTGACAGCTTTCGCAACTTCACTCAACGTACCTTGTTTAAAAGCATAGGTTGTGTAACACCAGTGCTTCCTAGTAACAAAATCCTCAAGAACGGATAACAATGCTTCTTCCTCAAATACTTCCCATTTACACCTTTTTCCTTTCGACTCTTGAGCAATATTCAGATTATTGTCACTACCCATACCTAAACAACAAATATTTGAAAGTACTAAAGCACAATAATACGAATCAACTTGCATAAGGTCCAATCAATACAAACAAATTACATTCAATGATTTGTAATCCAATCATTTTGCATAATATTCAATCACTAAAATGAATTACGTTCAATATTTTGCAATCAAATCATTTTGCATAATATCAAGCATATGCATAAAAATAGGATAACTAAAATAAAAAGTTATCATTAACACATTTCCCAAGCCATGACATTCGTCTTTGCAATCCACTGGTCAGATGCTCCAACAGTACCAATATATTCACCTTTTTTCGTATTTTGGCCATCTTCTATTATTGGCAAATTCTCCATTAGATCTATAGACATCTGTTGCCTAATAAGATTGTGTAGTTGTTGACCCTAAAAACTACCAAGCCTACGTGGTGCGTAGGCCGAGTAACTAATGAGCTAACTACGTCTTTCAGTTGATGCGGGGCGTGCCAACTCGTTGGCCGAGCTCGGTCCAGGAGTAAAATGTGTTGATGTTGCGTTGAGTGCGTTGTTGACTTCTTGATCTTGCAACTGCAGCCGAGGAAGGAACACATCTTGGCCTTCAGGTTCTAGAGCTTGAAGACAAGGCTGCTAGTCTTGCGAAGTTCACATATCGTCGGCGCCAGGTTCGGTTACAGTGATTATATTCGTAAGAGTATAAGCACGCCAAACCGATACCAAACTATATAGACATAAGTACTCAAAAGAGATGTATGTCTTGATGGTGAATGTGGTTCGGCCATCAGAATGCCGAACTCTAAAACTTACTTGTGAATACCCAATCATAAAACAACTCAGCGTTCAATGTGCCGAGCCTAGTAATCTGTAACACCTCACTTCGCCGAGAAGGCTAATGAGATGACCTCCGCCAATAAGGATTCGAAAATCCTTCTCGACCGAGACTTGGATAGGTAATCAGTCGATCTCGACGCAGTACTGTTTATCCAAACTAAAGGTGCTTCACGGTCGACTGATTTTACGGCAACAGTGCCTTCACAGTGCTGTTTATCCAAACTGAAGATGTGTTGGCTAAAAAAGAAAACAAAAATCTCAAGGTTGTTGAGAGGTTTCACGTAAAGCAAAGGTTTGCGCAGGGCAATTTGTGTGTTGAATTGGAGAGCGCTCATGAGTCGTTCATGCTTCTATATTTATAGAACATATTTACCTTGGCACAGCTTGATGATTACGTAGAGTTCCTGTGCAACTCAAACTAGTGAAGCTGATCCATGCCATAGGCTAACGCCTATCCCTATATCCAAAACTTACTACGTCACCACAAGTTTATCTCCGTGCAATCACCTCATCAATCAAATCCATCATGTATATTTCTCCTGACGAATACTACATGCATGCATGATGATTCTTTCACCAACTTAAACCCTGAAAAGTAATTATAACTGATGAAATATAATCACCAAATCCCAAGACAAAGCCACGTGCCACAACCCCGTCCATTAATTCCAAGTCAATTTAAATTATACCACCCATTAATGAAACCGCATCATCTCAAACCTAGACTCCTATGTCTGCATGCAATTCCATCCCTTGACTCCATATTCTCATCTTTATTTTCCTTATTCCCTTATCTAACAAATATTCCACGTCTGCATGCAAATTGTTGTTTTGGTTAGATGAGAAAATAAAAATAATATTCTTTCATTCTTATTCTTATCTCTTCAACAACCGTCTGATCACACCCCATCGCCATTTCAATTATCTTCTAGAAAAATACGAAACCCGACAGTCTAGAACCCACTAATCTAACGGTCTCGATAGCTTGAGCCGATATTGTAAATTTGGGTCCAAACTATAGTATACAACAAGTTGTAGTTATTCGACCATGTGTCCTTATCGGATAGAAATAAAGACTCCTTAATGTCGCCCACCTTCCTTTTATCAAGCCAGCGTTAAATTACATTCCTCACCTTAGAATGCTTCATGTTAAAATACACTTTATTATTGGAAGGTGTTTGTCCCTTCCATTCAGATAAATGATAAGGTATTCCTCTATATGGTGCAAGGAATCCTTCACCATTTGTGTAACCACCATCTACAAGGTTATAAATTAATAATAACCTAATAACCAAAAGAAACAGACCCTATTAGTATTTTATAGTTCACAAACTAAACGAGACCTAACTTATAAATTTGAGACTAACTAATAGTCTTACCCGTTGGTATCTTTAACTCGTTGGGCCTAGTAATTGCATCATGTAGCACTCTAGGGTCTGATGTGAAGCCCTCCCACCCCGGAAACACATATATGAACTACATATCCACTCAACACACTTAACACATCAGTTGTGACTCGATCATTTCTTATTCGGTATCTTGGTTTGTCAATTTCAAGTACATGCACATCAACGTGCGTTCCATCTAGTGCTCCCAAGAAATTTTAAACAAAAAATAAGCTTTTGTTAATTTATACAAAGGGAACATCTAGTTAGAGTTTAGGGAAAATGAAAAAAATTATCAACTTACCTTAAAACATCGCCTCTTATGATCTGTAGAATCACTAGGCACAGGTTGAGGGGCTTTTGGTACAATACCTCGTAATCGCAAAATTCATTTTAACACACTATTGAAATACCTACTTATAGCCTCTTCCGACTTCTAAAATCAATATTACAATTCTTAATATGATGTGCTAGTATTTGTAAGGTCATACACACCTGCTCTTCCAAAAACACCAAACCATCCTTTTTAACTATCTCATCTTGACGAAGTAAGTCACATAATATACCAAAAGTCCTTCCATCCATTCTCAATTTGTTGACGCATTCAGTATCACTATATATCATTCAGATAACACAAACTAATCTCTCGTCTAGCAAGTGAACATTTAGTCAAAGCGGGTCTAGCATCATCAACACAAGAATCGTACAAATGCAAATTGTCTCTAAAAGAAGCATCTCTAACAATAAGATCAATAAGAGCTTCATTCGATCCATATCTATTCTAACTATTAAAAAATGGAAAGAAAAAAAAATGATGACATGATATATAATATATAATATCACTGTTATTAAGGGCATTGACAAAATAAGTAATTATGTTATAAAATGAACTAGATCAAAAGAATTCATGATATAAAGAGAACAAAAACATCAAACAGCAACAACAAAAATAAAACATTAAACAGTAGCAAGGAAAATAAAATAGAGTAGAGTTAAGTATCTTCATTTGTCAAGAACTCAGACCCATGGCCTTGAATGCTAACTTACATGCGGCATGCAACTCTATTTTTACATATCTCGTAAGGAAAAAATCATCAAGAAATGTATAGCAATTGGTATGTAACTTTTTATTGGAATTTTATGATTGGATTCTCAAATACTTGATTAAGAATCTGGTGCTTAGACTTGACATGATAATTAATGTTAGAGAGATCACTAAAAAGTCGTATTCTGATGTCAGATTTGTCCAAATGACAAAACATGATAGTGTCTCACTATTAAATATATCAATTTAATGTATTGTAAGTAAGAATGTTATTGTCATTGTTGTAGGCTTTATGTTGAGGGATGATTGAGCTATTAGTAGATTTGGCTTTGCTATTTGAGGGCTCCATTGAGCTAATCTAGTTGATTTCATTTATCAAGTTTTTTTTTTTTTTTTTTTTTTTTTTTTTTTTTTGTGTCAACTTCTACAGCTAACTTGTAGGTTATTCATTGACATTCATGGCTACTACTTAAACATATCTATTGTACTGCATTCATTGATTACAAATATGATCTCTTCATTTCTAAATTTTCTTTACACCTTGGTGTCATGGTCAGAAAATAAAGTAGGAAAGACAAAAATTAACAACTTCTCTCACTTTTTTTATTTTATTTTATTGTTTTAATAGGAAACAAGACCTGACTAGTAAAAGGAAGAAAACTAAAAATACAAACTAAAACCATCATTTTCCTTCACCAAGAGAACACCAAACACAATAAGAAGCAGTAGTGTGGATGCAAATTTCCACCTTCTTCTTCTTGGACGAAAATGCACCTGCAAAACAATTAACACCTAAGGTCAAGGACAAGAGCCTTATGCACCCACGATGAATGGGGAGGGGCTTTGGCCGAAGAACCTCTGATGCCAAATTTAGAATTTGAGAAAGTGTTTAGAGAATTTTAGGAGAAGAATGAACTTAGGTTTTGGAGAAAATGAGTGGCTATATATAGGGGTGTGGCCAACCCTATTAGGAGAATTGGGACCGGCCACATTTGGTTGATTTGTGGGATTGATTACAAGATATTATGTGAAATAATAGCGTGCAATCATTTTGGCAGTTAATCAATTAATTAGAAAATTAATCAATTGATTTTGACAATTAATCTTAATTTGAAAGGGATAATTGGGAGTTACCTTGTGGGTGAGGATTTGATGAGGGGTGATGAAAGGGTTTAAAAGAATACCATTTTGATCACCTTTGACCTCGATTGAGTTGTTATTGTCTATTGCACATGCGTGGGAATCCTGATGTGCCTCAAGGGGTAATTTTATCTTTTTACCCCAAAAGTCTACGTGTCGCCTCCATAATTTTCTTGATTATTTTTGGCTCCATAATTGCCCCCACACCTATTGGGCTGCTAGATCTTCTTTTGTTTTAGGAAACATAAGATTGTTTCCTATTTTGATGTAGGAAATTAGATCCTTCTAGGAAAGGGAAATAAATTAATTCTAAAGTCTATTTAAGTCTACCTTAAGTAGATGATTAAGTCAACTTTAAAGAGCAATTTATTCTACCCTACAAGAGAGAGAAAGCTAGACGATATTTGTTCCCCCTCCCCTAGCAATCTTCTACACTTGCCGTGCAAATCATCGTCTTTTGTTACTTTCTTTGTCTTCTCCATGCCGCACCAAGGTAAGAAAAATTGATTTTCCTTGTCATCTTGTTGGATAGTGCTGTCGCGAGGCAACCGTCGAGGTGGTGTGGCACGTCAGCTGGCAGGGGCCAAGAGTCGGCTCGGCATAGGCCGATGAGGTGTTGTGGCAAGGACCAATACTTAGGCTGCTCTGCTTGGCTAAAGCCAAGGGCAGCTATGCGGTTGGGGCCACAGATTGAGGCGTTGGGGCGCAATGCTAGACGAGTCGTATGGTTCATGTCCTTTGGGATCTTGGACCTGACGCGAGCCTGGTCGACAATTGAGAGAAATGAGGAGGTCACAGGCTTCATGGGCTACTGGAATATTGGGCATGCTAGCCTCCTACCTACTGGTCTAAGAGAAAAAAATAAGGGAAAAGCCATCATGGGTTGAACTCCCCTGCCGAGTACAGTGAATGGCGTTAGCTAGTGAGTCATTTTTGCCAGGAGAAAGGTGGGCTGCTCCTGAGAAATGAGATGAAGAGGATCAAGGCGGATGCATTAGCTTGTCTGATTGATTTCGTGGAACCTGCTCCAAATGAAGGTGGAAAAAAGAGATCTTCCCCACCTGCTCAAGAGATGCGGACTGAGAAAAAGCTAAATACTTCCTCTACTGCTCGTAAGGGGTTCGTTTGTTACTGATAAGCATGTGATTGACTTGACTTCTTCTAAGGGGGATCTAAGCCAGTGATGTCTGTCGTGCCAAAGGTGGCTAGTACGATTATTGATAGGACTCAGCGTAAAAGTTCCGTCGTGCCCCTAGTGCCGAAATTTGTGCCAAAACGTTCGTCGGGGGCTAAGTGTTGTTCACCTTTGGAGAGAAATTAGTTTACCTTCTCGTACTGGAGAGCAATTAGTTTATCCTCTTGCACTGAAGAGCATACCCAAATAGGTGTCGGGGAATTGGTTTACCCTATCGCACTGGAGAACATGGTTAGTCCCTAAGGGGTGCAATTCTTGGGAAAATTCCCTAAGAAGGGCGTGATCTTCTTTTGAAGTGCATGAGTGATTAGTTATTGTAAGCATGCAGTCGAGCCAAGTTGTAGATTACTTCTGAATTCCTTATTGAAAAATGAGTGAAACGAACAAAAACTTAGCTGTAAGGTAGGAACTACATAACAATTGGATAGTCGTCAGCTTGCGAGGTGATGCCCGTTGAGCTACCTGAGTCTTCGGGCTTTGATGTAGTGGGGTCATGCATAGTGCTTTCTCAGATTGTAGGTGTTTCACTAATTTTCGATCTTTTCGTCATTCAAGGTGGTGAAGGTGTAACTATGCTTACTGCCTACTATACTGATCTTGTACGGACCATCCCAAATAAGATCCATATTTTTGGAGCCTTCTTTACAGGCAGTGATGAAGGCTTTTCTGAGGACTAGATCTCCAAGTTAGAACTGCCGGATCTTAGCCATTTTGTTGTAGTTTGAGAGGAGCTGCTGCTGGTAGGTTGTGATGTGATGATGACTTTCTCGCATTTCTCCTCTGCCAGATCTAAGTTTGTGGCCATCTCCTTTTTGTTCTGCTCGATGCTTGGCAATAGAGTGCTAATACTTGGCACGATGACATTGGGATGAATGATTGCTTCTGAACCAAATACCAAAGAGAAAAGAGTCTCATCGGTTACTCGTCATTTGGTTGTGCGATACGCCCATAGACATCCGGGAAGTTCGTCTGGCCATTTTCCCTTCTTATCAGAGAGGAATTTCTTAAGGTAGTCGAGAATCGTCTTGTTAGATGCTTCTGCTTGCCCATTGCCTTGGGGATACCTTGGTGTGGACATGTACTGCTTGATGCCATATTTTTGGAAGAACATCACCAAATCTTTGCCTACAAATTAAGGGATGTTGTCTATGACGATGGATTGAGGGATGCCAAATCGATAAATGATGTTCCTCTATATGAAGCATTCTATGTCCATCTAAGTTTGATCATCATGCATTTGTCCCTAGTAGTGAGCGGCATTGGCCCTACCAAATCGATTGCCCACTACATGAATGGCCAAAGACTCGTCTGCAGGTGTAGTTCACTGGCATGTAGTGCTAGTATAGGCTTGTAGCATTGGCAGCAGTCGCACTTTTGTTCTAACTCGTTAACATCTTAATGCATAGTAGGCCAGTAGTAGCTTGCATTAAGAGCCTTCTACGTTAAGGATCGGCCTTCGGAATGATTTCCACAAACGCCTTCGTGGATTGAGCTTAGAACCTTTAGGTTGTCAGGATATGTTAGGCAGCGGAGATGTGGTCCAACGTAGGATCTTCGGACGAGAATGTCGTTCCACATGTAGTAGCGTGCTACTATTGTTTGAAGCTTTCTAGACTCCAATCTTTCCATAGAGAGTGTGCCATTGACCAAGTAGTCTATAATGGAATCTTGCCAGTTTGGAGTTATACTAACCTGTGACACCTTGGCTGTTGGCTCCACCTCTATGCTTGGCTTATCAAGATACTTCATTGTTAAAGAGCGTTTAAGTTAGTGATCAACGGAGAAGCCTAGGCCGGCTAGTGTGTCCGCATGGGCATTGTCTGCCAGCGAAACTTAAATGAGGGTGTAAGTCTGAAACGCCTCAATTTGCTTTTGTACCTTCTTTAAGTATTGCGCCATCTTCGGATGTTTTGTCGTGTACTCCTTAGTAGTCTGACTGGTGATTAGCTGGGAATCAAAATGGATTGTAAGCTTTTTCACCGCCAAGTTTTTTGCTATTCGATAGCCTGCTAGTAGGGCCCCGTGCTCTGCTTCATTGTTGGATGCTTTGAAGCCTTAAGTGATTACCTGCTCAAGTATCGAACCATCTGGGGTGACAAGAACCATGCCTGCTTCCGAGCCCTTGTAGATGGATGTGTCGTCAATGTGCAAATGCCAAAAGTTTCCATCGGGTGAAGCAGGAGTGGCTAAGACGTGCTTGGTTGCCTTCGAGGCGTCGTTAGGTCGCTCTATTGTGTCATTAGGCTAAGCGTGAAGGCGCAATAGGGAGTCATAGAGCTGGGGCTATGTTACACGTAGCAGGAGATGCTCAATTATCGGTATTGGGCCACTCTAGAGTTTATTTATGGAGTGAGGGTCGGTTGGGGCCATGTGATCGTAGCAAGAGGTGATGCTCAACTGCCGGTACATGTTGCTCTTATGTAGAATCTTTTGGGGTAACGAGGACAAAACTTGTTTCCAAGTGTGTCATTCTAGTGTTCGTCTGCCCTTGGCGCACCTTTTGGGCTGAGTTGTTGCATTCGTCAGAAAACTTTTTATCCGCCAGTGTCTGCGCCTTTATCATCGTGCGTTTGGTTTGGGCGGAGTAGTTCATCATGATGATGACTGCTTGAGTCTGAAGGTATAACTTAAGCTTATGTGTTGTAACAATTGTTGCCAAAGTTAGCTTTTGAATTTCTGGTAGCTGGTTTCCTCATCGAGAAGAGCTTTTTAATTGTGGAATACAGGTAGTCGGGCCTCTAGCTCTTCTCATATGAGGGTAGAGCTTATTGCTACTTCAAATACTATAAAGCATGTAAATAAGTCATCCGCTGCTTTCGATTTTGATAGTAGGGACGTGATGTTAGGTACTTCTTCAAGTCTTTGAATGTTTTCTCGCACTTGTCGTTATATTCGTCTTGTTGCACCTTTTTTTATTGAGTTGAAAAAAAGGCTCACGTTGATCGGTGAACTGCAAGGGTAAACGGTTGAGTATGGCTGCTCGCCTGGTCAGACCTTGAATCTCCTTCAGAGTAGTGGAAGACTTTATATTCAAGATCGCTCGAATTTGCCTTAACTGTGCATCGGCGAGCCTCGTCCCAAAGTGCATGCTTCTTTGCCAAAGCAAAATAGTTTGCCAAAGTAAGATCTTCTTTCATGATCAATTTTTCAAACAGCAGGTGGTCTGCTAGGAGTCATTTTTGGAAGACTATACTAGCTATCGAGTCGTTGCATCTGACTATCTTTGCCTTCTCTACTTTGAACCTCTTCACATAGTCTTGAAGCGACTCCTTTAGGTTCATCTTCATGTTGAACAAGTGGTCGAACTTCTACTATTGAGCGGTAGGATGAATACTCCTTGGTGAAAACCAAAGAAAGATTATTGAAACTCTAGATGGATTATGGCGGCAGGGTGTAGAATCAATCTTGCGCATCGCCTTGTAAAGTGGTGGTGAACATCTTGCACATAAGAGCATCTTGTTCCGATAAAGGACCATTATGCTTCGGTAGTGCTTCAAGTGTCTCTTTGGGTTTCAATCTCCTTTGAAGGATATGAAATATGGCATGATGAACTTGCATGGAGACTCTGCTTGCTCGATCTTATCCGTGAAGGGTGACATGCTTATGTTGGTCATGACCTGTCATAGTGCCTCGTCAATGACCTCGTTGCGTTGAAAATCGCACAATTGCTAGGTCAGAAACCTCTCTACTTCTTCCTGAATTTTCCTTTGTTGGGGTAGCGGATCTCTTGGCTACCCCCAGTCGTGACCTACTAGTCTAGGCTGCTCTTCTATGTGCTCGACTCGTCTATGTCGCGATGGCGGTGTATGTGGTTCGTTCCTAGCAGACAAGGAAATTCCTCGCAAACTACTGGTTGAACTTGAGCCAGACTGAGTAACTGCTTTTCTCCATCCGTTGTGCTGCCTGCTCCAATGTGAGGTGGATGATATTCCTTGCGGACCTAGCCGTAAATGAACACTTCGCTTGGAAGGTTACTCAAGTTGGTTATCAAAATATGGTCCCAACTGTGAGTGTATGCTCGTCCGTGGGCCTAACTGAAAGTGCACACTCCTCCACGCGTTAAGACGAGGATACACTGCCAGAAAGCTCGATTGGTGGTTGCTTGCTAAGACACTGTTTAAGAGGTTCTTTGTCTGCCCTTATCCTACTCCAAGACACCTCGTTTGGGGCACGTTACATCTCAGTGTGCTGCAAAACCTGATTCACCAAGGTCGTCCGCTGTGCAAGGGCGCTTGTCAACTCTATGACTTGTCGAGACAAATGTTGTTCTCCATTTGGGTTGGAAGAGCTTGGACGGAATGTGTATCCATGAGTAGTGGAATGGTAGTAGACTTCGGGTGCGAGATTTGAGTTGTGAAATGTCAAATCTACTAAGAAATAGGGTAAAAATACCCTTGGTTCAATTGTCAACCCATGAATTTGGAGTCGGGACAGTTGAACCGATCTTGGACTAGTTTGGGCTGCTTGGGACACCACGTGAGTGGGCTGGATCTCAAATTGGGTCGTGAGAGCGGGTCGGATCATTGGAGTGGGTCAGATAGCTGGCGTGGGTTGGGCCACGTGCGATGAGTGTAGGCGCTAGGCTTGCTTCCTTTTCATGAGTTGTAGGCTTGCCAAAGGTGGCCATGATGGTTGTTGCTGTGGTGGCCATCATGGTGGCTGCTACAGTGGTGCCCTATGGGGGTGGTGCCACTCCACTCGTCGTCACATTAAGCCTCGTGGATCGCCGTGGTCCAAATTCTTGAACGTTGGAACTTCCGTTCGTCGTGGTTTCTGAATTTATTGTCATTGTACTTTTCTTTTACGTTTATTTAAAGAATTTTTGTATAAAAAATTCTAGAAATAAGAAGGTACGAAAAATCTACGAATGAACAAAAAATTAGAAACCTTGAATGCGAGAGTCTTTTACAAGTGTGTAAATCAAGACTCTCATTGAAAGCACCAATTTGTCGATGCAAATTTCCGCCTTCTTCTTCTTAGACGAAAATGCACCTGCAAAAAAATTAACACCTAAGGTCAAGGCCAAGAGCCTCATGCGTCCACGATGAATAGGGAGGCTTTGGCCGAAAAACCTCCGATGCCAAAGTTAGAATTTGAGAGATAAGGTGTTTAGAGAATTTTAGGCGAAGAATGGACTTAGGTTTTGGAGAAAATGAATGGCTATATATAGGGGTGTGGCCGGCCCTATTAAGAGAATTGGGACCGACCACATTTGGTTGATTTGTGGGATTGATTACAAGATATTATGTGAAATAATATTAATCAATTAATTTTGGCAATTAATCCCAATTTGAAAAGGATAATTGGGAGTTACCTTGTGGGTGAGGATTTGATGAGGAGTGATGAGAGGGTTTAAAAGAATATCATTTTGATCACATTTGACCTTGATTAAGCTGTTATTGTCCGTTGCACGTGCGTGGGAATCTTGATGTGCCTCAAGGGTAATTTTGTCTTTTTACCCCAAATGTCCACATGTCGCCTCCATAATTTTCTTGATTATTTTTGGCTCTACAAGTAGCATTTCCAATTTGGAAAAAAAATGATAAAAAAACAACCACTATAGACTTAAGCTTTTAGAAAATAAAACGAGCCAGATGCAGAGGCAACAACAACAAAGAACCAATAAGAACATGCTCCATTAAAGCCAAGGAAAAGGAGAGAACATAGCATGACTATAAGCGAAGCTGAAGTCGAATATGAAACTCAACCCCACCTCAACCGATCAGGGAAAGTTAAGGGTGCAAGGGATCTCGTCTTTTGAAATTTATATCAAATCCACTTCATGACAAATATTAGAGACCATGAGGTAGACCTGTAAACGGGTCGGGTTTATTGGGTTTCGGTCGAGTTGAACTCGACCCGTTAATTTAACGGGTCACCCGAACCCAACCTGTTAAGCTAACGGATCACCTGAACCCAACCCGTTAAGCCTAATAAGTCACTCGTTAACAATTTTTTTTGTTTTTGTTTTTTTTTACATTTTGCATTCCAATACAAATTACACATCTTTTACCCAAAATTACAAACATTATATATATATATATATATATATATATATATATATCTACGGGGATTGAAGTACATACACTCTGCAAATGTTTTGCACTACGACCTAAAACCAAGTAACCTGCTTCTCAATGCAAATTGTGACCTTAAGATTTGTGACTTTGGGCTGGCAAGAACTACATCAGAGACATATTTCATGACAGAATATGTTGTAACTCGTTGGTATCGAGCCCCAGAGTTACTACTTAACTGTTCAGAATACATCTCGGTAAAGACTATGTTCAGCAGTTGAGTCTCATAACTAAGGTATATACATCACCAAGATGCATTTTACATATACATACATACATATATATATATATATATATATATATATATATATATCTCAAACTACAATCAACTAATTAATAGAACTCCATAAGGGTTTTACAAAATGTGAAGCATAGCTATACGTCATGGGGCAATGCCGTATTCAACATCACCAAGATTTACTACACGAATCCATATGATTCAACAGGTTTTTCATCCCACAGTTACTATCACATATGTAAACTATCCCACAATTTTTACATTTCGCCTGTTGTTTATTATCAGGACCAATAGGCAATTCTTCAAACAAAGTCCAAACACGAGATCTCTTTTGACGTATCTTACCTACTCGTATACCTTTAGCCTTTCTCTTTGAAGGACTTGGTGCACTTGTTGTACCTTGCGTATCTGTTAGATTGAATGTTGACATTTCCATAACCTCAATGTTCTCTTCATCATTATCCATCTACATTAACCATAAACGAAAACCGATGATAAATAACAATAAGTATGAGAAAATGGGTTAAAAAGTAAGGAACACCCATACACGAACACCTCTCAACCTAGAGTGAATTAATGATTGACTTCACAGAAATATAGCACTAACACTTCCAAAAATTTCATACATTTCTAAACAATAAGCAATAAATAAAGGAACTAAAAAGGGAAAGCAAAAGAGAAAAGCAATGACCTTTTTTCCCCCTCTCAATGCCAAAACAGAACACGTATTTTAATCAAAACCCAATTCATTGAAAGGCTTGGCCGCCGCCTGCTTCTCCTCCTCAATCGCCATCAAACCCATGATAGAAGAATAATGTATGTATGTGTGTGTGTGTGTGTATGAATCGAGTGTGTGATGGGATGGAGAAGTGGGAAGATCTCTCTCTATCTAACTTACGAAGGAAGAGAACAAAAGCACAATCACACACAGAAGGCACCATTTGCACAACAAAAGCACAATCGCAATCGAAATCATCAAACACAAATCAACTAATTCCAAATTAATTCGAAGTTCATCTGAAGAGTACCACCTCAAACCAAACTCAAGCAAAAACTGAGAAAATTAAATGAAAAATATAATCTGCAAAAACGAAAAGTAATCGCCATGGAAGAAGAGGTGAAAGGGAATCGGAACTTACCGGAGAGGGTGGCAGAACTTAGTGAATGGCAGCCAACTTTGAGGAAGAATATGAGGGAGAGAACGGCAGCCACTCAGTCTGGGTTTGAACGTGAGAGAACAGAGAGAGCTAGGTTTTCTATTCCAACTATGAAATTACACAAAAGTCCTTCTTAACGGATGTTAACGGGTGCTAACAGGTTTCGCGAGTTGACCCAAAATGACCCGTTACTTAACGGGTGACTAACGGGTTAACCCATTAACAACCCAACCCGTTAAGCACTCACCCAAATACTAGTTTTAACGAGTCGGGTTCAAAATGCCAGCCCTACCAGGAGGTGTTGGTCATATGAAGAAACAATAGTTAGAATGCAGAAAAGTAGAAATTTGAAAACCCCAAATTCTAATCTCAATTTGAACCTAAAAATAAAAACCCTAATTTTTTCAAGTGCAGAGGTCTATTATTGAAAATTTCTCGAGCCCAAAACAACGAAATTGAACAAAGCCCAGTAATATTACGATTTGCAAAACAAAATCAAAGAAATAAATCATCGGATAAGAAATTTACCAGACGAGGAGCAGATGAGGGCGAGCAGAACGCAAATGAGGGTGAGGAGGACGATGATAAGGGAGCAGGGCAAGGAGCGAGCAGGGCGAGGAGCGAACAAGATGTGCTACAACACACACACACACACACACTCTCTCTCTCTCTCTCTCTCTCTCTCTCTCTCGCAAGATGAGCAACGATTCTCTCTCTCGCGGGAGGGTCTTAAGAGTGGTGAAATTTGGGGATTCTCGCTAAGAACTCCTAGCAAAGGAGATAATTCAAGCGAACTCTTTGTAATCTCATTAAACTTAATGCTTGTGATACCAAACATAGGACCACATTAGTAATTTAGCTCCATCCCACCTCCGAAGGTGAAACAAACGGCCCAAGAAAGACTAGGATTTGTAAAGAAAAGTAAACTCGTAGACTTTTGTTGTCGGCGAGGCATGAAGATAATAAAAAGAGCAAAAAGGCCCTGTAAGCAAATATCTATCAGAATCCCTCCGTTATTCACTGTAAGTCTCCCAAATTTCTCGCTGCACGATCGATCAGGGTTTTTGATTTGGGCAATCGATTGAAATTCGAAGAGTAGAAGATGATCGAGGTGGTACTAAACGACCGTCTGGGAAAGAAGGTGAAGGTGAAGTGCAACGAGGATGACACCATCGGCGACCTGAAGAAGCTGGTGGCGGCTCAGACGGGCACCCGCTCCGAAAAGATTCGGATCCAGAAGTGGTACAACGTCTACAAGGATCACATCACTCTCAAGGACTACGAGATTCATGACGGCATGGGCCTCGAGCTCTACTACAACTGAAGGTTGGGAATTGAAATCTCTCTGCAATTTCAGATATTTGGGGGAAATTGTGTTAGTTTTCACGGAGATTATGTTGGTTTTCACGGTTTGTGATTTGTTGGGTTAATTGGGTTAAGTTTTAGGGTTTATTATATGAGTTAGTTTCCTTGTCGAATTTCAATTATTAGAACTAAGGGCTTGGGTATAATCTTTGAAATTTCATCTTTTATTATGCTATAAGTTATTAATTTTACTCAATTTGGGGCAATTCGATTGTTTGTTAGGGTTTTAGAATTGTTGGATGAATTGAATTTTTTGAGTTTTAGGGGTTTCTTGTGTTGGTTAATATCCTCGTCGATTTTCAATTGGTACTAGTTTTTAACTTTCTATGACTCTGACATAGTGAAGTGATGCTCTGTAGGGGTTTTTTTTTTTATGAACTCTTAGCTAGTAGGACAAAGGCAATTAGGTTTGTGCCTCTTTAGGCATGACTAGCCCTGCAAGTCCAGTTCGTCCCTATATAAAACCAGCGGACAGACCTTAATAGGACCAAAGAGCGAGGCTTGGTTGGGGCTTCTGTTGTGTTTAACTGTTAATTAAATGGACGAATGAAATAGGCTTGATCCGTGGATGGACTTAGTTAAGAGTGCCGGTTTTCTGTCATTTAGATGTTGGAAATCAACCAACCTTCGATGAATATCGGCTTGTGGCATGCATTCCATGCAATGCTGGAGTCTTGTTTTGCCCAACATGGGTATCTCAAACAAACTTAAGTGTCCATGTGAAACAGTACCCACCGAGTCAATATCCATGTCTAGCAGCACTGACCCATTTTTGGCCAAATTGATGGAACTTGTACCATCTCTTTTAATTGGAAAATAGAGAATCCTCAAGTTGTATCTTAGTGCCTGGTTGAGAATGCTTTTGCAGAAAGCACTTGTGAGGCTTCTCACAAGTGTTTTTTTCTTTCTTTAATTTTCTTCAAGCACAACATGTTTATTAAAATCCAAGTGCTTTCTTGGTGCCTCTTCAGGAGGCACTAAACAGGGGTTTTTGTGATCCAGAAACGCTATTCAGTTGTTCTTCAAATGTTTTTAGTTATCTTAAACCAAGTGAAAAGCCAACATCACTTAGCAGTTGTTAATGAATAATGCATATATACTAATTGGTAGATAATTTTCCATCATACCATCAAGGCAGCTTCTGCCATTGATGAAGGTGCATACCAAGTTTCCTTCTCCCTAATTTGGAAGTTTCAGAACATTAACATAGAAGTTTGTGTGTGCTTTCAGGTGTTCTGGTCTTATTACAACGCACTGGCGGTGGGATTGGCGTTTAGTCTCTATAAGAAGTGGCTGCATGTATTTCAAAGTGTAGAATGGTGTAGAGTCTTGTGTTTCCTAAAGCTATTTGGCTACATACATACAAGTATTAACTGCATATACATTTGTGTAACTGTGTTGACATACATTCAGTCTCAGTAATCAGTAATGACGGTTTGCGATTGTGATACGGTGAACCAGTATTTATATATAAATATTTATGGGTGAACTGTTAATTTAATCTGGGAATTATCACTTGAGTGAAAATTAGGTCCCTAAACTATTTTTTCAAAAAAATCAGCCCATGAATTATAAAAATCTGTTAATTACATCCTTAATATTATATTCGAAGCTATTATATTCAATTTTTCGTCAATTTAAATCGTATTATTTGCAGGTGATACACATTAGAGGGTAGATTGGTAATTTTACATGAAGAAACAGTGTATGGAGTCAACTTTGGAGGGTAATTAGATGTTAGATTTGCAAACCTATATGAAATGTTAAAGGCTTATAGGCAAGAAAAAAACAGTATTACACTCTAAAGTGTGTCAAGTGACTTAAGTTTACGAAAAATTGAATAAAATAGCTTTGAATGTAATAGTGGGGATGAAATTAGCAATTTTAATGAATTTAGAGACTTAATTACCGAAAAAATAATTTAGAGTAGGGGTGAGCAAATAAGTCTAGGAACTGCGGGTCAGGGCGGATACGAGTCGAGTTTAATTTTTTTTTAAGGAAAAACAGGGTGGGGCGAGTCCAAATCTATAGAAGCACGAGGCCTTGGCTTGGCTCGTTTCTAAAATGGAATGAATGGAATTTAGATGGGATTTGTTTCTCTTCTTCAATTGACCTAGTGGTCCTAGCCTTCTTTCCCACTCAACTCATCTTTTCCCACTTCTATCTCTCTCGCCGACATCATCAAACGCAAACCACCACCAATTCCCCACCGTCACCCATCACTGCTGTTGCGACCATCACTACCCCATCATCATCGCAGACCCTATTAACTGTTAGTTTTACCCTAGGTCTCATCTCTGTCTGTTACTCGAGTCCTCGATATATTCTCTCTCATGTGCGTCGTCTCTTCCACGGTTCTTCCACCCACACTCTGTAACTTTTCGTCAGTCATTTCCTCCACCACCCCCAACATCACCCGCCGTCTCGAGTTTGGGCCCTGGCGACCACCAAGTCGGCCCAACAACCTCAATTGTCCTCCTTGAGTCCTCGACAACATGCCAGACTTAGAGAACTTTAGGGTTCTCTTTCTCCCTCCCTCCCACCCCTCGAATTGACTGTGTTGACATCACAGCTGCCACCACACAAGTCACGACATCACGAAGATGGCTTGTTGTAGATCAGAGAAGATGAAAATAGCTTCGTGCATATAGGAGAAGATGAAGATGGCTTGTTGCAAATCGAAGAAGACAAAGATGGCTTGTTGCAGATCAGAGAAGATGGAAGGCGCGAGGCTCCAAACTCGACTAGTGACTACCCAATCTGGTGCGACTCGGCTGATTCCGAGCGCTCTTTACTAGGTCGACGAAGAAGAAGAAGAGGGGAAAAAAAAAAGAAAAAAAAAAGAAAAAAGAACCTTGGACCTAGCCTAAAACGGGCCAGGTTAGGTCTAGGTCCTATATTAAAATGTATTGTACCTGTCCCAACCCGATCCATTTCTTTTAAACCTGGGTTTGGTCAAGTCCCTTCAAAATTGGGCCCGAACCAGCCCTAATTTAGAGACTTAATTTTCACTGACATAATAATTTAAAGACTAAATTGGCACTTCACCCTACACACACACACATATATATATATGTGTGTGTGTGTGTGCGCGCGCGTGTGTGTGTGTTTGCACTTTGTGTCATTCTCATGTAAAGTTTGAAGAAATAAACAATATATTGAATGTTTGAGGTTTTGAGTTGGTATTATTCAATCAGGTTGATGGGGTTTAGCTTAAGCTTTGCTGCTAATAGGCTGTTATCTTATTCGCCCTTTGGATTTTTTTTTGCCAAATTACCGTGCCATACCGACTTTGTGCCAAATTTTGTATGCCAATCGGTAATGGTATGGTATGGTATTGTACCATACCAAAATTTTATGGTACAGTATTGGTAATGGATACCATTACTACAGTATTACCGTACCATATCGAAAATATAATATAATATATAGTTATATAACACATTTTTATAATATTTCAATAATTTGAAAATAAAACCCTACTTATATTAGCATTGTTGTTAGTGCATTTGATCTCTTGAGTTGGTGGAAATCAAACACAAAAGAGTTCCCAATTCTTTCACAAATAGCCAAGGATATCTTTGCAATCCTCACTTCTACAGTTGCGAGTGAAAATGTATTTAGCCTAGGGAGGAGGGTTGTGGACCCTTTTAGGTCATCCTTGACTCCTAAAATGGTAGAGACACTAGTGTGTACTAATGATTGGCTTAGGACGGATGAAGTAAACTTCTACAAGGAACCAACGAAAGATATGCCTCAATTTTACAAGGAAATGGAAGTAGTGAAAACAAATAAGACATGCTTTAAACTTTTTAGTAAATTGGTTATCAAATGGTTTTCAACTTTAATTCTTCTTGCTACTAATATGTTTTCTTTGTTTGTAATGTAAGTTTGACACAAGCTCAATCTTCTACAAGTTCAATGCCTTCTCCAAAAGCTTTGACATCTCAAGCTTGAAGAATTGATCAATGATTTTTACTTTCATTTGGTTTGAAACTTTAACTTCTATTTGGATTGTTAACTTCTATTTGTTTTGATTCGTAACTTCTATTTGGATTGTAAGCTTAATTTTCATCATGAATCTTGATGCATCGTTTGAATTATTGTGTGTGTGAATTGTGAATGATAAATAATAGATGAATTTAGGCTACAATGTATGAGATAAAGGTACAAAAAAAGGTTTTTCCCTTGAATTGGATTAAAAAAATAAAAACGGATTTTTGTCCCAAAACAAAGTCACAATTACCATTGTCATACCATGTCAACCAAACTATTTGGCAATACCAAACTTCGGTATATCGAAAGTTTTGTATGGTAATGGTAATAGATTTTGCCAAACCGAAAGCGTGGTACGGTAATTGGTACAAGGGTTTTGATATGGTAATCGTACCGAACCCACCCCTACATGTTGCCTCCAAAATCATATCGGCCTTCTTTGGTCTTCAAAATTGGATTGGCTTGGATAACTCCCAAGTTCAAGGTACACATTTACATATTTAATGGACAATGAATGATTTTTTATTTGGAGGGAAAGTCATTCTTAATTGATCTTACTATTGTGGAGGGAATTGGAATGGATAAGTTTTCTTAAGTTTTCTTTGTGACGCATGAGTAATTCAATCTTCTTAATCAGTCTTCGCTCTATTTGATGCCTCTCGTGACTCTTATCCCAATGCGGGAAATTCGTAAAATGAAAATGCGAAATGGAAATGACGTAAAAGTTTAAAACAGAGATGACGAAGTCTATTGCTTTTTAATTTTAATTTCGTTACGTTTAAAAACATATTTGGTGTTCCTTCTTCTGTTTGTCTATCGATTTCTTCTCTTAGAATACATCTTTTCCAAAAAGTTGAGAAGGAAATGAAAAACCAAAAGACCCCCAAAAATTAAAATTTGTTTTGACAAAAAAAAAGTTTGCTTGTAGGGGCCACTCAATATTACGGACTAGTGGTAGTTCTCTTTATTTGTAAATGAGTGGTCTTAAATTCAAATCTCATAAATAGCGAATTCGTACCAAATTAGGTTGCATATTGTTTGGTTTATCCGAACTTTCCCTCCCCTTAATGTAAAATATATTGTACTTAAAAAAAAAAAAAAAAAACTAATGATAAAGGCTTGAAAATTTGAATGTTAACCAAAAGTCATATACTAACTTTATTTAATGGTTAGAACAAAGCCCAATATTAAACCAATTCAATTAAAATGGCCCAAACAATAGTTTCCAGTTTTTCTAACAGCAACTCACACACACGCACGTAGAGTTAGAGAGAGAGAAAAGCTGTCAAACCCTAAGGTTGCAACCATGTCTCTCATTGCAATTCGCAGATGAAGAGTTGCAGCATATTATGCGTGTGTTGAATACCAACGTAGATGGAAAGTAGAAGATCATGTTTCACCATTACCTCCATCAAGGGTATTGGTAAATGTTTCATCAACATCATCTACAAGAAGGTCGATGTTGACATGAACAAAAAGGCTGGTGAGCTATCTGCTACCGAGCTTGACAATCTGTTAACTATTATGGCAACCCCCCCTTCAGTTGAAGATCTCTGACTGGTTCTTCAACAGAAAGGACTACAAGGATGGTAAATATTCCCAGGTGGTCTACAATGATGGATATTATGGTGTTCATCATTTCCAATTTACTCTCTTTATTCCCATTCTTGGTTGCAATTACTCTTATTATCTGGGGAAATTTGGATTCCCATTCTTGGTTGCAATTACTCTTATTATCTGGGGAAATTTGGATCGGATGATAGAGAGCCTTATGATGGTTATAGCTTCTCTGGTTCCCAATTTTCTAATGGGTATTATAACATTTGAGCATCCTGATGATCACCTCGGGTTTCTTCCGCTTGCTACCAGATTTTCCCAGGCCGTTTGGGATACCAGTAGACCACTCCGAGTGGTGGGACTTGGCTGCTATTCCCATGTGGTCTTCGACAGTACTTAGGCCCTTGTGTGTGTGGACAGAGATTTGTGGCCCTTGAAGAAGCGACATTGTGGAGAGGAGAAAGAAAGGAATGATACACGTTAAGTTTCATAAATAGTGAAGTAAGTTTCGTAAACAGTGTAGTAAGTTTCGTAAACAGTTTGTGAGATTTTTTTTAATTTTTTAATATTAAAATTATGTCTTTTTCATTAAAATTTAAGTTCTTTTGTCATTTTTATTAAAATTTAAGTTTTTTTTAATTAAATAAAGTTATAGCATGGTTTTTTTTATTAAAATAAACTTAGCTCTAGCCCTTTTCATGAAAGTTTCCCAAAAAAAAATTGGGTAAATTACATTTTACCCCCCTCAGGTTTGAAGTCGATTTCAATTCCTTACAACATCTTTAAAACATTCCAATTCCATACATTTATTTATCATTTTATTTCAATTTCACACATTTACTTATCATTTTATTTCAATTTCATACCTCCGTTAGAAAATATGTTAAGTAAACCGTTAAGTGAGGACGTGGCAAATATAGGGTCCCCATTTGTGCTGAAGTGCTGCCACATTTGTGCCATGTGGCTAAAAACTTAATAAAATATTTAAAATATTAAAATAATTATTTAAAGAAAAGTTCAAAAAAAAAAAAAACCAGATGCCCTTCTTCCCCATCCCCCATCACCCAATTGGAGTTCTGGTGTAACAGATCTTAAGTAGAGACGATGTCACATCCTAACCCGGGGTCCCCCATATCACGGGCCCGCTCCGCCACCATCACGATATTGTCTGTTGTGGGCCCCGACCACGCCCTTATGGTTTTGTTTCTGGGAACTCACACGAGAACTTCCCAGTGGGTCGCCTATTATGGGATTGCTCTTGCGCGTTACTCGCTTAACTTCGGAGTTCCCATGGAACCCGAAGCCAGTGGGTTTCCAAAAGGCCTCGTGCTAGGTAGGGATGGGAATATACATATAAGGATCATTCCCCTGGGCGATGTGGGATCTTACAATCCAGCCCCCTCAGGGGCCCGACGTCCTCGTCGGCACACATTCGGCTAAGGATTGGCTCTAATACCAAATTGTCACACTCTGCCCAGGCCCCCTTCACATCCTAGGCCCGCTCCACCACCGTAGCACGATATTGTTTGTTGTGGGCCCCGACCACGCCCTCACGGTTTTGTTTATAAGAACTCACATGAGAATTTCCCAGTGGGTCACCCATCATAGGATTGCTCTCGCACGCTACTCGCTTAACTTCGGAATTCCCATGGAACCCGAAGCCAGTGAGCTCCCAAAAAGCCTCGTGCTAGGTAGAGATGGGAATATAAATATAAGGATCACTCCCCTGGGCGATGTGGGATCTTACAGACAACGTCCATGTGTTTGCTAAAGGCAGGGTAGAGGTTCTGGATGACCTGGATTGTCCAGTCGGGGTTATCGGGCGGGAGCCGGAAAACTTCGAGAACGCATTCGTGCTTGTGGCCGATGCAGAAGGGGCACTGTTGTTGTTGGTCGGAGTTGGGGTTGATGGGGGACTTGGATTTGAAGTCGGAAAGTCGTTTGGCTTTGGCGGGTGAGAATATCACCCACCGTTTTGTCACTGAGTCTTTCCTCAGTTGCAAGGTTCGAGCTACTGAATCTGATGCCATTGCCTTCCCTTCATGTCAGTTAGATGCCATTGCGAGTGATGGGGGATGGGGAATGGAGGAAGGGGTGGGTGATGGGGGGTGAAATGGTGGGCATTAGTGGGGATCTAGGGAAGAAGGGGATTTGTATTTTTTTTTTAACTTTTCTTTAAATAATTATTTTAATATTTTAAATATTTTATTAATTTTTAGCCACGTGACACAAATGTGACAACCATGTCAGCATAAATGCGGACCCTATATTTGCCATGTCATCACTTAACGGTTTACTTAACAGATTTTCTAACGGATGTATGAAATTGAAATGTTTTAAAGATGTTGTAAGGAATTGAAATCGACTTCAAATCTAAGGGAGTAAAATGTAATTTATCCAATTGGTTGCAGCAAAAAGGATGTAGGAATTCAAATGGTAGGGCCACGTTTCAAGTACATTGGCCCAACAAGCTACAATCATTTGTCCAACCTCATATATCCAAATATATTAGCCCAGAAGGCAAACATTCCAAATGTAAAACGACACGTCGCTATCACTGCGAGCACGTGTACGTTTGGATGTCGGCCAAGAGTCGAAACGCTCGATGATTTGGCAACCAACCATGAAACGCAAGGCGGCTAAAAACTGTGGGACCATCCACACGGGCGTGGATTTGTATGCCACGTCATCAGAATATCTGTTGTTTTTGGAGGAGGAGACTTTCCTTCTGGTCTGGTGATAATAAAACAACACGGACACGATAGGGACCATAACCACAAACTCTAGAAGGAAGGGGGTAGATGGAAGAGGAGAAAATTTCAGGTATGGCGGGCCCATAACTTACACTGTAAGATCAACTTCAACCAAAAAAAGTTAAATATAATCCCGTCTAGAATATAACTGTACAAAAAATTATTTTTACATAAATAATGTCAGGTCATATCATATACTATCTCCAACTGAAGAGGCTAAATAAAACTTCCTCAAGAATTTATTAGTTTTAAGTTTATATTTTTAATTTGTTGGCTAATTAAATTGAAAGTAACATTCGGATGCTTTCAAATCTATTCATTTTATTTGAATTAATTATTACAACTAAAGAGTTATGTAAAATTAAAAAAATAATAATAATAAAAATAAAAAAATAAAATAAAAAAAAGGACTAAGAGGTGGCTTTAATGGGTTAGCCGCCTAACACTCATTTGACTAAATAATAACATGATGAACTCTATAAAATTGTCGTTTGAGTATAGACTTTGACAATTGTGGTACTATATTGCTGATGATGATGTCTAAGTTCTGGTGAGAAGACCCTAAACCCTCATCTTTTTTATTTTGATTGAGTTGCACGCCTATGTTTTATCCAGAACGTCAAATTAATTACTTGCAGTAGCCACCAGTCTAGATAAAATAACAAAATTTTCAAACCCATTAATCATCTGAACGGAAACAACAACTTAGATATTTTTATTTTCTTTGCAGTTGGTGGGATGTTGAATTCTCTACTTATTACTACATGAAATTGTTGTGCATTTTACTCGAGTTCATGTATATTATTCATTCATTCATTCACAAGATTCATTAACAGATTAGTTGCCAATTGTCGTTTATTAGTTTTTCTTTCAATGTCATTATATTTTTTTGACTTACGTACTCTTTTGTCAAATCCACATTACTAGAATAAATTTTAAATACGTGCAATTACTTGAAGACTAAGAACGTCAACCTTTGTGCTAGTCAAAAATAGAAAAGAAAATGAATCGGGTAAACTGCAAAAGCAAAAGTTTATATTGACGAAAGGGGTGGTGAAAGCTGCTAAACTAAACCCTAAACAGGAAAGGAGGTGGACAATTAATAAAGCCAGAAAAAGGAGGAAGGGACGAAACATTAGTATATTGTTACAATCAGTCGCCTCCGCATGAGGCTAATTAGACGGAAATTGGGTCCAAGTATGCTGCGGCTTTGCCCAAAGCGAGGGCGTTTCAAATGCCCCCTTAGCCCCATTCCCTTCTCTTTTGTTTTGGGTTTTAGTTTTACTTGCAGGAGCTTGTGTTCGTGGTTTAGATATGTTGGCTCTTCTCCTCTAGTGTAGCGGTTTTGGTGGCAAATTTTGGTTTGGGCTTTTTCCTTGTTGCAAGTTGTTTTGTTTTGCATTGCGATACCTTCATCGAATTCAATGCGGAGTTGGTTTTCTTCGGACGACTATTTATGTGGTCGTTGGCGAGGTGATGGGTTGAGGATTAGGGCATTTTTATTTCTGCATTTTTGCTACTTGAAGTTTGGCTATCATCACCTTATTAGGCTAATTTGATGTACTTGTACTGGCATTCCTCTTTCATTGAAATTGCTTAGTTTATTTTCAACCAAAAAATAGAGAAAAGGGTAGTTATAGGATGCAACAATCCTAAACATTAGTATATTGTCACAATCAGACGCTCCCAGACACTTTTACAAATTTTAACGTTTATAAGATGAACAGTATATGTATGCGTGGTAGAATGACCGTAACAATAAATTAAATGTTATTATATAATAAGAGAGACTTGAGGCAGGATAGTGAATGGTCATTGATTGAATGGTGACGAAGTAGTTGTTCCTTGTAGAGTGGCACTTTTCCGTTCCTTGGATCTCTCAAAAGAAAACCCACTTTTGAATTCTTTCTGCAATACTTCTGTGCGCTCCCTTAACGTAATAGTCTTGTAAATAGGACGAGAATTCATTTCTTATCATCTCATATCTCATATCTCTCAATATCTCATGGCACGTGAAATAATTAATTAATTGTTTATGAAATTAATGATGACTGTGATTTTGTTAGTTTAAGTAATCGATTTTTTTTTTTTTTGGTCAAAAGATAAACTTTATTAAATTTTAATTTAAACACTTACATCTTCGGTTAGAATATTAAAAAATACTCGGAACCAAAAAATATCACCATGCAAAACAGCATGTGAAGCAACAGCGTGAGCAGCCACCATGGATGGTGATGGGAACGCGGGTAAAAATTTTAATTTAAACGCTTACATCTTTGGCTAGAATATTAAAAAATACTCAGAAACAAAAACATCCCACCAAAAAATATCACCATGCAAAACGGCGTGTGAAGCAACAGCGTGAGCAGCCACCATGGATGGTGATGGAAAGCGGGTTCTCAGAACAAAGAGAGTTAAGCATGCATGATGCATGCACAAAATAAAATAAAACAAACAATGCTGCTGCTTTTCCTCTCTCTCTGTTCGTGCTTTGACCACCGGTTTTTTTTTACTATTTGCATTGCTTTCCCCCTATGGTAATATGATACATTAGGCATTAGCCCTTGGATTTTGACATTTAGTGCCCATAACAATGGGCTAAAAACATTTAAACATGTAACACAATGAGTTCATGAAAAAGACTACAAGAATATTTTCAAAGAAGATGTCTAAATAAACATTAACAGTTAAAAAATACAGCAACAGTGTTTTTCAACTGAAAAAAACAAATCTAGTGTGGCATAACATAATTGACAGCCTTCATCCTTACTGGAAAATTTGACAGGAGCTTCAAATCGAATATATCAATTTAATAGTTTAATTTGATATTTCGGATATAAAGCAAAACTTCAAAAAACATCAAAGTGCTACATAGGTTGTGAAATTTAAATCTGATGTTTAAAATTTGACATCTTTTTAGAGATTATCTAAACACCATAGCAATTCATCACTTGGATGAGCTATTTTTTGCTATTTAACTTTGATCTATAAACTTATTACACTTATTTTTTTTTAAATAAAAATACATATATATATATATATATATGACTTATATGTACTTATTATATTAATCTTTTATTACAGTAAAATGTAGCCTTTTTATTTTCTTTTTATAATAAACAAACTTATAAATGAAACACTATTACGGTAGTTGATAACTTTTACTTGAAATCAATATCTATTTGTGGCAATTTATTAATTTTTTCAGATCGCTAATAACATCTCTCTTTATCTCGACTTTAAGATGTCAAAAGGCCCAATCTGTAAAAAGTGGGATATTTTATGAGCAATTTGGATTAGGGAAGTTTTGATGTAGAAGCCAGCTTTTAAAATTTTGAGATTAAACATTCATGCATTTTAGAATTTTAATTAAACATCTTCTTACAATTTAGGTGTCACATGCATTAGAAGTAGTCTCTTTTATAATGTAAAATTACTCAACTTGCTATATATAAATATATATACCTTTTAATTCATAGATAATACATCAAAACTTCTAAAATCTTGTAGATAAATATTGTAGAATTTAATTTCAATAAAAAGTCTTTCAAATTACACATGAACACAACTTGCCATTATATTTAATATAGAAAAAAAATTACATATAAAGTATATTTTTAATACTTAATTATATATTGAGACAACACGTTTTAAACATTTCAAAGAAAGACAAAAGTTAATAAATGTGGAAGATGATATCATTGACATTTTTTCTTTTCAGTGTAAGTGACCAAAATATCCTTTATAATGGTAAAGTCTTTTCACACTTCTATCTCCTTCATCTCTTGCTCTATTCTCTCTCTTTCCATAAATATTGTCCGATTTTTCCTTCTCTCTCTACTCATCTGCTAGACTACTTTTACGTTTTATCACCAGCAAATATTTTTCAAAAATTTATGCTTTGGCAAATCACAGTTCATATTTTTTTAGAAAACATTAATAACCTGATCGTGTTGAGGAATTTACGGTTGGACCGCTGCTTCTTCTTTTTATGGGACACGCGCTGCAGCAGCAACATCCACCTTTTGCTATTTACTTCTGCAGCTTCTATCATTCTTTTGTCTTGTATTGCATTCTTCATTCTTCTTTTTTATTTTTATTTTTTTAAAGATAAACAAAAAAAAAGAAATGGTTTGTCTGATTGAATATAGAAAATAGTGCGTCCATTTTTCAGGTATTTAATTTTCAAATAAATAGTTTTCATTTCATGGAAGTAGATTTGTTTGAAATTATCATTAATTCTTTAATTAGTGTAGAGAAATTTGAAAGTAAATTACCCAAGAAAAACATTTGTAGTTTTTTTTCTATAAAGTTGTTTAATTCATTTTAAGTCAGAATAAATTGCAGCTCATTTTTAGTTTATAGCGTGAGTCCGTAGTTTTCTTGTGTTGTGAAAGTATAATTTGATTGATGACGGGTTGGACTAATATCATATATGTAGTTTTGTTGAAAATACACAAACTGATTCTACTACAACTATACCAAATGATTCTATGAAAAAAAGTATACAAAACTGATTATAAATGTATTTGAAATTGATTATGCAAAAATGGTCGTAAATAGGTTGAATTGATTCTACAACAATGATCGCAAACGGGTTGAATTGATTCTGCAAAAATGATTAAAGATGTAAAAATGGTCGAGCATGGGTTGAACTGATTTTGCAAAAATGGTCTAAGAGGGGTTGAACTGATTCTACAACAATGGTCGAAGACGGGTTGAACTGATTCTGCAAAAATGGTCAAAGACAGGTTGAACTGATTCGTTTAACTGATTCTACAAAAATGATCAAAGATGGGTTGAACTAATTCTACAAAAATTGTTGAAAACGCAAAAATGGTCGATGATAGGTTGAACTGATTTTGCAAAAATTATCAAAGATGGGTTGAACTTATTCTACAACAATCGTAGACGACAGGTAGAACTGATTCTGCAAAAAATGGTTGAAGACGAGTTGAACTGATTCTACAAAAATGGTCGAGGACATGTTGAACTAATTATGTAAAAAAAGGTCAAAGACGGGGTTAAACTAATTCCGCAAAAATAGTCGAGGACAGGTTGAACTGATTTTGCAAAAATGGTCGAAGACGGGTTGAACTGATTCTGCAAAAATAGGCAAGGATATGTTGATTTATTCTAGTAAGAAATAATACAAACTGACTCTCCATATAGTTTCAAAACAGATTCTACAGAAATAGTTGAGGATGCGTTGAGTTTATGAGACACATTAATTTTGTTGGAGTTGTGAGGGTTAGGTTGTATTAACAATCCGAAAGCCTTAGAGGTATAGCTGATATTTTAAAATATTGTTTCCATGTTTTTAGGCTGGGCTTTAATTGTTTTTATATTTTTGTCTCTCCTTGATATGTTTAAAACTAATGGAGTTCCTTGAAATATAGTGAAAGTTTTGGTCTCTATATATAATGACACACCCCTACCCTGAATGTCTTCCTGGACTCCAAATCGAGTTGTGCTAGCCGACACTAAGAGAGTGACAAAACCATAAAGTATAGTGATGTGGAAAATGTAAGTAAATTAAACCTAAAAGTGCTTAAGTTTAAGAGTGCACTTGTCAAGCGGGAATGAACCAATTTCACACGTGATGTCAAAGTATAAGTAAGGCACAGTATAGTGGATTGAGAATTATAGCATCGAAGGTAATCTCCAATACCAAGATTTGCCACGAATCATCGTTGATACGAAAGCTCAGCTACTAAAACCAGAAGGGGCGAAAAACAAGGGTGAGTGAGTTTAAAAATAAAGCTTTGTAAAAACCTTTTCGAAAACATAATAACCCCTCGCTGTAAAACAAGTATAGTTTCCAAAATATGCATACTATGTATAGTAAGAAAATAGTTACCGTTGCCTGCAATATCTCAAGAATTCATTACGGCACAATATCTCGTAAATAAGCGCATGACGTCCATAATCATATAATCTCGCATAAGCAAACATATCATATCGAGTGCTCATCAACATATGCTGACACACAAGTTCATGTAGAGGTATTCTAACATGAACAGAACTAGGTGTAACAATGATATACGCTCTAGTACTACAATCACGTGAAAACTGGCGCTATGCACATCACAAACGAGTCCTAATTGCCTACAACAATCTAGGACAGGACCGACACCTACAATGAATCCAAAGTGAGCGTACAGTGCAATATGCACATGCACGTGCAAGACTGGCCCTGGCCTAAGCGAGTACTAACACCGATGTAGCAAACGATGAGCAGATAACATAAATATAGTCGTGCCACAGTAATTCGATAATTCATATTGACATAATAGTAATAAATAAGATATTATTCATGGCTGTCATTAAAACCCCATAAAGTATGCACACTTATGTATCCCGTAGGATTTCTGATAATTTCATAATTTTTCGTTATTTCGCTAATTCTTATAAGCATTAGTCTAATCTAGGCATGCGTAGGAAATTCATTTTCAAATGTATAATTGGAAACTAAATAAATATATAATATTTAAAAGTAAAGACCCACTCACAGATCATGTCATCGCGTCGAACCCGCCTTGTAGCATCGAGAGTCCTTGCGATGCGTATAGCCTAGAAAAGAAACCATTTTTGTAAATACATAACGTACTAATGTATAAATGCATTTTCATGCAAAGTATGGCTAATAAAAAAAACTATTTTAAAACTATCGAATTTTGAAAAACAGAGGGCGGATTCGGGTCTAGCACATCGAGAAACCTAAGAACCTCCAAATCTGCTTCTGCTTACACCTACGTGTTTGTAATGTCAAGTACTTCGAGAATATGATAAAATAATAGCTCATACGTGTCATGTAATGCCAGTCAACGAAAGTCAACAATCTTACCACTGGGGCGTTTTTGTCAATTCACTTTTTTTTTTTTTAAATTTATAAAAACGTAGAATTAGGGACAGGTTGTCACAATCTACCCACCTTAAAAAAATTTCTTCCCCAAAATTTGAAATCCTTTGCTATACATAAAATAGTAAAAAGAAAGAAGAAAAATATACGCAAAGAAGATATCCAGTTAAAGCAGTTGCATAAAAGATGATGCCATTCCGTCGTGATCGGATTGTAATGATTCCTCTTTCTTGCCTCAGAACTCATACTTTCCTTTTCCTTCAATACAATACTATAATATAATACTTCTTATAAAAACATAGAGTCAAAAGTATTATATATGTACACTAACTTCCTGTCAAAATACATATATAATTTCATAAAGTTAAAATAATTGTACTGAAATTAAAACTGAACATAGAATATTTTTCACCTACGCACTCGTTGCGTCACGTACTCTGAAGATAAGTGTGTAATATCTTTAGGTTAAGCCCAAACCATAAATAAATAAAAATACTAGCTTAACGGACTTACTTGCCCACTTGCTTAACGAATCCAATGAATAAGTTATCAATATTACGGTCTGCAGCCCGTAATACCAACAATGCACTGTTGTCTCGATTATCACAAATTCACGAGGGTGCAATATTACCATATTGCCCCTCAACATACATATAAATCGTCTGATTAGCACCTTGACCACGCTCAAGTACTACCTTCTCGGGCGACAACGCAACTAGCACACAATTTCCTAAATTGTAATCTCGATTATTCAAATACTTGTTCGTAATACTCCTCAGTCCATCATGTGCTATGCATGAAATCTTCATACAACGTCTCAAACAGTGTCATAACCAAAATTGAAAATTGTAACCGTGGTTACACGCAACTCTAACAGAGATAGGTGTCAGTCATAATCATACTAAAACTGTAGAACGAATAAACGCAACATATCCACCAAGGTCTAGATAATTCGTTCTGACTGGCCGTTAGTCTGAGGGTGAAAATGTGGTATTGGAGATAAACTTAGTACACATAGTCTTCAAGAAGACTTCCCCAGACTTGGAAGTGAAACGCGCATCACAGTGAGATACAATAGTGACATGCACACCATGTAGCTGAACAATATGGTTCGCAACATCTCAATAAGTAGATTCATAGTGAATTTCTCTCGGATTTAACGAAAACTATGTCAAGAAGGCTAAAATAACACTTAAGAATTTGATAGTCATACAAGTCCATCAAATCTAGAATGCGAGGTAACTGGAGTGAATGCATGACATCTCGCTACAATAGTAGCTTCTAGAAGACTTAATCACCAATGCTAAAATTTATTTAGTAGAGCATTTGTTGGTTGATTAAAGCGTTAATGTTCAAAACTAAAATTAGATGTCCGAGCAATTTTCCTAAATGATTCGTCTGCTTCAAAAGCAATACGAAGTTCAGTAGGGTAGACATGTACTCAAGGTTGACTGGAATGCCTTCCGACATAGAGGGGGTGAATATGGAATCACAATCAGAGTAGATGCCGATCGAAACGTCAAAAAATCTAATAATTTCAAGAATGAGGAATTTTACCAAGTGGTCTAAACGTAGTCCCTCTGGACCAACAGAAGGTGAGTTGACTTGTCAAGTCGGTCAGTAATCATCGAACATTATCATATTCTTCACATGTACGAGATGCCTCGTACCAGAAGCTTATGGTGATTTTTCCCCATCTTCATTTGGATGCAAGAAATGATCATAACCACTCAAACAATTCTTGATCATTTGTAAGTAACGTCAAATCGATACTTGTGAATCCCGACTAGAATGGGATAGGACAACGTAAAGATGTTCAAGGGTAGATATGTCTTTTCCTGTTGTAATAGTAATTACGTCTGCACAACCAGGGTAATACATGATAGTGCAAGTGTAGACGTTGATCTGGTTCTTCCATCATCATTGTAAAAAATTTGGCTTATTTCAAATGAAGATGTATTTAAGAAAGTTAAGATTGGTAAAGATTTTTGGAAACGTTTCTCCACAAAGGAATGTTATTCGGTTTTCAATTGAAGGTGACAACTGTTGACTCTAGGTCATGAATAAGATGGTTCATTTCAAACAGTTCTAAACGTTTAGAAATATAAGCGATACTCCATCATGCTGCCTCTACACAGCCGAAACATCCAAAGAACACGAATCACAACTAAATTAACTTTCCTCGATCGACAAGTAGGGAAAAACGCTATAGTTGAGAAATTGCTAACAAACTGTCAATAAAATCGACAAGACCAAAGATATCTCGAATTTCACAACACTTTAAGAGAATTCTAACTTTCTTCCGCTATAATCTTTTGAGAAAAAGAAAAGAATATTGTCTACTGAGATCACGTCTCCCAAGAAGAGTACCAATCTAAACGAAGGTAATATTTGAGGATTTGGTATAAAGCTGACTGGCAATGTTTAGAAAATTTGCTCTCGTTGCTAGGGTAAGTGAGTAAGTCATCGGTAAGACCATTACGATTTCGACAGGCTACGGAAGAAAACTCGAGTTCCAAAAGTTGGTCAGGTAGACCATCAATTCGAAGTATGGGTTAATGGTTTTAATCATCACCTGATTGAGTTACTAAAATCTAAGCACGATCCTAACGTTTAGTCTTTCGTCTTCGCGAACAGGTTTTGAGGTTCCCTAGATAAGGTGTTTGGTTGAATAAATTCTAATCGGTAAGCTTTTGTAACTAAGTTCTCTCAATGATGTAGGAGTTGTTCGAAAAGACACAAGGAAAATTGGTGTAGCACGAGAAAGTGGATTGATAGTGTATTTCACTTCACCATTTGGTAATATCCTAGGTCAAATTTGAGAATTGATGCCAAAGGTATGCGTCTTCGGAACGTACAATACTGCTTCCTTTCTCTACAATACACACTAATAAGTCTTCATGGCTTTCTCGATACTCAAATTAATCTTACAATGGAAAATTAACTCGTGCTTCAATTCTAATGTTTGTCGGTGGAAGTGACCACAAAGATGAACAGTCGAGAATGTTCTTGTTGCCTAGATGGTAAAATAATTAATACAACTGCAAGTTTACTGTCCTCCTAAAAGGCTTGCTCCTAAGTTTCCACGATTTAAATTTCTTCGACTCAGGTAGTTGTTGTTAATCAGTCTATCAGTCACGTCGCTAATTAACGCATTTATGATACTTTTAATATTTTGATATTGTTCGTTACCCTGAAACTGTAAACCGACATTCTGGCATAAAGGTATCACTCTCAGATACTAGTACTTATGTTCGGTATCAGAAATTATACCGTCTGAATACTGGTTGACAGCTTCTGGATATCAGACATTGTCGTCAATTAGTAGCGCCACCACAGGCTGATTACAGGTTAGAGCCCACTCGGGTGGATGTTTTCGGATGATTGGTAATGATTTGGTCCTATGAGTTGGTTTTGTTGATTCTAGGGAAAATTAGTTACTGCTTCTGGGATTTCTGCTACCCGAAGGTATAACAACCCATACTCATCAAAATGACGAGTACAACATCGAAAGGAATTTGGGAACTAGTGTTGGTTGAAGTGTTCTAAGGTATGAATGGAAATTGCTAATAATTTACTTCGAAATGAAATTTAACAGAGTAGAATTTTCCTCCTGAAGATCCGAAATTATACTTATGCTCGAAGGATTAATACAGTCGGGAACCAAAGGTGATTGTTCCCCAGATGTTCTTCCATCGAGTGCTAGCACTTTAGCACCACATTATCAATTGAGACATTTCTAGAAATTTTGACGGAAGTAAAATTTCGTAGGAATTCTAATAGGTGATATACTAATGGGTACTGCCAATGAATCAAAACTAATTGTAGCGTCCTATCTCGAAAGGTTTGTTAATGATATGGCAAAAGAATAGTGATGGGATTGATAGGTAAATCTTCGATGGCGCACAATTACCAATACATTAGCCCTGTGTCAAAGCCAACAGCTCATTTCAAATCGGAACTTTCCTCGGTAGGCGATTTCTTCATTCAATGTCTAAAGGCATCCGCCAAAACGATGTTTTAGAATGTCAATAAGTCCCCTAAATTACTCAAAACTTAGAAAAAGATAACACATTTTTCATGCTTGACGAGGTGGCAAGGTTCAAAAATTAGGCTTAAGAACTGAGAATGCTTACATCACGCGTGTGATGAACGCAACACTGCCCAAACTTATGCTCTAATACCAAACTGACACACCCCGACCCGAAATGTCCACCTCAACTCCGAATCAAGTTGTGCTAGCCGACACCAGAAGGGTGACAAAGCCATAAAGTGTAGTGATGTGGAAAATGTAAGTAAATTTAAACCTAAAAGTGCCTAAGTATAAGAGTGCGCTTATGAGCGGGAATGAACACATTTCACACGTGATGTCAAAGCATAAGTAAAGTACAGTATAATGCATTAAGAATTATACCATTGAAGGTAATCTCTAATATCAAGATTTTCCACGAATCCTCGTCAATACGAAAGCTCAGCTACTAAAACCTGGAGGGGCGAAAAATAAGGGTGAATGGGCCTAAAAATAAAGCTTTGTAAAAGCCTTTTCGAAAACATAATAACCCCTCGCTGTAAAACAAGTATAGTTTCCAAAATATACATACTACGTATCGTAAGAAAATACTTACCTTAGCCTGCAATATCTCAAGAATTCATTACGACACAATATCTCGTAAATAAGCTCATGATATCCATAATCACATAATCTCGCATAAGCAAACATTTCATATCGAGTGCTCGTCGACACATGCTGACACACGAGTTCATATAAAGGTATTCTGACATGAACATGACTGGGTGTAACAATGATATATGCTCTAGTACTATAATCACATAAAGACTAGCGCTATGCGCATCACGTATGAGTTATAATTGCCTACATCAATCTAGGACAGGACTGTCACCTACAATGAATCCAAAGTGAGCGTACGGTACGATGTGCACATAGACGTGAAAGACTAGTCCTGGCCCAGACAAGTACTAACACCGGTGCAGTAAACGATAAGCAGATAACATAAATATGGTCGTGCCACAATAATTCGATAATTCACATCGACATAATAGTAATAAATAAGATATTACTCATGGCTGTAATTAAAACCCCATAAAAGTATGCATACCTGTGCATCCCGTGGGATTTTTGATAATTTCCTAATTTTCCGTTATTTCACTAATTTTTATAAGCATTAGTCTAATCTAGGAATGCGTAGGAAATTCATTGTAAAATATATAATTGGAAACTAAATAATATGTAATATTTAAAATTAAAGACCAACTCATAGATCATGTGTTTGAGTCGAACCCGCCTCATAACATTAAGAGTCCTTGTGATGCATTTCGCCTAGAAACAAAACCATTTTTGTAAATACATAACATACTAACATATAAACACGTTTTTGTACAAAATACGGCTAGTAAAGAAACTATTTTAAAATGGTTGAATTTCAGAAAATGAAGGGCGGATTCGGGTCTGGCACTTCGAGAAACCTAAGGAGGGACCTTAGGCTCCTCCACGCACCGTCACTACGAGGTGGCTGCATTGGCACCCATGCGCCGCATGTGCCACTTGTGGTGGCTCCCTCACATGCGCCCACGCGCCTGCGAGTACAATGGTACTTGCCTTCCTCGCGAGGCCAAAATTTTCCCATATTTTCTTCCTAACTTTCAAAGCTAATTTCTAGCTTGATACTTAACCAAATTCTATGATTCAAAATATATTTTGAAGTTAGAAATGTAGAGAAAGCAAATTTCTAGCTCGATACTTAACCAAATTCGATGGTTCAAAAGTCATTTTCAAGTTAGAAATGTAGAGAACATGCCTATACCTATTGGAAGCTCAATCGTGGTCCGTGTTGACAAAAATTTTGTTTGAAAATGGTCGGATGGCCACGGACCCAAATTTTCTAGAAATCTGGAAAATCATCCTCTTTATCTAAACAACTTCTAACCCTAACAAAAAGCATCCAAACCTTGAGATCGTTCATTGACAATGAGAAGGGTAAGTGGGAAGAGATGTCCTAATGCTTACCTTGGTCGGGATTCATGGAAACTCGCCGGGAATCCATATCCAAAACAGAGCTCCATTTGAGCTCCAAGGCTCGATTCCAGTAACCCAAACTTGGGGTTAAGTTTGTAAGGATGAGCTAATAATAGTCCGGTGGTGTGATGGTCTAGAGTTCGTCGGTATGGCGAAAGGTTTGTGTGGTTGTGGTGTCTCGGTGGTGATTCACCAAGAGAGACAGAGATGAGAGATGAGAGGGTTAGGGGAAGAAGGTGAGGTGGCAACCATTGAGTGGTGAAGCGAGTTGAGGGACTTTTGAAAAAATTTAAGAGGGGGTGAGGTCCGAGAGATAGGGGACACGGGGGAATGGGGAGAGAATGGATTGTGGGCCCCACTACTGCACAATGCAATGTCACAAAAGACAAAACAGAAAATATCCCCGCGACGTGAAATTACCAAAATACCCTTCACGTTCGTAGTTCTATAAAATTTTACTCGTAACTCCAAATCCTCTTCTGCTTGTGCCTACGCGTTCATAACGTCAAGAACTTCAAGAATACGATAAAATAATAGCTCATATGCGTCATATAATGGCGGTCAACGAAAGTCAACAATCCTTCCACTAGGGGTGTTTTTCGTCAATTCATAATTTTTAAAAATTTATAAAATCGTAGAATTAGGGACGGGTTATCACATATAAAGTTTGATACGTATATTTCTTCTTGGTACATATTTGGTATGTTCATATTTCTTTTTCGTATGCATTTGGTACATTGATATATTTTCCGGTACATTTATATTTATTTAAAAAAAAAAACAAATTTAGTACGTTACTTTATATATCTTCTTGGTACGTTTATATATTATCGGTATGTTTATATTTATTTTCAACAAAAAAAAAAAAAAAAAAAAAAAAGATCAAAGAACAAACTGAAAGATACAATGAAGAACAGATTTTTGTATACTCCTAATCCAGACATACACGAATTACAATTCAATATAAGTCTCTAACTCCTTATCCGTACTAAACTAAACTATAACAACAATATCACAGCAAGATTATATTGCAGCAGCAAGCATAGTTGATTCAGGCTTCTTTGGTTGATCACAAACAGCTCGGGGCAATTTTTGCTCTTTGACTTCCTCCAACTTTTTTGCCATTTTTTCTTTTTTTCTTTTTCCAGATACGTAGCTGCAAAAAATGGGGCAACTTCAGGAGGGATTCCAACGTTCCAACTCCATTCCAAATAGAAAGAGAGTGCCTACAAAACCTGAAAAATTAATGGGATACATATCATCTTTATTTGCAATTTGGAAAACTAATGAGGTACATATCATCTATCTTTGAATTTCAAAATTCAAAAAATATGTCCCCCAAAAAATTGCAGAATAAAAAACCCTCTCCACAACCTTCTTGATAAAACCTGAAACAGTATAGAATCTTGATGAAACCTGCTCAACGTACCAACGTCAAGCTGCTGAAAGCAGAGAGTGAAACAGTAGAATAATCGATCACATATACATCTAATTATCTCAAATGATAACAAGATAAAATTGTGAAAACAACCACTAATTGAATTGGATAAACCCATTCAAGATTCAAAAATGGAGATCACAAAATCAAACGTGGGAGAAGAAATCCACATTCTCATCAAATTCAACAAACCAGAAACTACTTCCTAAAATAAAGGTCATGTACAAAGAAATATCAGCGTAAAATGATATATTTGGAATTCAATATTTAGCATTTTAATTTAAAAAAAAAATACAATAATGATATGTAATTTAAGTAAATATAAAAATGCTAACGTGGCTATTGTTTAAGGCGGCTTAATTAAACCTTAAAATAGAATCAATGTTTGATCTAAAAAGTATTAAAAAGATGCTAAGGATCCTAATTTTCTGTTTGGATATTACAAAAACTCTAGATAATACAAGTTAAGTGGTAATGGGATGAGATTAAAATGGTGGAAAGATCCCAAATTTGACACTTTCAACAATACTATCAAAAGACAGGTTTTATGTTGGGTTGGGTCTACCAAAGACTTGTCTATATATCTGAAATTTTTCTGTGTTTGGTCCTCCTATTAATTTATACGAAAACGATTTAGTTGCACGATTGTCTCCATAAATATGGTATATAAAACTAACTCTTCAATTTACACCATTGCCAAATTGAATTAATTTTACCAATATATTTGTAGTGAGTCCAACTCGACAAGTCGGTGCGCTGGACCATCACTGATTTGCTGTTAGTTACTGATATCTCAAACCACTTAAAAATTTTAAGTACGACGGTAACTCTATGATTTTATCAGTGTTTTAACTACTTAACATGCAAAATGCCAAAATCCCTAATAGTATTTGTGTATGTGATTTGGTGTTCTAACAATATGTGTCACATGGTATTACTAATCCGACTTACGTGATGTTACTAATCTGACTTAATAATAATCTATTCAAAGATCCTTGAAAATGTCAACAACAAAAAAAAGAAACAAAAATAAAAATAAAAACTTGTGATTTGTGAAAACAGAGGAAAAAAGCGCGGTCAACGAAACGGCGCAACACGGGCAAATGCATCCCTTTCGGAGCTGACGTTGCGTTATTTAACAGACGCCGTGTGGGCCACCGCCGAGTTCTCACGTGCGGCAGATTAGGTTAACCAGACAGAATGTGTTTTTTGTTTGTTTGTTCCTTCTGCCTTCCAGCACCTTTGCTGCTTGTTTTGTTTATCCCCACGTATTACTTATTGACTTTCTCCTTGACTATTATTTTGTTTTAAAATCCCCATAAATTAAAAAAATTGCTCGCCTAATTAGTTGGTAGATTAATATTAATAATAATTACTAGGAATAAGTAATACCTCACTTTGTGGCATCAAATATCGAGACAATTAATTTACTTTCATGCTTTAATTAGTTAAGTTAAGATTATCTCTGAAATCTGAACTCTAATAGTACTGTGATAAATAAAGCTTCTTCTTGTTTGGTTATTAATATAATCTCTGAGAATTTGTTATCGTGTAAAACATTTGATTTCAATTAACAAATGAGAGGATTATGAGAAGAATTAGGTCAAAATCCACTTGAAAATTGTTGATTAGACCCTTGACCAACTCCTTTCCTTAGTCATGCACAAAACTAATTAAACCCATCTTTTTCTCTGTGATGCGAAGCCGCCTCTTTCAAAATATACTAGTTTTGAGCCAGAAGTTCGGGATCCTTTTCTCATTGGCGAAAATGTGGAATGTACAATCATGCACTCTTTGAAAATCTCGATTTAGTTGATCAAACATTAGTACATCGGTGTATTGTAGAAATTCTTTGGTCGGTAATGACATTTGAGTATTTGAATAGGGAGAGAATTCAATCCCCTCACATGTTTATACGCTTTTAACTCTATCTCTCACTCATGAGGAGACATATTGTATTTATAAGTATATAATGATGCAGATTCTCCCTTAAAGAGAAGGGGATTCAAAATCAATTCAAGAAAGTACAAAACGCCTAAAAAGTAATGTGTGACTGCAATTCTACATAACATTCAATACTACGAATGTTTTAGCTGTTAGATTTGATTTCCCCAACTGTTTTAACTCAACCAATCATTTTTCATACCACTCAAAGCTACGAAACATCGAAAATAATATTGTAATAAGTAAACATCTTATAATCTTGATCCATCAAGTAGGAAGTAAATACTTGCAATTTGTGATGCCTACATTACATCTTCAATGGATTAGGTATTAACATAAGAAGGGAAAATACAAACAAAAAAACGCGTCCAAGTAAGAAAGGCCAAGCAAATGAGGCAAAACAGAGTTTGCTTTCTACACAAATTTGATGTACATTTTCCACTTAATTTAAACTGCCTTCTTAGAAGACTTCATTCATTTGTAAAGCCTTTTAAACACATATACCAAATCCTACAAACAGGATCTGGCTGCAAAGAAGCAACCTCAAAGAAAAAAAAAAGACAACCAACAAACTGATGAAGGCTCAAAAATTGAATCAGAGCGGCTTCTCCAACAACTTCAAGAGCGGTAAAAGGTCAGCATGGCGAACAAAGGATTTATCCCCGGCTGTACAATTGAATCGAGGCTTAATTCTTTCCTTACATTCCTACGTTGTTGCTGCCTGAATCTATTAGAATCGTCAATCTCCTTGCCGTTTTCATGAAGTCACTGCAACTTCAACAATAATTTGATCAATATATTACCTTACTAACCACTCATTTGATAATTAAAAGGACAAGGACCTCCGTCCTTCGGAGCCATTACACGATTCAATGGGAATTGTCCGTACCTGAAAGGTTCATCTCCAATGTGTTTAACTGCACCAGTACCATCTCGATAGAGCACATGGTTCAGTGTCTCAGAATTGTCTATGCCAAACATATCTGCCAGTTTTCTGTACAATTCATCATAAGACCCCAGAAGTGAAAGGTCAAGAGTGCGACCTATGTCTTCTGATTCCATGAAGACTTTACAGTGACCAGTTTCCAGACTTAGTTCGGTTTCATTTCGAGTATCCTTGTACCATTGGAAACCTTCACAAGATGAGCGCTCTTGTACACTTTGTCGGTGAAGTGCAGATCCAGAATTATCAGAATGATTTACCATTCTATCTGCATTCCCATCGGATGAACTATTTCCAGTAAGAACTGGTGAGACTGTATCGCCAGAGCTGCTCAGAGAGATCTGCTGCTCAGTAAGTATTGGCTGACCAAAGAGTATGAGCTGCGGTGGCTTTAAATCATCAGGTTTCTTTGACGTCGGGGTAAAATGTGACATAGTCAATAAGCATGAAACATTCTCGCTTATAGTAGGCTTATGAATCACCATGTTATTGGTGAATTTAGTGGGTGCAGCAGCATGATCAAGTGGCGGGAAACCAGCCGGAAATAGACCTGTGTGCAGTTTATTGAGGTGCATATCTGATGAGGATAGACCATAATGAGCATGCCTGGCTCCCTGCATGCCAGCAGGAGTTTTGTCGGGCAGACAACCAAAGGGGCTGCTGGGTCCAAGGAGGTTGCCGGAAAAAGTCGGCATTGGAAGTTGGCCTTCAAAAGGGAAATCTGGGTATTGAGGTAGTCTCATCTTCTTTCTTGGCAGTGAGAAAGGTGTCAGATGGATCGCGGGTACGTTGGATACCAACTCTACCAACCATGGGCTAACGCGTTTCACATTTTGAAGTAAATCGGGTTCATCCCAGGTAACCTGCAACACAAGATTTCAGAAAACCAAAGGAAATTAAAGAGAAAAACACTCCTACTGTGTGTTCAAAGTACCCAACAGTCCCAACCATACTATGGAAATGAACTTCTTGAATGTTTAGCTGCCAAAAACCATGGCTCTTCCCAGATGTAATTGGCCAGGAAAGAGCACAATTGATCAAAATTAGCTAGTAGGTATAGAGTAGAAAATGAAAACTGAACCTGGAACACCAAAGAAATTGCAACTACGAAAGTATAAACAGGAACCTAAAAACTACTAAGCTCGAATAAACGCAGATTATACTGTAACAGAGTAATCATATGGCGAAGTGAATTGAAAGGAGTTGAGAAAAGAAATGCAAATGAAGATCAAAGAACCAATGTTTTATGGCACAGTATGCAGGTGTGTTTCGTAATTCTGATCGGAAAATTGTCGATGAAACATAATGTGCTCAGACTAAGAAAATCAGGCCTACTAGGGAAGATAGATAAAGTAAATTAAAAATTATAAACGAAACTAGAGCACGATAATTAGAGAGTAGTAGTACCTGGAGAAGCCTCCAAGGTGACTCGGGCCAGCGCAAAGGCTCAGCAACCTGAACAGAGGATATAGTTCCCATGAACCAACTTATCCGGGAAGAATCCTCAGTTTCAAAGGCCATCTTGAATCGCATTCCAGGGCACCACCGGATCTGCAATGCTGCTTTCACCAATGAGGCCTTCACACAGAATTCTGGGGTACTTGCTCTAGGGTAGTAAACAACCTCAAAGGGCTGTCCATTTGCAGCAAGTGTTGCAGCTTCAGAAACAGATTCAGGCCCGACTTTCCCCTTACCCACTAGACTTCCATTCGAATTAGAGCTATTACCATTGCCATTTCTCATTAGTTTGTTCTCATCCTCCCTCAAAAACGCCGAGAATCCACCATATGGCACAGTACAATTCCCACCCATTGGATTCCACCCTGAAGATGACTCTGGTCCACTTCCACTTCCCCTCTTTGCTCGACGAATCCCGACACAGAGATCACCGTTCTCTGCCCTCAAAAACACAATTGAGTCCCCAGAAACAAGCTTCTTGTGGTTCACAAAGGTACTCCACCCCGTGGTCAATAGATGCCGCCTAGGGGTCCCCCTGTAAATGTGCTTAAACTTCCAAGTTTCACCATGAACATCCTTAGCAAGAATTGTCTGAACAGGGGGATCGGCAGAGTAATCCAATCGCGGAAAGATGGTTTCTGCACAATATCTCGGAACAGAGAACCCACCACCATTGTTTGCATCGGATTGCGTCAATGTTTTTGCAAATGAGGCGGGTTTATCCGGCGTTTCAGACCCATTAAGCCCTCCAATTCCATCATCCTCGTAGCCCGCCTCGCCCCCATTCAAAGGAACCAACCTAATCTTGGCATAAACCTCATCAGTCTCAGGATCGGCCATGAACTTAATGGCGGCAACCTGGCAAAGTATATAGGGAGGAACTCTTGGGCAATTCCTGAAATCAACAGGTCCACAGGCATGCTCAGCATGGCCCTGAGGGAAGTAGAAGACCTTCGCATTCACCAGTGGCATTTGAACCATGCCGCCGGCGCAGGCATGCCATAGCTGTGGATCTAAGCACCTATCCGCCTCCTTCAATTTCTCTTTTGAATCCATAAACGTAATCATATCAACTCTTCAAATAAATAAACAAAATTTGCAAAACCCTTTCCTTCCTGCTCTCGGTAAATGCTGCAAACCACATTAACCACACAAATTAGGCATCCTACTCACAGAATTCAATCAAACCATACAAACAACAACAATACAGAAACAATCAATCTAATAAATGAACTGCATTTCATAAATTTCTTACCTTATAAAGAAGGCATGAATTCGAACCCGAAAAGCTTCTTTCTTGCCACGTTTTCTCTAAGAAATATTCACAAAATCAAATTTTCCCAACAACCAAACTTGGACTTCAAAGTTCAAATCCTTTTTTTTTTTTTTTCCTTAAATCAGAAAAATCAGAGGGGTTCAATTGCTCTGGCACGCCATTAAACCCACCTACAAAACCCTAATCACAAGCAGCTTCAATTCAACACTGAATTCCCAATACCCAAACCCTAATCTCTCTCCTGACTGAATCAGTCTAAACCCACCAGTTTTTTTTCAGCCAAAAATCCCAAAAAACAAAAACTCAGACTAAAAAACTGGAGAAGCACTCTACTCTTCTGGAAATTCCAATCCCCAGAGCCCTCAGAAGCTCAGCCGTCGGAGAAAAATTGAAGATCTGCGGCGAAGGTCGAGGCACTACTTTCCAAGTCCGGCGAAAATCGAGAGCCCGGAGCTCCTCCCGAGCGGCCGGGAAGTTCACAGAAGAAAAAGCCTCCGACGGAAAAGAGGAAGGAGAATCGTCGGCGTCGAAAATCTTTCAGGAATCTTCGTCGTCTTTGTTGGTTTGAGAGATTTCAATCACCAACGACTGTTTGGCCAACACAGAAGAAGATAAAAAGCCATAGACAGACAGAGAGAGAGACAGAAGGAGGAGAGAGAGGGAGAGAGAACAGAGCAACCTTTCGGATTCTGCAACAGTCCAAAAGCTCACTCAGCAAATAAAACACCAAAAACAAATAAAATAAATAAATGAAAATATATAAACACAAAAGTTTCAACTGTTACTAACTTGCTGCAAATGTGAAGCGGTTGTAGTCAGTGTCACTGTTCTTGTCAAAAGCATTTACCACGATTGGTAAATTCAATAAAAAATATTTTGCCCTTTTCAAACTTACCTGCCGTATTCCGTCGGTACGCCTCACGGATGGCGTGGTGTGTCGAATTTACTCGGTAGCGTATGAACGTATACTTGGACTGGATTTTACCGCGTAAAATTTGACCTATAGTCATCGTTGTATTAGTGTGCTTGGTTTGGTGGCAACTATTTAGAATTTAACATTTAGATATTGGGATTATCATGCGCTATATATGATATGTTTTATGCATAGTATCATCATGCCACGTTGTATAACTCGCAAGTAAAATTTAACTAAAAAATGACATATGTTTATGTGCTGGTATGTGAGACTTAATCAATGACTTTTACTCGTGTACCGTATACTTGGTCTAATATCTCACACTTGGAATTTGGCGCTATAACATCAACGTTAAGACGTGTCTATATGTTATGGGTTTCATTCATCCATTACATAATCATGACACGTTATATCGCTCGCACATTAAATTTATCTAAAAAGTGACATGATGACATGGTGTGTTGGACGCACTTATTTGGTAACTTTTACACGTAAATTTGATCTGAAATTCACTATTTAAAATTTGACATTTTGACTATCAGTTATGATGCCCGTGTGCAAGCAGCGTGTTTTACGTGTTGTATCAATACACCATGTTCAAATATACTAAAATATTACAATATTTCTTGTATGTGAAATCAATCTCGTTTTTATTATTTCCTAAGAATATGTGTTGTTAGATTGATTAAATTGTTTTCAGTCTAAGACTCTACCAACAGTAACAAGTGAACAGTAAATAATTACCTTATATATTTTTGTTGGAGCAAAGCTAACAAAATTAAAATCAAATTTTTAATACAATTTCATATTTGTTACCTTTTTCTTCGGATCTGAAGAAACAGTGTGTATCTTGGGAAGCCAGCAAAACAACAAAGATTTAAGGAAACCATACTTTTATAATCTTTCCTCTTATTCTATTCCCACCAATTAATTACTATTTTTTTAATTCCGCTCCGAGCAATCAAACAGTGGGTGATTATTTTAAGCGTTTTAATAATTTTTTGTGATTAGAAGGACATGGATTTCCGTGTCCCGCGAGAAATTCGAATCCAAAGTCTCGCGAGTGTGGGTTAAGTGTTCGCCTTGCAGTTTGTTTTGCTGTAAAATCAAGGCAAGGCACTTGTTCACACCTAATTATGGTTAGAGTCCAAACTCCATCTATGGTCAAAGGTTGCAATTTCGTTTAGTCAATGACACACGTTACTTGTTTATTTTTGGGTAAATTTCAGTTTACTATCCTTAAGTTTCGTGGTTTTTAACATTTGGTACATGAAGTTTTTTTTGTCTCAGAGTCATACCTAAAGTGTTAATTTTGGGACAGTCTCATACATCCGTTAGTTTGACTGTTAAGTTTTCCGTTAACTGATGACGTGGTGCCTAAGTGGACAACGACTAGGCGCTACATGTCAATAAGAGTCCCACATGGATATTAAAAATTAAAAAAATTACAAAATTACAAAAAAAATAAAAATAAAATGAAAAAAAAAGCCGTTCTTCATCAACCCCCAACTGTCCCTCCCTTCTTGACCACCACCCATACATGCAAATTCAAAATGTCAGTCGACATCGCCCAACCAGTCTCTACCCCTCGCCGCACCCCACGCACCCAACAATCCGCTTAATCCACCCACCCAACTTTTGTCACCGCCTCCTCATTTGAACATCTTCTTCTTCTCCCTCCCTTTTCTAACCCTCCTCTGCACACCTTCTCCACACACCATCTCCACTTCATAGCTTATGGGGCACTTTGCTTTGCCAAAGAGTTGCTGAGTCGGAACCTCGAACTCGCCGCCGAGCTGGACTCTCACGGCTTTTCGCCTCTTCACCTGGCGGCGATAAAAGGGTCAGTGGAGATGGTGAAAATCTGGTGCGGGTCAACCCAGATCTGGGTTTGGTGTTGGATTGCGATGGGTTCACTCCCTTACATCTGGGTGTGATCAAGGGGCAAGCTGGCTGAGTTGGCCTGAGTTAGATCGCGCGGTGACTTGGGTTTTGACTTAGGGAGGTGAAGGTGGGTTGCACTTGTGTGTGAAACATCACAGGCTGGAGGTGTTGAAGGTTTAGGTGGAATGTATAGGGAAAGGGAATTAAGGGTGGGTGTGCGGAGGAGAAAATGGAGGGAGAATTGAGTATCGAACTCATCATCCATTAGAATCGAACTAGATTCATTTCACTTACAAATGAAGAAGAATAATATTAAACTATACTCAAAGGTGCAAGTTGGAATGGGTTAAAATTTTCGAATCTGAACGTGAAAATTGTGGATCTGAATATGTTTTGAAAATTAGGAACGGAATCAGAATGCATTTAGCCATTTCAATAACTCATTGAAACCTCGTTCTATTGAGATAGGCATAGTGGAATTTACCTCTTGGTATGGGTTGCCTTCTAGTTGGATACCCACGTTGAACGTCCCAAATTTTCCATCTAAATTTTTTAAAATTGTTCCGAACTTATTCTGATTAAAAATATTCCTCAAAAAATTACAATTTCTTATTGTTACGTACTCAAATTTTGTATTTTGTTATCAACTTTTGTATTTTAGTGTTAGTTTTAGATATATTTTGTTCAATGTTTTTATATTAAACATACTTCTATATGTTAAAATCTATAATCATACTGGTTTGGTAATAAAAAAGCAAGAATATTAAAAAACTTGTAAAATACATGAATTTCTGAATTATGTTATAAAATTTCCGAGTCACTCCGATTCTGAAATTTCTAAAATAAAACATGAAATTAGTACCAGGTGGAATACCGTACAATAAAAACTTAGAAGCAACTGTACTGACTAGTCAAATGAACTAGTCAACTAAGTACATGTTGTTAGATAGCCACAAGCATATAAACCAAGTAAACTAATAATGCTAAAGCAAGACGAATGAACTCCAGTTATTGTTTTAGCCTTTGTTCTTAAGTTAAGTTTACTTAGTTAACAAAGTGTCAATACTAGCACACCCTATAAAGTTTAACTCTAACGATGATTATTTGGACATAAAGGTAACTTGCAAAGTATTGAACACAAGAAAGTTTTTGGCCGGAAAACCCATCTCTGGGTTAAAAAACTGGGGACTCTCCACTGAGTTCAATCCACTAGTGTAAACAACGGCTCATACAAAGATCCACACAAATCTCAATTCCTAAACCTTATCTAAGGAGCAGCTTTACCTTTGTGCAACCTTGCCTTACACGAGATGGACTCCTTCGGTCTTCACGAAGTGCCATCTCCTCCTAAGCTCATCACCTTGTGGCACCGAGATCAACACGATCAATGAAATGATATGATGTTATGATGTGCTCATGAAATGAGGATTCAACGACTAGTCAAGTTCTCTAGTCAAACAGTTGAAGAAGAACCTAACATGAATTCAAATGCTTAGTCTAAGAAAGATATGAAACTTTGAAGATTAGACTAAGAACTTAACACAAAACCATGAATACAATGCAACCCTAATATGCAATGATTGGGTATTTGTGCATGAGATGGTTTTGTAGCTAGGGTTTCGGTTTGGAAGCTTTAAGAGGTAGCTCTAGACTAAATGCACTATTTTCTTGAAAATGGAAAATCCTAACCAAAACCAAATGAGACCATGAAAACCCTTATAATGGAATATATGGATGTTTTAGACAAAGTAACAAGGAGACTTGTGTCATGAGCCAAAGAGACATTTCCAGATCAAGGTTGAGAGATCAATGCACGGGAAAAAGTGTCAGATGGCCCATGTGTGCTATCCTTATTTTGTGTGCCCAGAAAGTTGGAAAAACAGACGAAAATTCTGACTAGACGACTACACTAGACAAAAGGATTCTGGAAATATAAGCTTGACTTGCATATGCAAATGTATGATTCAAACCTTTTATAGTGAAGATGGCAGGTGCTTTGACGAATTAATTCCAGCAAAAATCCCATATCAGCATTGTACCTTAACTCTAAATTATGAGTATGTGTGGTAACATTTACAATTTTTTGACAAGAGAAGCCAAATAATAAACCTAGTATTTAACAGAATATACAGTATGACTTTGAAATTTTGGGTAAGAAATATAATACGTAATTTTCAATCCAATTCTTCCGAAAAACACCCCTAACAGTACTACCTTGACAGACAAACACTGAGCTGTTGAATTTGGTTAAATCAACAACCAAGGCTAGTGAACCTAAACATTGCTAAATTGCATATGTGAGCGCAACCAAGCTGTTAAAGTGCATCTCCACTAAATACTCAGGTTCAAATTATTCTTCTTATATTTAACTATTATTTTATATGCAAGCGATATTGATAAATTATAACACAAGGCCTCGTTTTAACGTGTAATTTAGATTAAGTTACATTATCGCACTATTGAAAAGAACACTGCTAAATTGTCAAGAGATCTATTATTGGCACTCCAAAAATTTAATCGTGTGCACTGCTTATAAAATTTTTTTTTTTCAATTAGAAAAAAGTTGGGGGTGCACAATTTAATATTTGAAGTGCTAACGTTGACAAGATACCTATTATTGACACTTCAAAAATCTAATCGTGCACTACTCAAAAGAGAGCTACTAGATCCACCCATTGTCATATTTCTCCACCAATATTATAATCTCACTCATCATAAAAAGTTAAAAAATTAAAATGTTATTTCTTGACCAACTATTATTCCTAAAATAACCTCTAATATGTTGTTTTCCCACCCGCTATTATTCCTAAAAAATAAAAAATCTATTTTCCCAACAATGAAGCCTCCTGCGACAATAATCTACCATGAATGACCCTCTAAATGCTCTGCTGCTGTTGTGTGATTATGCACTCCAATAATTGCCATCAGTATTCAACCATCATCAGTTGCTAGCTTTGCACCTTCTAGTTGGAATAAGCATCCACATTTTTTCGTTTCAGAATTTTTTTCTGTCATCATCCTCTATGTCTTTTGTGTGAATTCGGCTTAATATTGTTCATTCCTTTATGACCCAATGTAAGTTGGGGCTCCTGTTATCTTTTTGTGCTCAACCTATTATTTTTATATATCTTTTAAGGTCCTTATTGGTCATTTTACAAATACACAAACTTGTAATTGATTAAAAGTGAGTGAGAAAATAAGACAATGGAGGTGAGAAAATAACACTTAATCTAAATACTATATACCACGTCTATATGATTAAATGTGCGTTACTTTTTCAAGCAACTTTAAATGAAAAAGGGGCATTAATTAATCTTAAAAAGGGCTCTAAATGTGTCATTTATGTTAAGACTTTTTTTTTTTTTTTTTTTTTTTTTAGGGGGCGGTGGATTGAATGGACAAGACAATGCCAGTTCACTTAAATCCATGAACATCAATACAAGTGGTCTTTAATTGTGATCTTACAACACTTTCCAATATCGAAAGTCTCTCAATTTTTCCAATTAAGTCCATTAATTGGCTTGTGCAAATCAAATTCAGATGTCACTAATACAAAGTTAATGTAGAATTAATGAACCCTTTCAGTTATATTTTCTATGAGGGTTTGAATGAATTGTGAAAACTTAGTTGCATCCTTGTTAATATATAAGCTTCGTTTGAACAAAGAAGAAACAAATGACTAATGGCTGGTTTGGTGTTGTTGAAATTATTTTAAATGCAGCTCTTTTAAAAAGTTGGGCTAAAATTGTGTTTGGTAAATGAAAAAAGAAATGTTTTTTTGTCAAAATCATAAGTCCAAAATAGCAAAAAACAAAAGCAACTCTACTCCTGCTTTTGAAAACAACGCTTTTTTTTTTTTTTTTTTCTTTTCACAACACAACAACCCTAAACTAACCCTAAGATGAAGTGCGATCTTTGTCTCACACTAACACGTACTTTTCAATTTACGTAGAGAAGACCAAGGGTAAATTACCTATCTCAATATCTCGACTTACAAGTCACTTAGTACTACGGTCTAGTGATATTCTTCTTCATTTGTAAGTGAGAGGTCTTAGGTTTAATTCTCGCCAAAGGCGAATTTGAACTACATTATTGTTAGCTCATGGTAAGGCTAAGCCCACCCCTTTCCTTTAGTGTAGATAATATCGTTTGTTAAAAATAAATAAAAAAAGATCTCGACTTTCAAACCCTAACCATCCATATAGATACATGGGTAATTACCTATCTCAAGATCTTGAAATTAAAAACATATGATTAGTTCATCAGAGGCACTTTTATCTCTACTTAGTTGGATGAGTTCTTAAATTTGATATATAGATTCGAAGATGCCGATATATATTTGTCGTTAGCAAGGATAGAACTAGAAATTTTATTATGAGTGGGGGAACTTTTTGCTATATAATTCAACAAAACTAAGGCTTCCGAAGAAACCATTTACCACAGTGGTGGAAAAATATTAAGCCCTTGTATGACGGTATGAGTTCAAATCTCATTGGTGATTAATTTAAAATCTAATTTAACAAAATCTTTTGTTTGACCAAAAAAAAAAAAAAACAAAAAGGAATACATTAATTAAAGGAAATTGTTATTAGCACTCCAAAAATCTAATTTTACACTCTCTCACAAGTGTGTTTTTCTTTCTAATAATAGAAAGTTTGGAGTGCCAAATGAGATTTTTGGAATGCTAATAATAATTCCCTAATTAAATTTGTTAAACATCAAAGATGCAATTAATATGCATATTAATTAGGAAAATATGACTATTCTTTAATAGGTAATAGCTAATAAGTAGGTTTGCATATGATATGCGTACACGTACATACGTTTTTGTCAAAAACACTTTCGTTGGTTGTACACGTTTCAATGATTTCTTAACTTGCACACTTCTAAAACCCCAACGTATTATAAATGGGCGTACGTCACGTTATCATGGTCGGTCCAGAGATTTTTGAAGCTTGGAGCGACGTAAAAAAATGTGTCCTCATTTCATATAAAAAAAAAATATTTGTTTTCATACGTAAAACATTGATAAAATTATATTTAGAAAAACACTTCAAACTCAATAGTTTAGAAATACGGAATAATTAATTTATTTTGTATCAAGAGAATGAAACTAAAAAACTTTCGGGCTTTCAAGTAGATAGAATATGAGTTTTGTTTTCCATCTGAATTTTTAAAGTGTTTTTGTATAAATCGTGAGTTGTTTTTTCTTATTTACTAACCTCATCAGTATAAGACTAAAAAATTATTAATGTTTTTGAGTCTTTAAGGTTATGTATAAGTAATGAATGAACACTAAATTAAACATTTTGATGATACGTAATATCATTTGCAAATTTGGTCTAAAAATTTAGTCTACACATTATTTTTTGTTGAAGATTAGACTTGAATTGGAACAGATATTTAAAAATAGCAACCCACATAGCTACTAGCTAGTAAATAAATTAAAAACCAAACAAAAATTTGTAAAAATTGAAAAAAATAAACATGCACATAGCATTTCAAACTTAGGACCTCTCGTTAATTTTAAACACCAAAAACCATTGCTAGTAATTAAACTTCTTGATCATTTAGCCAAATTTTATAAATTTATACTGTTATGAAAAGAAATTTGTAATACTAAAAATAGATGATTATACATGTAATTTCACGTTTACTACATGTGATTTCGCACAATTTTCATTAACACATATAAAATTTATGTATTTTACTTGTATTTTTAACCAATTATTAAAATATATATAAATATTAAAATTTTGAATTATGGCCAAATCTTTCATAGTATTATTAGTAAAATTGTCAAATAATATATGTATGTATTTTTCATGTATAATACCCATCTCGTTTCTTACTAACTTTGAGTAATACTAAAAATAGAAGAGTGTACATATCTAAGACTAGTTGAACTAAGAAAAATATTAAAAACCTAACATTATATTATATAAAGGGAAATGATTACCTTGCACCCTTTTTTCTTTCTGTACACCCATATTTTTTTTTAAATTTATTATTATTACGAGGAGGGTAGAATGTACAAAACCATTACATAATTTAGGGGATGAGGGAGATCGAACCCATAATGCATTGGTAAAAAGCAAACTTCCTACACTATGATATTTGACAGTGGCGGATCTAGGATTTTAAACTCGGGAGGTCCCAATAATAAAGGTAAAAAATCATATGCAAAACAATATTACAAATTATAAAATCATAATTCAAGCGTCCATTACGAGGTTTCATAAGTTACTACGGAGTACCTAAGTTATTGATTATTTAATATGGACTACTAAATTTAAAACACCGGTCAAATAAAACTCTCCCCAAACTCCCACTATCTTTCTAACCAAACACACCAATTTTCTCTTTTACTAGTTTCCAAACATCTACCTTCTCTCTCACTAAGAACACAGCTGCCATACCTCCACCAACCGCCTCCCTTCCCATTCTCCTTCCCCATGGCAGCTCCACCCCCAAATTTCACCAACCCATGAAAGATCATATCCATCTTACTAACCTTGTGTAGGAAATTTCACCCATAAGAAAAATTACTAGGGTGGTTGAAATAATTTGGGGAAATTTGGGCTTATGTACTGCCCTGCCAGACAACAAAGAAAGGTTGGAGGAGAAGTGGGTGGCACCGATGGATGAGACCATGGCAGAAGCAAGGAGGAGAGAGGCTGGAAGGGTCCATATTTTCTTTCTTCTCCGTGCGCGGTCATCTTCTCTGAGAAGAAGACAACCACTGCAACCTCCAACCTGCACAAACCTCATGCTCGAGTACGAGGGGTCCCTGGAAAATTTCTAGCAGCGATTTAAGATTGCCGACGGGTCCTGGGACCCCCCAGGTCCCTATGTGGATCTGTCCTTGATATTTGACCATGTTTACTTATATCCCTTGATTTTTTTATTTAATTGTTCAATCCAAAATCAAGTCACAAACAAAAATGTGCATAGAAAGAACAAAGGTGTGAGGGAAATAATTTTTTATTTATTTATATCAAAATGTTAAAAAACCAAGAAGTATGTATAGGCGTGTGCGCACGCGCGCTTTAAAGAACAAAAATTTCCCAACATTCGGTTAAACTACTGCCTAGGGGGCGAAGTTGTAGCTCCGCCTTTTGTTGTGGGTGAGTTAATGGTCTATTGGAAAAATCATATCATTTGTATGAAACTATGACATCATATGGTTTATGTGAAACTATGAGCCATCAATCACTTGGTAGGAAGAACTAGTCTTGTTACCTTTGAGTGATCACTATCGAGTGGGAGAAGTCCCTTCGATTTATCACCTCCAAGACGACCCGATTATGACAAGACGTACAACCCCATTACATAATATTTGTATTTCTTTTTTCTTAACTTTCGTTTTGGTAGTTATTATGTTGTAAACTAGGGCCACGATCACTAGTTGTGATGGACCAATGTTTCAAACACCATAAGACAGAGACCTCCTAACCAAAAACATGACCTCTATTGGGGACCTACCAACCCAAGGCCAATTACATAATTGCAAGAAGAAAGTGGTTGGGGGTACCAAATTTACAAAACCAGAGCTTCACAGCTCATTCCATCCTCTCCACTTCCCCACATTTTTAATGTTTTGCATCAATAAAGTTGTAACCCTATAACACCATATATTATATGTCACAAGTCCATTTTAGGTGGGTTTTTTTTGTCCCTCAGTTGCGATTTATGACCGACATAACGCATTTAACTCTAGAGTCTCGATTTCTTAAACTCTAAGATTCAAGAAAATTGTAGTACTTTATCGTTTGATTTTAATGTAATGGTTGCAACGACAAAAATTTAATGACCATCAACTGTTGAATTAAGATCGAACGATGGATAGCTATACTTTTCTTAAACCATGAGGTCTAAGAGAACATAACTGTTCAAATTAACCCATGTCTATCTAACACACCAACATAACAAAATCATTGCAAAAATGAAAATGGGTTGCTTTTTTTTTTTTTTTTTTTTTTTAAATTTTTTATCTTAATAACACTGATTGACTCTTAAATCAAGTCATTCTTTCTTATCCATAAATTATAAGATGACACATTTATATAAGAAAAATACACACTTATCAAACAATGATTTGCCTATAAAAAGGAAATACTGCAACATATTGAACATAGATAGCATTTTCCTTTTTCTTCTTTAAGAGGGTTTTAACGCAAAGTTTCTGGACACCAGAATATTGTTGTTGACTTGTCAGCCTAGTACAAAAAAATATGGATAAATTTAAAAATTGACATCAACTTCTTGAATATATCAGAGGAAATAGTCCGAAGTGTCATTTCCTTTAAGTGTGTAACTACAATTACAATTACAAAATTGAATCAACTATCGTTCCCATATATATATATATATATATATATATAAGTGTACAACCACAATTTATTCATCAAGATTTCAAACTTTTTCCTAAGCACATGCATACCAAATTGGTAGTATTTCTTAATAACTAAATTTTGTAATGATTTAAAATGGATCACATTAGTTAAGGGTGTTTTTTTCTTTAACAAACATTAGCTAACAATGTTAAAATATAATAATAGATTGGCTATATTGAAAACACGGACATTAAATTGACTAAAGGACAAAGCACTTGCACCATTTGAAATCAGTTCATCCCGTCCCATCAATCGTGGAGACATTTCATTGAGATTATTTCCACATATATCTTGACGGGTAATGCTATTTATACAATTGTTTTACCTTTAACATAATTCTGAATTCTTTTTCCGTTAAATTGAATAAATTAAAGAAAATTAAATGATAAAAATTAATATAAATAGATAAGAGACAAAAAAAGCGTGCAGACATAGTCACTCTATACAACAATTCTTAACCCAAATACTGACGTGGCATGTCATGACTGGCTAATGACTGGCATCCCAGAATGGGATTTACCGGAGGCCATAAAGAGTGAGGAGGGAGAAGGAGTGAGATTTGCAACTGGTGTACGCTAACTTGACAGCTACAAGACAACATCAACAAGAGCAGGCAATGCTTCAGACATTGACTGTATTTTTTTCTATTTTTTCATGGGTCTGCCAGAAGAATCTAACACGTGTCAGAATCTTTATCGTCAACGTGACGTCGTTTTTGGCTTGGATGAGGAGGAGGATAGATAGATCGGCGACGTTGGTTTGGTCCCACTGGTTGTGTTTTTTTTATGGTGTTGTGACCCCCACAGTCCTTTGGGTATGGACCAACATTCGTGCAATGCCGGTATCAAAAGGAAACAAATTTAAGGGGAGTTAGGGGAAAAGGTGAAAGAGGAGGGAAAATGTGATTGTAGCCGTGCATAGAAAGCCTACTTGAAGGTTGGTCCACGTCGAAACTAAATTAAAGGCTAAAAAACCTGCAAGTGATTTTGGGACCAAAATTTGTGGAGTCTTTGATTTTTTTTATTTTTGTCAAAGATAGAATATATTAAATTCTGAGAGAAAGATTAATATCTTCGGCCAAGATATTAAACAAGAATTCAGGATCAATACAATCCCAAACATAAGCCCTTTCCTCCTTAAATACAAACTTGGCCACCGAGTGAGCAGCGTGATTGCTCTCTCTAGGCACAAAGTCAAATGACACAAACTGCAACCTACGTGCAAGAGACTCAATATCACCAAGGATACATTCAAGCCTAAAATCTTGGGCTAGTTCATTCCTAATCATTTGGACAATTGCTTTTGCATCAGACTTGATAATCACATCGTTAAAATCTTGCAACAAGCAAAACTTGAGTGCTTCCCTAATTGATGCCGCTTCCGCCACAGCTGTAGAGTGGAAACACAGTACTCCGAGCCACTCGCGCCCTGAAGCAAAGCAGCAAAATCTTGAGCCACCTATCCCAACCCGGAACGCAGTGTGTCCTTACACCAAGCCACATCTGTGTTGATCTTTATCTCCCCAAAACACGATTTCTGCCATTGTTCCTTTCTTCTTTCCACTGCCAAGGCTATCGTGCACTCACTTGGCCGTGCCTCCTGCCTCCCTTGCTCCTTCACATTTCTATATTCAGCGATATTCCTCTTCCAAGCCTCCAAAATCTCGATGGGCTGTTGGTACCTTCCATTGAAAATCACATCATTTCTGTTTTTCCATAACCGCCATAGGCCAAAGATGAATTCTTGCAAAATATCCACTGCATTTTCCAATTCGATAACTCTGTTGCAGAATCTTTCCCAACTTTGTAAGAAGTCAGATCTTTCCAACTCAAAGGAATTGAGTTGAAGTGGTGAGCAGAACCAGAAAATATGGCTGAGCTCACAGTGGAAAAAAAGACGATTCTCCATTTCATCCACGTGCCTGCATACACCACAGACATTATCAACTCTCATGTGCCGTCGCTTAAGATTTCTTCTCACCGCTAGCGCATGGTTACAACACTTCCAAATAAAAAATTTCATCTTGCTGGGTACATCCAGACTCCAAATACTTCTCCATAGCTGGTTATGCTTTGTCTTCTCACTCGACGATCCTCTCCATTTCCTCCCGAGAGCCTCGTTCTCCATGAGCTCCATATCGACCCCATAACCTGATTTCACTCAACATATCTCGTTTGTGGTGTGGAACCAAGCCAACCTGTCTCTACAACCTGTCCAGCTAATCGGGATGCATTGAATCACAGTCGCCACATCACAATTGAAACCCGCCTCAATCAGATCTACGTCACATGTTCGCGAGACCAGATCAATCAAGTCACAAACTAAACTTGCGTTCAAATTCTCCCTTGGTCTGATATTGAAGGTGGTGGACTTGGGGAACCAAGGGTATTCTCTTATATTTATACTGGTTTCATCCCTGAGTCGCTAGAACATGCCATTATCTAGCACCTTTTGTGCTTCTAGAATTCCCTTCCAACCCCAAGATGTCATTCGCCCCTCAGTTGCCTTTCTTAAGGTCTTTCCTGGATAGTATTTATCCCTCATCACACTGGCTAGCAGGGACTCTGGGTTGAGGATCAGTCGCCACCTAATCTTAGCCAGGAAGGCCAGATTAAAACACTAGATATCTTTGAACCTCTGCCTCTGGCGTTTTTGCTTCAATAAACGATCCCAGCAGGCCTAGTAAACCCCCTTACGGTGCTCATTTCCCCTCCACCACTAGCTTCGGCTAGCTTTCTCTATGTCTTTACAGACCCCAATTGGTAACTTAAAGCAACCTATAGCATGATTTGGCATAGCCATTGCCATTGCTTTTATAAGGACTTCTTTCCCTGCTTAGTTTAAAAACTGCTAGGCCCATCCTTCCATCCTTGTCTCAATCCGTTCCTCGACGTCCTCGAAGATAGCCTTTTTTGAGTAACCAAAATCTGATTGAAGCCCAAGGTACTTCCCAAAACCTACCTTACTTTGAATGTTCAAAGTTCGCTCAATAATTTTCTTATCCCGCTTCTTAACCTTTGACCCGTAGTAAATAGAGTTCTTGGTCATATTAATCCCCTGACCCGACCCAGCTGCATAAGTGTTTAGAATGTCCCTTACCCCTTGCGTATCATCAACAGTTGCATCACAGAATAATACCGAGTCATCCGCAAAGAATAAGTGCGAAATAGGTATCCCATTTGGTACTACCCTCACCCCGTGGAGGGCACCCCTCTCCATGCTGTTCCAGATTAGGGCAGAGAACCCTTAAGTGCAAAGAAGAAATAGGTATGGGGAAATAGGGTTTCCCTGCCTCAGCCCTCTTTGTGGCAAAATATACCCCGTTGGGTTCCCGTTCACCAAAATACTATAAGATACAGATGAAATACACTCATTTATCCAACTGCAAAACATTGGAGTGAACCCTAGCTTAGCTATCATGACTAAGAGGAATTCCCATTTTACATGATTATACGCCTTTGCCATGTCCAACTTTAATGCCATACCTACCATATCCTACTTTGTTTGATGCATAAGGGAGTACAAAATCTCATGTACTACAAGAATATTATCTTGTATATGCTTCCCAGCCACAAAAGCCAATTGATTGTCGCTAATCACCTTTGGCATCACCCCCTTTAGTCTGTTCGTGAGCACCTTAGCAAGGACCTTATAGCTTACGTTACATAAGATAATAAGCTAGTACTGCAACAAGTTCTTCAGACACAGCACATTTAGAATGAGAACCAAATTTGTATGGTTTAGTTTCCTTAAGAGCTTACCCAAATGCTAGAAGGCTTTGACTGTGTTGATCACATCCATCCCCAGCACCTCCTAATGGTCTTAACAAGAATTCCCAGAGAAAGCATCCAGCCCTAGAGCTCGTGGGTAGGATTTGGAAAGCAGCCTCCTAAATTTCACCATCTGTTACCAGAGTCATCAATAACAGATTGTCTTCGTGCGTAACTCTGGTCTACATACTGCTCGCAATTTCATTAATTCGGCATGGCTTACTGAACTGAAATAGGTCAGAGAAATAGTCCACCACGAGCGAACAAATCCCTTCTTCACCCGTGTGCCATACCCCATGTGGATCCTCCAAGCCTCTTATCTTATTTGATCTTTTTTGTTTCATCGTTTGTGCATGAAAAAATTTGGTATTCTTGTCACCTTCGTTAAGCCATTGAACCCTCGATTTAACCCGTCAAAAAGTCTCTTCCTTCTTGTGCGCTTTCTTTAGCTCTCTCTCCTTTAGGTGCACCCCTACCGAGGCAAAGCCCTTTGATTGCTAAGCCTCCCTTAACTCATGTTTCAGCTTATCAATGGTTTTTTTAGAGTTTCTACCTCTCTTTCTATACCACCCATTGAGACTTCTCTTGACGGACTTTAGCTTCTTGCAGAATCGAAAGGCATAAGAGCCCCCGACCTCTTCCTTCCAATCTTTAGCCACCAGGTTGCGGCACCCTGCTAGCTTGCCCTATCTCACATTGTACATAAACCTTCTTTCCTTCCACTACTTTGACTTCTTCATGGTAAGAAGCAATGTTGAATGGTCTGAACCTTCCAAAGGTACATGCAAAATTTTTGTGTCCAGGTATAGGTCATGCCATCCCGAACTTGCCAAGCCCCGATCAAGTCTTTATTAAATAGGCTTGGAGTCTCTGTTGTTCTGCCAAGTGAACTGGTAGCCTTCGTAACCCAAGTCCAACAGTTCATTTTGAGCCACAAAATCCCTGAAATCCCTAATGCTAGCCACTGATCTATGATTTCCCTTTATTTTTCACTGTTGCACATTATGTCATTAAAGTCCCCTATTAGGAGACAGAAATCACTCTTTTTCTCGATCCGATTGCTAAGTACCTTCCATTGATCTTGCCTCTTTTTCTTGTCCGTACTAGCATAGATGGCAAATAATCGCCAGTGACAATTTTTTCCCTCGTCCCACACCTTAACTGTAATCATAAAATCAGTATATTTCACCAAGAGAACTTGTGAAACATCTCTCCAGAACAAACACAAACCACCTCCAATCCCTCTAAGTTCCACTGCATGCATAAACTCCATTCCTAGTTTTTTTTCTTTAGATACTCATAATGATTGCTCTTGTTTTTCGTTTCAAGCAGGATCACTATGTCAGGGGTGTGGAGCCTATTTTGCTCCAACAAGTTGTCAATTGTCAGATCACCCATAATACCTTGACAGTTCCATATTATGAGCGTCATGGTGACTTGGGAGACCTCTCAAGGCTAGTCTCCTCCACCTCAGTTGTGGCTTTAATCGAGCGCTATCTTACGCTCCTGGGCAACGCCCTTCTTGCGTCCTCAGACTCCAAATTTATGGAGTCTTTCGGCGTCTAAGTTTTCTTCTTCAATTCATGCGTCTTGATTTCATACTTTTTTCTTTTCTAAGATAAATTAGAGTAAAATATCGCTTGTAATAAGAAAATCACGTAATGTATAACATACATTTAATGGTAAAAGACATTATATTGTGTATTTGTTTATATTTACAAAAGGTTTCGTTTTCCAAATACCATTTTATGAATTAGTTTAATTTTTTTTTTTAAAATGATCGATATAATAATATTATTAAAATGATCGGTATGTAATTTGATAAAATAATAGGTTGCTTATAAGATTGCAACTAAGAGCAAACATGACCCCAAATAGGAGTAATTGTTTTTCATTGACTAGTGTAACATAACCTTTGAGGTGAGTCGAATTACATATATGAAATTACCGGTGAAGAATCATGTGTAACCAACGAAATATGAAATCTCTTATCCAGCCACCAAACAAATTGACCAAAAATTACATATAGCGAGGCTACAAAATACATCGAACTCATTTTAAGTTTCTAAAATTATTGCAAAGAACAGACAAACTAAAAAAAATGAGCCCATCAAAACAAAAGGCTTAGTTTTAAGACGAAGAACACCACTTGCTGCTATAAGAAGCTACCTTATGTTGGTCAGCGTTAAGGGTATGAAGAATCTCTCTTTTAGTCGTAGTTGGGGTTAATTATGTCTATAGGTTTTCTTATTTTTATAAACACCTTTTTGTTAGATTAGTTTAAATTCTTCTTTTTTTTTTCTTTGTTTTTTTTTGCTTTTGAGAAAAGCGCTATATTCATTATAAGGATGAATGAATAGGTACAAGTAGGAGGGTAGTATGCTTTATTTTGGGCCTTGATAAAACTTTGTTAGAGATTTCTACCCGATCGAAAGGTAAAGAGTGTCCCACACCAAAATTAAACGTTTAAATTGTTGTGTTCTTTCTGAGTGCAAATATGAGGATAGTATAGTGGCACAAGTAAGAGCTTCAAACCACATGGACGGATTAGACCTCTATGGATTACTAGCTTTAAGTGAAACCTAATTAAACAATAAAAATAACAGTTTGATTTGGATTTTTGTTTTGAAAACTAAAGTAGCTCAAAAATCCAAACAAAGTTAAAATGAAATTCGGTCAGAATAAAAAGGGCATGTAGAAGTGGCTAAAAGACAAGTTTTTATGGGGTAAAAGAGGCTACAAGATATTCCAAAGAGATCCCAACAACTTAGCTTTTATTTTCCACGTTTTTGCATTATTTGATATCTCCAAATCGGGCTAGCAATCCCAATTCCTTTACCATTATGCTCTAGGTTTTCTAACAAGCCATATTCACCTTAGATTCTTTATTTGGACTGTAAAACAAGCAACAACTTTATTTGGACTTTAAAACACGGAACAACTTTTTTTGGATTTCAAAAGAGGCCACAAAACTTCTTTCCACATTATATTTTCACTTCTTAAAATACATGTAACTACACACTAACAGAAATAGAATATAACGCAACCAGTTTAACTAGAAAACATCACAAAGAGACTAAAAATTAATGATATAAATATACGAAATATATGAGTTATCATAAACTTGACTATGAAAAAAAGATTGTCAGTCCCTAAAAATTAGGTCTCAAATTCAAGAGAAAATAGTTAGAACTTGACTTGACCTTGGAGTAGGAATCATTTGTTTCTTCTACCTGTAAGATTATGAGCATGAAATACGTGATAGAGCCAGTCATAGTGTTTGAGATTGATATGGAAAAGCCTTGATTATATGGATAAGTCTTGATTAAAGCCATTTGGTTGTCCTCAATGTTTTAGGATAACAGAATTGAGAGAAAAGTTCAAATTGGTTTTGGAAGAGAACTTAGTATTGGAACTTTATAAGGTCTCATAATTCTTTATGGTTTGTATAGTTTGAATCCTAGTCTAATTCTAATGGGGAATGGACGGAGGAGTACTATATATAGCTTAAACCACTGCTCTTGAGATCACTGGCTTACTTTGTTCCAAGACCTATTGATTAAAGGAGTTGTTATTATCGCAAAAGAGGAGAAGGTTTTGAGCACAAAAGCTGCAATGGCTTCTTCATCAGGATCGAATAATGTATGTATGTTTTAAGGCTTTGGTTCTTGAGTGTGTTCAATAAAAGGTTTATATAAGTTGTGATTCAATTGGATGAATTCATGTTCCTTGGATAAGAAGTCATAAACTTGTTCTTACATGTGGTATCAGAGCCATTAGGTTTCAACCATTGAATTCAACTAAAATTAAAGTGGAATGCATGAAAACATACTAGCTGGGTTTTCAGACTGAGTTTTTAGGGTTCTTAAAACCTTTAATTTGAAACAGTGTCGTTTTCATCATAGAGCCGTTGGAAAAATAAGTTGCAAAATGGTGTCATATCGTAAGATGTTTAAATAGCTAAAATTTGACTGTTGGGAAATTTGGGATTTTGTTTTCATCATGTTCTTCGAAGAGGGTTCTCCCTCATCATCTTCGATGGTCCTATTTCTTCCTGGTTGCTTCTCTAAACCATAGTTTTGAGTCAAGATAGATGCTAAAATTGACAAATCTTAGAAGCTAACTGCGAAAAGGTATATATATTTTGAAATTCGAATTCTTTCAAATTTTGCATAATGTTTAGATTGAGTTTACATGAATTTAATTTTGGAAATTGATTCCTTGATCATGATAAGGGGTTAAAATATTAACAAGATTCATATTCATTTATAATTCGAATTGAACAGATTGTCTTTATAAAATGCTTTCGCTAGCATATCTGATACAAGAGGCTTGAAAACTTTCAATAGTTGCCTTGTTGATTCATGTGTGTGTGTGTGTATATATGTATGTGTGTATATTGTGCAATCTGTGTTGACCTTTTTGCAGATATTATAGAATATCATTGGGTTGCTTACTCTATACATGTCTTTGAAAATAAGATCATATATATGAATAAGTTGATTCAGTGGACAAATTTGGTAGTGAAAAGACTGAATCAAGAATCATTGAGATTCATAGTGCTGATTTCATTGTTGTCTAATGCAGTTTCACTAAAATCACTCAACGTAGCAGCAGTGCAAATACTCATTGGTGGAAGCAATTACAAAAAGTGGAGAATAGAGATTGAATTGCTTTTGATACTAAATGAGTATGACATTACCCTTGACAATCCATAATCTGAGGCCTTGACAGACAAAAGCACTAAGGCTGAGAAGATTGATCTTGAGATGGACTAGGGCCAACAAAGTGGCTTTATCCATAATAGAAAGTGGTATGACAAACATTATGCGTGGTGGAATAAAGAAGTCAGCTTTTGCCAAGGATACCTCCAAGCCATTGAGAATATATTTAAAGAATCAGAGAAGGCTGAGATTGCTCAATATATGTCCCTTTTGACTTCTTACAAGTTTGAAGGTGAAGGTTCAATTAGAGATCACATTATGAAGATGGCTGATGTAGCTGAGAAACTTAACTCCATGGAAGTTAACATTGGAGAAAAACAACTTGTGTTCAGGATACTCCAAGCACCGCCGCTCAAATTTAGTCAACTAAATGTGTCCTATAATACTCAAGATAAAACTTGGACTGTTGATGAACTCATTGTTCAATGTGTGCAAGAAGAGAACCGACATAAATAATAGATGGGGAAGGAATCTGAAACTATCAATTTTGTCCAAGTTGCCAAAGGGAAGGAGGAGACAAATGTTGGTAAAACTTCTAAACCCAATTTTATGATAAATCTATTGTGCCTGCTAAAGGTTCTTACTCCTCAGTCTAACAAATTTAAGGTGAAAACTAAAAATATTGAAAAAGTTAGATGCCATCATTGTAAAACTAAAGGTCACTATAGAAAAGACTGTGAAATATTCAAGGATTGGCTGAGATCTAAGGGTAGAACTGATATCTATGTTTGTGAGGAGTCAAATCTTGTTGATGTTCCCACAAACTCTTGGTGGTTTGATACTGGTGCACAGGTGCATGTTACTAATTCTTTGCATGATTTTAAAGAACAAAGGAAGACAAAACAGTTTTAATGTTTTCGTTGGGGAAGGAACCAAAGTGTCTGTTGAGTCCATTGGCACTGTCAAATTGAAATTAGACACTGGTTTTACAACGCAACTAAATGATGTGTTATATATGCCCAAAATGAGGAGGAATTGGTTTCTGTATCAAAGCTGGTTAAACAAGGCTATGTTTTTATGGGAGATGTTGAATGTGTCAAGTTTTTTAAAATAAGATATTTGCACGGAAAAGCATTTTTGGAAAATACAATGCAATTTGGATTTTGAAAACCTGCATGTTTTGAATACTGCAACTAAGAGGATGCATGCTTCTAATCAATCCTTCATACTTTGGCACAAAAGAGTAGGACATATTTCAAAAGAAAGAGTTTTTCAATTATCTAAATTGAACTTGATTCCTACAATAGACAATAAAACTGCTACAGAATGTGTTGACTGCATCAAAGGCGAAATGACTAATGTTAGAAAGTTAGATGCCAAAAGGAGTCAAGGCTTGCTCGAAATCATTCAAACAGATATTTGTGGACCTTTTCCTGTCAAAAACATTTATGGGAACACCTATTTTGTGAACTTCATAGATGACTTATCAAGATTCAGTTATATTTACCTTATTTGTGAGAAATTTGCAGTCCTTGAATGTTTCAAAGTTTTTAAAAGTGAAGTTGAAAAATAGTTAAATCATGTGATTAAAATTGTTATATCAGATAAGGGAGGGGAATACTTTGGCAGGCATATAGAGGCAGGGCAACAAAAGGGTCCATTTGCTAATTTTCTTGAAAGTCAAGGGATTGTGACTTAATATACCACTCCTGGTACCTCACAACATAATGGAGTGGCAGAAATGAGAAATAGAACTCTTATGGAGTTGGTGAGAATCATGATTTCAAGATCAAAGGTTCCAAACTTTCTTTGGAGAGAAGCATTGAAGACTGCAAATTATATTCGAGTGCCATCAAGGTCTGTACCCAAGACACCTTTTGAACTATGCTATGGGAGAAAACCAAGTTTCAATCACTTCCATGTATAGGGTTGCATAGCAAAGGCAAAATTCTACAATCCAAGTGAAAATAGACTAGACTCTAAAACAATTACATGTTATTTCATTAGCTACTCAGAGAAGTCAAAGGGTTTCAAATTCTATTGTACACAAGCATATACAAGGATTCAAGAAACTCATAATGCCATTTTTCTGGAGGATGAAGATATATCAGATATGACTCAAGATAAATTCGATTTTGAGGAAATAGTGCAATCAGATAATTCTTCTCAACTAAGCTATAATCAGGTACTTGTATTTCAAATGGCTCACTTAGAAATTGCTGGCCTTGATGTAAACATGGTAGAACTTAAGAATGAAAATGCTGATCATACAAGTATTGAGAATCAAGTGGGAATTCAGGATCAAAATCTCAATGTTTAAATAACTGAGAATTTGATTGGTCAACCACAACTAAGAAAGTCCAACAGAATCAAGAAACTTGTGATCTCAAAAGACTATGTGTATCTCCAAGAGACAGAATTTGATTATGGTGATATAGATGACCCTGTGACTTATTAGCAAGCTATGAAGAGTCTTCACGTAGCTCTATAGCAACAAGCAATGGCAGAAGAACTTGATTCAATGTCTAAAAACAATGTTTGGTCTTTAGTAAAGTTACTAGTTAGCATTAAAGTAGTTGATAGCAATCGGGTGTTTAAGACAAAGAGAACAAATCAATCTATGCTGAGGAAAGAAGATGTGGTCTGCAAATTGAACAAATTGATCTATGGTTTAAAAAAGGCTTCAAGACAATGGTTTTTGAAATTTGACCAGGTAGTTACTTCACAAGGATTTGTTGAAAACAGGATGGATGATTGTATCTATCTTAAGTTCAAGGGATCCAAGTTCATTTTTCTTGTCTTATATGTTGATGACATCTTGTTTGTAAGTTTAGATGTGCAACTATTGAAAGAGACTAAAAGCATGCTAAGTTGAAACTTTGAAATGAAGGATCTTGGGGAAGCTCATTATGTTCTGGAAATTGAGATTGTGACAGATAGAAAACAAAAATTCCTTGGTTTATCTTAGAAAGGCCACATAGAGAGGGTACTTAACAGGTTTAACATGGAAAGTTGCAACAAGGCTGATGTTCTAGTGAATAAGGGTGATAAGTTTTCTCGAGATCAATGTCCCAGGAATGAACTTGAGACTAAGTTAATGAAGATGAAACCGTATGCTTCATTAGTTGGTAGTCTTATGTATGCTAATGTCTGCACTAGACCTGATTTGGCTTTCATTGTTGGACTTTTGGGAAGATTTCAATCAAATCCTAGAGAAGCTCACTGGGTGGCAGCCAAGAAGGTGTTGAGATATTTACATAGAACTAAAAGGTTTATGTTAGTAGTTATGGGCCTAGTGATTCATTAAAGTTGATTGGATTTACTAATTCTGATCTTGTTGGGGATGTGGATGAAAGAAAATCAATTGGTGGATATATTTTTAAGCTAAGTGGAGGTGCTGTGTCATGGAAGAGTACTAAGTAAACTATAGTGTCAACTTCAACTATGGAAGCTAAGTTTGTAGCATGTTTTGAGGGGATGAAGCAAGTTGTTTGGCTCAAAAACTTGATTGCTGATATGAAGCATGTGGATTCAGTTAAAAGGCCTATAAAGATGTTCTACGACAACAATGCTGTTATATTTTTCTCAAAGAATAACAAAAGAACTTCAACTTCAAGGTTAATGGATATGAAGTTCCTTAAAGTTAGAGAAATGGTCAAGAAAGGGGAGATTGATATTCAGTACTTATTTACTGGTGCAATGATTGTAAATCCTCTTACTAAAGCCTTGCCAAACAATGTATACAAAGAGCATGTTACACATATAGGGGCTGCAGAGTCTTTTGAACAATGGGAATGAACTGCCTCCAAAATTGGAAGATTGTTGTTTCATTAGTGTATTGAGGCAGTAGGTCTTCACAATTAGGTAGTTTGTTTGTTTGAAGTTGGTAGTATTTGTTTAGCAAGTTTTATAGCTTATTTTGGTTTTTCAATAAGTGTTCAACTCTTCCAATAATGTGATCAATTGTTCCAAAAAACAAGTTTTGTTCAATAATAGTAAGTTTGCTAGAAAATCAATTTTGTGATTTTGATTGATGTATACTTATTAGAATTATTGATATATCGATTTGGTTAATGAATATAGTCATTAACTAAGAGCTTAATGCTATTGAGTTGAGAGCTGTTTCACATAAGTGGGAGTTATATATTTTTGTACTCTGCACTTTGGTTCACATAAGTGTTGATTGCAAATTGAATATGCAGTGATTGTTGAATGGTTTCTGTAATGTACAGAGTAGGTTCTTCAGTTCCTATTGTTGAATGGTTTCTGTAATGTACATAGTAGGTTCTTCAGTTCCTTACTTTGAAATGCATAACTATATATATAGTATGTGAGTATGAATGTGGCATGAATAAAACTTAGTGATCACTTCTATAAATCTTAAATACTGGTTGTTGTGTTTCATACTCAAGTGGGAGAATGTAAGATTATAAGTATGATATACATGATAGAGCTAGTCATAATGTTTGAGATTGATATGGAAAAGTCTTGATTAAAGCCATTTGGTTGTCCTCAATGTTTTAGGATAACAGAATTGAGAGAAAAGTTCAAATTGGTTTTGGAAGAGAACTTAGTATTGGAACTTTGTAAGGTCTCATAATTCTTTATGGTTTGTATAGTTTGAATCCTAGTTTAATTATAACAGGGAATGGACGGAGGAGTACTATATATAGCTTAAACTACTATTCTTGCGATCAGTGGCTTATTTTGTTCTAAGACCTATTGATTAGAAGAGCTATTATTATCGCAAAAGAGGAAAAGGTTTTGAGCATAGAAGCTGCAATGGCTTCTTCATCAGGATCGAATAATGCAGGTATGTTTTAAGGCTCTGGTTCTTGAGTATGTTCAATAAAAGGTTTGTATAAGTTGTGATTCAATTGGATGAATTCATGTTCCTTGGATAAGAAGTCATAAACTTGTTCTTACACTACTTACTCAAACTCAAACTAGAATTAGTTAAACTCACATTAATCTTTTAAGAGGAGACATGTGACTTAGTTCACTACAAAATTAATTATGATTCTAAATCTGCGAAACTAGCTAGGTGGATATGTAACTGTTAACCCTAAAAACTACCAAGCCTACGTGACGCGTAGGTCAAGTAACTAATAAGCTAACTACGTCATTCGGTTGTGTGCAAGGCATGCCAACTCGTCCGCCGAGTTCGACCGGGGAGTAAAATATGTTGATAGGGCGTTGGGCACGTTGCTGACTTCTTGATCCTGTGACTGCAGTCGAGGAAGGAACGTGTCTTGGCCTATAGGTTCTACAACCTGAAGATAAGGTTGCTAGTTCTATGAAATTCACAAATCGTTAGCGCCGGGTTCAGTCACATTGATTATATTTGTGAAAGTGTAAGCACGCCGAATTGGTACTAGACTATATGGACACAAATACTCAAAATAGATGTATGTCTTGATAGTAAATGTGGTTCGATCGTCGGAATGCTGAACTCTAAAGTGTACTTGTGAATATCCAATCATAAAACAACTCAGCATTCAACATGCCGAGCCTAGTAACTTGTAACACCTCATTTCGCCGAGAAGGTTGATAAGATGACCTCTACCAATAAGGACTCGAAAATCCTTGTCGATTGAGACTTGGATAGGTAATCAGTGGGTCTCGAAGCAGTGTTGTTTATCCAAAATGAAGGTGCTTCTTGATCAGCTGATTCTATGGCTCCAGTGTTGTTTATCCAAACTGAAGATGTTGCCGATTGCCTTCACAGTACTGTTTACCCAAACTGAAGATGTGTTGGCGGAAGAAAGGGGAGAAGGATAAAATCTTAGGTTGTTGAGAAGCTTTATACAGGGCAATTTGTGTGTTGGATTGGTGGCCTTGAATGATGCACTTCCTCCTCAATTTATAGTAGCAAACCCCTTCATGGCCGAGTTAGAATCGTACTTGGATTAGATGTCCTCAACCCAATTTGATTAGATTTTTGCCAATCCTAGCTCCAATAGGACTTTGAACCAAACTCCATAACAAACCAGATTCATCTCTTGATCCCAAGCACCATTGGCTTCAAAACTCCTTGTTTCACTAGGAATTGACTACTTCACCCTTTATCTAAACTAATCCTCTTCGCAACAGGATTCGACCGATCTTAACTGGACGGTCCACAAGAAAATTCTAGATAAATGCCATTGGGCCGAGAATAATCCCTGGCTCGGCCCAAAATAATATTTTGAGCCCAAACAATAACATATAAAGATTATATATCAAAGATCATTATTGTTTATATATTTATGTTGTTTCTAACTTTGTATTCTAATTTGTAGACAATATCAGTAATTAATCTAACAAATTTAGACTTAAGTCTAATTAGTGCAGCCTAATTAGTAATGAGTGGGTCAACCATCTAAACTGTCTTAGTGGGATGAATAGAGTGGTCACTGAGTTGTGAGTGGAGGGCTCACATCTTTCATGCATTTTATCTTACGACTTTAGAGTTTAGAGTCGCATCCTCTCCATGCAATGCAGGTGGCCCTCAAACTCAAAGGCAGGCAGGCTGCTCAAACATACTAATAAAGACTATAGATTTAGATATACTTGAATAATATACACCATACATACATATATATATACTAAAATATACATACACACATACATACATACATACATACATACATATATATATATATATATATATATATATATGGATTAATTGGGGACAACATTAAAGTCACACACATGGAGAACAGGTTGGCGGAGGCGGATGCAGAGCCGGCTGGGCTGCCGATGCCGGCGCAGCCACTTGATTACATGATGTGATTTGTAACATTCGTAAAAGCTTCTCAAGTAATTAAATTTAAAAACATAACAATGGGCTAGCATTAAGACTCATATAAATGGTCCACGAAACGGCTATTTATAGTAAATTCTTGAGCTGGCCTGGCGGGACTGCTGGGTTATGGGGGTTTTCTGGGTTCCCATCCCCAAAACCAACACCACCCCATGCTCAAATCAAACTTCCATTTTTTTAATCGTTTCAAGGAACTTTGGTCTTGTTATTTTCTTTTATTACCACGCACCTATATATGAGTCTATGACTTAGCTAGCTAGGTGCTGCCTTCACTCTTTCAGTAGAAGAGAAAATCCCTGCTACCCGTTTCATCATACGTCTCACATATATGTCTTTCTCTTTATTATAACTTATTTTTCGATATGCATTTGCTAATGTAAATGTTTTTGGAAACTATTATTAGCATTCTAAAAATTTTATTATATACTTCTCATCACAAATGTATTTTTTATTTTTTTTAATTATAGAAAGTTCAAAATGCAAAATGAGATTTTAGAGTATAAATAACAATTTTTGGTTTTTTTTTTTAGTTATAGCGGAGGATCCTGAAAGTTGAACATATCCTACTCTGATCTATCACCTATCCAACAATATTTTCAGTGCTTATGTATGTCTTTTCTTGATGATATTGGGGATAGAGGAATCAAACACGCGACTTTTATACAAACTTATGGCGCGATAAATATTTTAGTGTACATACATAATCTAATAGCTAGAAAGATGTCCTTATTTTATGCATTAGCCAAATATTAGACGTAACACTGTTTTGAGGAAACAGTTTTTTAGTGCTAATCACATTTTACACATTTTGGTTCGGAGTGATTGTTTAAATTATGTCATGAGTTTCAATATTTGCACATTGCCTTATGAGATTTTTAAAATATATACATATAACATATTTTCTTTTCCATATATACATTTGATTGTTCGGTTTTGCGTTACGATGACGATGTGAGAAGCTTGAGACTAATTTTTGAGTTAACGTGAAAATTACACTTGTACCATATAGACCAAAACTAGTCATCATGCAGATTTGGCTTCTCGGTTTCTCCTCAATCAATGCTTCATATCTAAAACTATAACCAATCACATAATTTGGTTCCAATGGTATAAGTGTAGCTTCTACACAACCTAGAAACAAGTCTCACATCTGCCACATCATCAGTTTAATGGATTCATACAATAAAATAGATGAATAATATAAATTGATATGATTCCAAAACCTCAGGATTTAATGTAAGAAAATTAATATTTCGTGATTCATTTTGAAAAATCACCTAAATTGATTAAGAATGTAAAATGCAGTTGAGCCATTTCTTTATTAATCAACGGATGAACAACAGTGGACATGTAAGATTTCAAAGCCTTGCTATGGGTGTGGACAAGTTATATGTTGAAGCTCTGTCTGTCTGTACTGTGTGATTTTATTTGAGATTGACAAAGTACAGGCGGACATAGCATCAACTGAACCCTAACGGCAAAATTTAACAAGTTCAAAAAATTCCAACCCAAGCCCAACTCACACTTTTCCATGACGTCCAAACAGTTACAACTTAGGTTCAAGAGGATTCAGTTTTTTGGAGCCCAAGCTAAAACTTATGGCCTTTTCTGAGAACATTTGTAGACGTGGCGAAAAGCCGAGTCGGAGTGGAAAGGAAGGTGACAGCAAAACACAAGGGAAACAAGAGTGAGTCTAAATCGCAACCCCAGTTGGAGCCACTGTAACTGTTTGAACCGCTTCCTTCTCCCCTTCACTTCTTGCTTTAGACTCGCTACTTCTCTCTCTCTCTCTCTAAACTTTGAAAGTATTTTCCACAAATGATAAGCATGCCACGTTCACTGTCGCTCACATTTTCACCGAAGTCTTTATCTGATCGGCATTTCTTGCTTCACTTAATAATTTCATGATTCCAAGCTTGCCCATTTTACAAAACCACCACCAGAACTCATGGCTTGCATGAAGCTTGGAGCTAAGTCTGAAGCATTCCATCGCGAAGGCCAAACTTGGTAACCCCTTTTTCCATATGCTCTGGTGCACTATTACAAACCAATGGATATAATCGATGAACTAGAAATTGCCCATCTGGTGTTTGCTTGTTGTACTCGGTAATATGTAAGAAGCAAGAAAGTTTAGTACTTTGATTATATATGCATGTGTTAATTACGTATAATTTGGAAACCCCCTTGATAGAGAATTCATTAGCAACAGAAAGTAGCTACGGGTTTTGTTTATATGAACGTGAAGTGAACCCATTTATTGGATTAGAGTCCTGCTAGCTACCGACCACATGGGGTTTGTATAAAGACTAGCAAGGATGGATTCTTTTGAGGACTATTATGAGGTCTCCTGCAATGTATTTGATTCTGTGATAATTAATGCTATTGAGTTATGACTATATTAGGTGATTTAAGTTATGTTTATATGGATCTGATTTGTGTTTCTCATTCAGGCTTTGCACAACTGGGCTTCCGAGCGATGTTGTGATTCAAGTTGGGGAAATGTCTTTTCACCTCCACAAGGTGCATTTTGTTTGATATATCTTGCCAGTTGAAAACAATAACATTTTGTGTGTGTTTGTGCACGCGCATCATTGTATTGATTTCCATTTGCTCTGTGTACACTTGTTTTGTAATTTTCTTATTTAGTCGGACTTTTATTGGGGTGCGAGCTATGCTCTCATTTTAGTACTCATGTTGGCCATTACTGCAGTTTCCGTTGCTTTCTAAAAGTGGGCTACTAGAGAGGCTTATCGAAGAGTGTTCTAGTGAGGAAGGATCTTCTTGTGCCTTGCAACTTCATGGTGTGCCCGGGGGAGCTAAAGCATTTGAGCTTGTAACCAAATTCTGCTATGGCGTCAAAATAGAACTGACTGCTATGAACGTAGTCATCCTTAGATGTGCAGCAGAATACCTCCAAATGACTGAAGATTACGAACAAGGAAATCTCATTGTGCAAACAGAGGTTTTCCTTACTGAAGTCTTCAGCAATTGGAGAGACTCCATAGTAGCTCTTGAAACATGTGAAGAAGTTCAACAATATGCCGAAGAGCTCCACATTGCTTCACGATGCATTGATTCCTTGGCTATCAAAGCTTGTGCAGATCCAAAGTTATTCAGTTGGCCTATATTATCAGGAGAAAATGACATGAAGAACCCAACAGCATCATGGAACGGAATAACTTCTGATGATGCTAAGCCCCAACCTCTCGCTGATGATTGGTGGTATGAAGATGCATCCTTACTTAGCTTACCTCTCTATAAGCGATTGATTCAAGCTGTCGAATTGAAAGGAATGAGGCCTGAGAGTATTGCCGCTTCTCTCATATTCTATGTTAGAAAGTATCTCCCCTTGATGAATAGACAGTCGAGCTTTCATGACACAAATTATGTAAACTCAGGCACCACCATTTCTAACATTTCTGAGGCAGACCAGAGGGCTCTACTTGAAGATATCATGGGGTTACTTCCTCATAAGAAAGGAGTCACATCCTCCAAGTTTCTCCTTAGGCTGCTACGAACGGCTATGATCTTACATGCAAGTCCGTCATGCAGAGAAAATTTGGAGAAAAGGGTAGGTGCCCAGTTGGACCAAGCCGTGCTCATAGATCTTCTCATACCAAATATGGGCTATTCTGTAGAGACTCTTTACGACATAGACTGCATTCAGAGGATTCTTGATCATTTCATGTCGGTAAACCAGGCTTCACTTGCATCATCTTCCCCATGCATAATCGAAGAGGGGCAACTAATGACTGGCACTGATCCACTGACACCTATTACTATGGTAGCCAGTCTGGTGGATGGATACCTTGCCGAGGTAGCGCCAGATGTTAATTTGAAGTTACCAAAATTTCAGGCACTTGCTGCTGTCATCCCTGAATATGCCCGGCCGGTGGATGATGGCATATATCATGCAATCGATGTTTTCTTGAAGGTAAATCAAACTTAAGTGCATGGCGTATGAACTTATCTTCATGACATAATGATATTTAGTTTCACCTTAGATATAGTTTGGCGAAAATGTCGCTGGTTTCTTGTTTCTGAAGTTAGATTTCTATTTAGCTAGAATTCTGTGAATAGCATTTCACTGTAAATTTTACATCAGCCGGTCCATATGTGACCGTCATCAGTACTCGAAAAATTCCCAATTTTTAAACTAGGACATTACTAATATGTTACTATAACCAGGCGTAACATACATTGTTGGGGTAATATTTTTCTACGACTTTGGTGTCCTGATCATGCATGCTAACAACATTGCATTTTTCACAACCTCAGGCACATCCTTGGCTTACAGATGCTGAAAGGGAGCAACTCTGCAGACTCATGAACTGCCAGAAGCTTTCTCTGGAAGCCAGTACGCATGCAGCTCAGAACGAGAGATTACCTCTTCGAGTAATTGTTCAAGTCCTTTTCTTTGAACAGCTTCGACTCCGCACGTCAATTTCTGGCTGGTTCTTTGTTGACAATCTTGAGAACTCACAAAATCCCAGCGTAAACCTTGGGCTCCCCGCCAAAAATGATGTGTCCGGTCAAGTGGACGCTCCACAAGACCAAGCTGTGGGTTTCGATCATCATGACATGAGGGAACGTGTATTAGAGCTTCAAAGGGAGTGTTCAAGCATGAAGAAGGAGCTCCAGAAGCTGGTCAAGACCAAGAGAAGTTGGAGCATCCTTCCCATAAGGTTAGGTTTTAGAAAAAAGTTGGAGCCTTGCAATCCGAAAGAATCGAAGCCCACAGATCGGATTCCGGTACCAACATCATGCTGCAATGGACAACAAACTCATGAAAACAGCTAGTGAGTGGCTCTCTTTCAACCTCAAGCCCTAATTTTTGTTTTAAATTTTTTATTCAATATATTCCATTATTTCTTGAATGGTAGAAGTTGCTTAATCTCTTGCATCTGTAAATTGGATTAAGTGGTGCATTGTTTAGAAGAAGTTAGGTTGTTATTCAATTCAATCAAATTATTTACCTTGTTGAACATAGGTGGCTGAAATTAAAAAGAATTTAATTTCATAAGATCTTTTATTTAGACCTTGAGTCTTATTATTCACACTTCTACTGTAAATGTTAGAAATTCGCTACCTCATATAAGTTGAGTTTGCTTGAGTTGGGCCGATACTAGCACGGTAAACTGCAAACATTGCATGGTCTAATCCGTTATTCTAACCTATGAGGCCCGAAATAGAAGATAAGTACAAACTATATGGATCAAAATCATAATTCTTCGTCTTCAAAAGGAAAAGAAATATTGAAGAATTGGTCAATGCACCATGTCACGACAACCCAGCACACGTGTCACGTCTCACAGGTTCACACGATTTACATCTATGAGTCCTTGCTACAACTGTAGAAATGGAATCCGATAATGTCCTATTCGAACTGGTGTCATAGATTGAATTTCCTGGAGATTTTCTCGTACATTTTCAGCCTAACTGGGTCTGAGAAACTTTCTCAAAAAATGAACACTTGTTTCCCTCTTTTTCAATAAAGCTTTGGGCCTATTGGCAAAATCATAACAGATAGGACTGCAGTGTAGGAGTTTTGTCCTTTTACTCTTATTCCTAATGTTTCCACCATCGTTTGATCAACACCATCTCTCTTTGTCCCATCTTTGAATTTTTCACACTGGAAGTTTGAAAAAGAACCTCTACCAAGAAACTCCAAAAATTGACCCCTCAAGGGCTCAAATCAACAAGAGCTTTGGATGTGATCGGACATATACCTCTCTCTCTTACACGTGACGAGTGAAATAGAGAAAAAGAGTTGTATTCTTGTTACTGTATGGTGTGATTTGGTAAGTGAGATAAAGAGTGGAGAATAGAGTTACGTGATGATTAAGATAGAAAGAGAGGTAGTATGGTCACATTAGTTATAGAGAATGATACGTTTCCAATTACATGCATGGTGCCACATGATGAGTGTCCATTGAGAGAGAGGACTATATTTCTAGTTACATGTATGGTGTCTTGTGATGAGTGAGAAAGATAAAATATAGAGTTACGTGATGAGCGAGATAAATGAAATAGCAGGGTCACATAATGAGTGAGAGAAAAAAAGAGATATATTTTCAATTACTAGTTAAATTACTAAATCAATGATAGAGCGACACGAGAATATATCCCCTTTTCACAAGTAAGAATCTTACACAGTTAGTGGAATCAACCACAGGCACCTAGAAGAAACTGGGTCCTAACTGTCCCAGAAAATTGGCCTTTTACTTTTCTATGTACATAACAAGTGGCCCTCCATAGGCCACAAGTCACATGTCATTGTCCCATTCGTCCGACAGCATAGGGAACCCCTTTGTTTTTCTCAAGATTGGCCCCCTTTCCTCCAAATTCCAATCAAACATTTACTTGACAAATGACTCACACCTTTGGTTTGTTGGCTCTTGGTGTTGGCCTTAGCTTCCCAACCTTAGCAGAAAAGCATTGCTTGAAAAGATGGGACTCTATCTGTGTCTGCAAACAACAATTGCCAACCTCTTTCTTTCCTTCTTTCTTTGTTAGTCCTTCTAAATGGGACCATTGGTTCTGTTTTTCCAACAACGTGTTAATGCATTGTCAACCCATTTGCTCATTTCACTGATACAAGCAATATTATGGGAGGAGAATTGAACACGGTACCCCGAATGCAGAGATACATGGTATTAATCGCTTGAGTTACAGACTGCTTGCGGTAAGACACAACAAAGTGAAAACAAAAGCATATATGCTGAACAATAAATGTATAAATTAGTTAATATAGGGGAAGGTTCACAAAAGCCTCAAGTGCTGTTCGGTTACTTACAAGTTAAGAAATGGGAAGGAAACTTCCACAAACATAGAATATTGAAGCTTCACATAGTGAGGTCAATTCCAATAATTTACATTGGAAAAACAAAAACAAAAAAATAGATTCCCATATCTGAAATTTAGAGTTCTACAAATTAGCCTCTTCAACTTCCAAAATTCCAACAAGCTTTAGTGCTTTAGCGGTTGAATGCCTGCCTTGCAAGCCCATAATATCACCTGGAGATGTCATATTCTTGTGTGTAGCCAAGCTGCTCTATCTCCCAATTCAACTTTGGAGCAACTCTTTCGTGACACGGGACATAATCCTGCACCACCGAAAGTAACTAAACATCAAAACAAATTTTCAAGCCAAGCGATGTGCTCCCGTCCCCTTGCATAAGAGTTCGAATCCCTCTCTATCCCGTAGATTAGAGTATTTTAAACAGTGTTTTGAAATTACCTCCAGTTTCTTCACCAGCTCCTTGGCTGTTGGTGCCGATATAATTATGTGGCGTGCGCTCGGGCTAACAAATCCCTCTTCCACGGCCTTGTCGATGAACGACAGCAAGGAATTGTAGTATCCATCGACATTCAGCAATCCCACCTGCACACAGACAAGAACGATAGGTGGATAAGCCTAAAAAGTTGACGAGTTTTACGTTCAACTAGTAATAAAAATGCAGAAAAAAGGGAATTACTGGCTTGTCATGAATTCCAAGCTGAGCCCATGTGATGACTTCAAGTAACTCTTCCAGAGTTCCATAACCACCTGCAGCGAAAAACTAAATCAGCTTTTGCAGTCCCAGAAGCCTCACAGTTCACACACGTCTTCCATTGGTAATAGTCAAGTTAACACGTACGTAATGAAAGAGATAAGCACAATAAAAGAAACAATCGGGATAGGTAAGATTCTCTCCCACGGAATAGAGGGGCAAAACAAGACAACTAGTACTAGGATAAGGACAAGGAAAGGGTAAAAAGAGATTCGAAAATACCGACTTGTTCCGTCTGGACTTTTTAACCTTGGTGTAATGTTTTGACCATGGAATATGAATACTTACACTTTTACTGTTACATTTTTACTGTCAAAAACATATGCTTGCAGAGGGATTTTTTTTTATTATTTATTTTAAAGACGGATATCCTAAACTAAAAATTTACACCGAGGAAAATTCAAACTCAAATGCAAGGAAAACTCCGGATGTCGGTGTATGAATGGAAGTGGTGAGCATCAGGTGCAGGTGCAGGTGCTCGTTGGCAAACCCAATTGGTGCAAGTCAATATATACAGCTAACGACTATATTTAGCTAAACAGGATATTAACCCGCACAAGCAGAGGCAGATTTCCTCAGAAAGCCTGTATATAATTTTCAGTGTAAGATGTTGACGTGTCATGCTCTGGGGACTCTTTGATGAGTTGCTCTCTTAATCAGGGTGTTTCTTGGGTTTTGTGTTAGAGGAATTTTTCATAATTTACAAATTTATACAATCACAATCTCAATCAACATTGTCAACTATCGGTGCTTTCATACCACAAAACACAGATTGTTTCAACAGTAAATTATCAACATTTTTTTTACATTTTCTCTTGCCAAATCTTTGTGCTTCAATGTTTTGTCATGTACTCAGTTCGGGAAGGATAAAAAGCTTCCGCTTATTTCCAATTTTGTTTGTTGGGTTTTGATCTCTTTTAGTCTAAATTCGAGTTTTCCTGATATAAGTTCTCGTCTGTTATGCATTGCATATCCAACGACAGTACCATTGAACTTTGTATAGTAAAATTTTCCGTCTCAATACTATTCACAAGAACTAAAAAGTGGACTTGCATGCTAAAATTGGTAAAATTAAAGCCATGAAGGACCGTACGTTTTTTGATATGTTTAAGAATTCTGGTGTGTGTGTGAGAGAGAGAGAGAGAGAGATTGGTTGAGGACTTATACTAACCGGGCAAGGCAATAAAAGCATCCGAGTGCTTAGCCATCTCTGCCTTTCTTTGATGCATGCCTGCAACTGCCTTCACTTCCCCCACAGTCTCACCAGTTATCTGCAAAATGGCATCAATGCACACGACAAAACAAACAAACTAAACAATTAGAGAGAGAAAGAAGGGAGAGGGAGATTTGTAGGTTTGTGCAGCAACGGAATGATGAGTTGCAGAAATGATGGACTCAATGCAAAAATTTGAACCCCAGCCAGTAGTTTTGAGATGTAAGACTAAACAAAGTTCGATACATAGAAAATGCCAAGACAGAAAAGCACAAGAAGCAAAGTTACTTTATAGCTCAAGTGAGCACGGCATGACGAATATTTTATACAACTTCGGAGTGTCTGATACTTCGACTGATTTGGCCGTTAGGTCTTGGTAATTATATCTTTTAACCAATGATCTAACAGTAACCCGCCCGGAGTCTAAGATACCGGAAGTACACTAGAAACTCAAAAGAATCAGAAATGTGGGGTATTATTATTAGGGTTATTGGGCTAGTGCCAAGTACTCGAGTGTGTAATGGATAAGCCTCCCCAACCAAAGCATCCATTGAAGAAGAAACAGAATTCTAGGGAGCCAAACAGAAAATAACACAACCCAAAAGCAAGAAAACAAAACCCAAAAGGGAGAAAAACAAAATGAACCAGAAAACAGTAGCTAAAAGTGCTCACATCATCCCCACTTAGAAGAAAAGAGAAAAGCAAGTGACTAAAAAGAAAGAACAGAGCAAAGCAAGTGATTAAAAAGAAAGAACAGAGCATTAATCTTAATCCCTATAAATATACACACATATAACAATGTGTTTATATATATATATATATTGTATTCTTTGCAACCGGAAAGTTGAAAGACTTTTATGTGGCTGGAGGAAACATACCTCTCGAGGCATGAGCGTCTTGGGAATAACTCTGCAGGGGGAGACGAAATCAGTACGCAATGCAGAACTAAACCAACCATAATTCTTTCTTAATCCCTTTTTTCTTTTAATAATCTGAGATTTGATAAAATAAAAGTACCCAATGACATGGCGACCACCATCATGAACAGCTTGTGAAACCAAACCCATCAGTCCTATGCTGCCCCCTCCATACACCAGATCAATGTTCCTTGAAACCTTCAACAAAAATGTTCAAGTTATGAGTTTATAGAGAGAGAGAGAGAGAGCAACATTTTTTTGGCATGCAGTCTGCTAAAATTTCTCCAAAACTCTCATGACCCAAGCGACAGACAAGTTAAAATCATAATGTGGTTGTCCCAATAAAAACAGAACAAGTTAACATGAAAACATTACAAAAACACAAAGATGATCAGCTAATTCCAAGCAAAACCCATCTCACAAAACAAGAAACAAACACAAAAACGTGCTCACAAATCACATTCAAATCCAAATGAGCGAAAAATTCAAAAAACTTTTCCAAGAACCCATGCGTCAAGAAACCGGCATAAAAATGTATTTGAACCTATATGCTCTCCCCTCTAAACCCAAGTTCGAATCACTCTCCACGTAGTTTAGATAAATTTAAATGTATAATATCCTATCGCCTTTCAAAAGAAAAAGAAGAAGAAGAAGCCATCGTTATATACCAGTTCTTTGCCAAGCTCAATGGCAGCATCCTGGTAGCTGCTCTTCTTCCCTTGGCTGCTCCCACAAAACACACAAATCCTCCTAAACCTGGATTGCTGCTGCATTTCACTCTCAATCTCCATTTCTCTCAACTTTTTCAGTCACTTTACAAAATCTAATGAATAATTTAAGACAACTTTTTCTTTTTCCTTTTGCCAGTTCCTCTGTCTCTGTTTTGCTTCTGACCTCTGTGTTCCAGGAAAAAAGAAAATTCAACTCAGAAAAACCTCCCAACTTTGTGTTGGTGGTGCCGTTTCTCTACATGCGTATTTATAAGCCCCCCTCGCACGTGAGTGCCTCTTCAGCACGCTTGAAGCTCACACCGTTTGCAAACACACACACACACACACACAAGTGCACAACTACAAACATTGGCACGCGTGGACCACTCTGTTTTTATTTGTGTTTTTCTTGATTTTTTTACATTTTTTAATGTCACCCCTTTGTTGATTTCGTGATCATAAAAATTAGGGCATAAATAAAGTTGTCCCAATTTTTTATTTACGAAATATCTGTTTTGTTTTATTTTTCTCCGGAGTAATGTTTGAAAATTGAAAGTAAAATAGAAAGAATGAGAGTGCTATTAGATTGTCAATGAACTGAACTATCAACTATACAAGAGAGGTCGTTCTTTATACACAAGGATTGAAGGGTTTGACTTGTTACAACTTGGAAGCTTACAACGTGTAGAGGACTCACACATATGCAACTAAAGTTCGATTCTTGCGTTTCTCTTTTCTTATGTTATGATAAGAATACAACTACATAGCGATGGGAAATTAGTCAATAGCTACTGCAACGCCCCTTGTAAAGTGTAAAACCCATTTTGAGATTAATGACAATAATGCTCGGTTCATTAACCTACGAAACTAATTAGAGAAGAACGATTATTCCTAAAATCATTATCATGGGAGGGCCTCGTTTGGTCTCTAGGATTACAAACTTTTTTTTTTTTCTTTTCATGAGTAATCCAATATATCTAAATTGGACACAATTTTTTCATTTCTTCCTTCTACGAACATTGAAAATAATAATCTATCCGTTTCAGTCCAATCATCCATACCAAACTAAGCTTAAATCTCAATAATGTATGTCGTGCATGAGGATTATGGAAGCGTTTAACATGATTGAGAGAGGGAGTGAGTTTTGTATTAAAACTTTTCCGTGCGAGTATATATTGACCTTTTTAATTAGAGGAATTTTATCCAACACCACATCATGCTTTACGTCATATAAATTCTTGTTTTAATTTAAAAAATCATGTGGATTATATGCAAATGGTCCAACATTTAGCATGAAGAGAAATATTAAGGAGACTCTCACAAAGTAAGACTCTTCATGGACTCTTTGCCACATCATTCTTTTGGCACATTGTTTTATAATATTGGCATGGGAATTGTGCCACAAAGATGAGGTGACGGAAAGTCGGCGGAGAGTCCATGAACAATCTCACTTTTTTTTTTTTTTGAGAAACGGAACGATATTCATTAAACAACAAAGAATACGTACAAACCTGAGGATAATGTGCATACTGGTCCTCGATAAAAACTTTGCCGGGGATTTCAACCCGATTGAAGGGAAAAAAAGTATCCTGCACAACAATGTAACCTATCCTCAGCTGAACAATAAAAAAATTACATTCCCTCTTCAACTAAAACATCTTGGAGTAAATCCGGAGGCTCCTCAAACCACATAAACTCTTGAGAACTCCCAATGCCCATACGAGCAAGACAATGAGCTGCAGATTGCCCTCCCGCTGCACATGGGTAAACCTCGAGTGAGCCATCCCTTTGAGGATGAATCTAACATCGTTTATTACAGGACCCAAGGATGAGCAATCTTCCCCTTGATCCTTCATTGCCATGAGCATCAAGCTAGAGTCTCCTTAAAAAATAATCTTCTAGCCAATAGGACAATTATTTTTAACCAATAAAACTGCATTTCGAAGAGCAATCAATTCCGCATGAAATGTAGATTGTATCATCTCAATAGGACCTACAGAAGTAGCCAAAAACTCCCCCCAAATGATTACGAATTACCACCCTGAAGCCCCCTCGAATTACCATTTCGACTCCATGGTCCATCAAAATTGCACTTGACCCAACCAACTTTAGGTTTCTGCCACTGCTGCAACTCTCGGCTAGCCTTTTTAGCAGCCCCCTTATGCCATTTATGAAACTCAATCAACCATCCCTTAGTTCTTAGCATGACCTTATGTGGTGGGAGCGAAATACTGTTCTAAACCATATCATTCCTTTGCTTCCAAAGAGCCCAAATCAACATCAAACAAAATTCAAAACCAGATGACTGAAGCTGCAAAGATAACCGATAGATCCAATGCACTAGAGGAAGCCCGTGGTCCATCTCCACCCTTAGTCCCAAACTTTGAAACCGAACTGCCCTCGCCAAGGTACAATCTCGTAAGGCATGCTCGACAGACAAACAAATAGATTAAAACATCCACTAGCATTTCTCTTGGCATGAATACCATTTTTTTTTTCCTTGAAGAGAATACGATATCATTAACTTGTAAAGATTACAAAGTTTCTTGGATGAGGAGATCCAGAATAACGCTAGAAGGCTCTTTAACCCAAACTACTCTTGTCCCAATTGACAATGCTACCTTTTCCAAACAATAAGCAATACCATTATTATTCCTAGAAATGGAAATAGAAGCAGTAAAAAAATTTGCAATATATAAGACATCCCCCACTAACAAATCCATAGCTGAAGCACGATCTACACAAGTATTAATGATGGAAATTTCTTGGGAGGAGTCACTTTCAACTTGAACCTTCTGATAGCCAAGCTTTTGAGCCAGTGCAACTCCATACTTAATCGCTAACAATTCAGCTTGAAGGGCCGACAACACCATGGGAAGAAAACATGCCGATGCTACCACAAAAGATCCATGCACATCTTGAAGTACCGCATCAGCCCCCCCACCCGCTCCTGCAATTTAGTTGCTCCATCCACATTCAATCTCACCAAATCCTTCGCCACCCCTTCATGCCCTGCACCACTACCTTCCCCATACCCAACTCGGGGGAACGGTTGCTGAGCAGCAGGTGTGAGATCTACCGCAACCTGGAATTCCTGCAACCAGGCCACGGCCTGCTGAGGATGACACGCCTGACCCTGACATTCCCCGAACACTAGGGTAGGCACGTGTTGGCTGTCACCCGAAGGTGACGAAGCCGTGTTAGGATGCATGAGATTAACGAATATAAATAAATACTTATAAATTAAAATACAATGAATATGCAACTTAGGAACTTGTTCAGAGCATAAAACTAACTAGAACATTAAAAAGAAAAAAAATATAAAATTGAATGAACAAAGGAATGGGTCTTACACCGAGAGGACTCGAAGATGCTGATGTAGAAGTGCCTTGACGCCTAGATTGTATGCCTTGATTCTAAATCCTGAGGGGGCGCAAAACAAACATGAGTGGACCAAGTTGATATATATATATATATATATATATATATATATATATAATACTGAAACAGTTATCAACATACTAACCCCCAAAGTTTTATGAAAACTCAATAGTATAATATGTAATAGGTTTTCCGAAAACCCTAGCATGCCATAAAACCTTCATAAAACATATATCCTATATAGTGTGCTAAGTAGTGGTGTCATGGTCGCCTGTAGTACTAATATCTCTTGGCCCGAAACCAATAACTATATTTCCCGGCCCGAAGCCAGCAACTATATCTTCCAACCTAAAGCCAACAACTATATATCTCGGCCTGAAGCCAACAACTATATCTCCTGGCCCAAAATCAACATCTATATCTCCCGGCCGAAGCCAATATACAAGTATCATCGCCCGTAGGCAGAACATTGACCACTAGATAAACACAAAAACATTGAATATACTCTTTCTAACATAAATACATATATCTCTAGAACATCTTCAGAGCATATAGTCATCCATCATATATACTACAAAGAAGTGTAAAAATACGTTCATAAATAGTATACAGTCATCCATCATATATACTACAAAGAACATAAGTTCAATAAAGTATGGTATTCCAAAATATTCTCAGTAAAGCATGATAATCATAAGATGTAAATCTAATTTACTCATAAAACTTAACCACTAAATCATGCTTTTCATGTATGCATTTCTACTATTAAAACATGCATTTTAGAAAGGGTCCACTCACCATACTCCGTCGTCGAAGAGCCATGCGAAATAGGAATGACGGAAACGCCGTTAATAAACGCACCTAAGCATATAAAGGGTCCAATCAATAAAACTCTACTATAACGATTGAATTTCAGAAAACGGATGTTGGAAATGGATACATGATGTCAAAATTAGCCTATAAGGGATCCCGACCCAAACCCGAAAAAGTCAACGTTGACCAGTCAACGGTCAAAGTCAACGATTAGCATTGATCGAAGTTAACAGGTCAGATCGGGTCGAGTCACGGGTCGGGTCAAATAGGCTTGGGGTTTGGGTCAGACCAGTTTAATAGGTTGGGTTGGGGCTTAAAGGGTTTTGGGCTTGAGTCTATCTTTGAGTTCAATGGGTTAGAGGCCCAGGTTGGAGCGGCCTGAAGGCCTGAATCTAAGGAATCGGGCTGCAAGGTTGGGCCTAGGTTCATTGGGCTTAAGGCCCGTGTCAACTCGACCCGAAGGCCTGGCTTTGGGTAGGGTTCAAAGAGGGTTTTGGGTTTTTAATGGGCTTGGGTTTGAAGGCCTGGCCCAAAGCTTTGGGCTAAAGGGCTTGGGCTCCGGGTGTGGGTGGATTGACCCGATTCTTGTCGGGAACGAAGGCTGAAGCCTCCCAAGCTCCGATCGACGGTAATTTGATGACTTAACCTACAATCTACCAATTAAAAGGAAGATACAAGATAGCGGAAGAGGTTTGTACCTTCGATTTGCCGTGAAATGGTCCAAAGTGGCCGGACTTCAGGCTTGAACACCACGAGTTCGCCGGGCCTGGGTTTTCGGTCTCACCAAGCTTCACAGAGACGAGGGAGATAGACAGAGTCTGCTTGACGGTGGTGGTGATGTTGTAATCATTGCCAGTGGGTGTGTGAAAGTGGTGCGTGTGTGTAGATCGGGGGAGAAAGAGAGTGTGAGTGAACTGAGAGAGGGAGAGAGGGTGTTAACTTGGAGGGGGAAAAAGAGAATGAGATGGGGTACTGCTACGTGGCAAGCTAGTAGAGGGGAGAGTCAGGGGACCAAAATCAGGGGTTGGCCCCTTGGGCACACCATTTAACACCAAAAAGCAAGCCCATTTCAAAAAAAATATCCCAAACTTAGTGAAATTACAAAAATGCCCTTTTTGTTCTGTAAATCTCGGAATGGGTTGTCACAGAGCAACACCTCCAGGAGACCCTTGTTTCCCCTTCCAAGTTCGATCATTCCTTTCTTGCCATAGATGCTAGACAACCATACACATAAAGTCGAACATCGAATGGTGATTTTGTAGCAGCAATAAAACCATTCCTTAAGAGATCCGCTAGGAACATAATCAACTAGAAAACTGCATGGGGTTGCAAACGATGTAGCTCTTGCAAAATGACGATCTTTACGAACATGCATCACTATCTTCGGTTCTTCATTACATAAAACGCACATCAAATCCGAAGGAACTCATTTCTTAGTCAAATTTTCTTTTGCCGGAAGAATGTTTTGACATGTCCTCCATACCATATTCCGCATTTTCGGCGGGACTTTGGCCTTCCATATAGCTTTCCATAACGGAGCAAACGGATTACCGTTATACGCTGAGGAAGAAACACTCACGAATGGTGGTTTTACATAGTCCCAAGCAACCCAATATGCACTCTTGACTGTGAAATGTCCCCTGCCGGTATAGTGTCATATTAGCTTATCCGGAGGAAGGCAATAACTAATAGGTAGCGCACAAATATGTTCCATGTCCTCCTCATCAAAAAACTCACTTAATGTGGGAGGCGGACGAGTTATGGGACGAAAAGACGAGGGTCTAGGCACCCATATATCCTTCCATATCCTTACCGAAGTCCCATCTCCAATCAACCATCTCGAACCCTTCTCTACAACTACTCTAGCCTTGAGAATGCTAAACCAACAATAAGACGAAGATGAGGGAATCGGAGCATCCCAAAAGGAAGTATGGGGAAAGTATTTAGCTTTGAACAACCTTGCAGTTAACAACTCCGGATATTAGATAATGCGCCAACCTTATTTCACCAATACTGCCAAATTAAACGCATAAAGATTCCAGAACCCCATGCCACCTTCCAACTTAGCAAGACACAACTTATCACATGACTTCCAATGAATTTTCCTCGAATCTAGATCACTACCTCCACCAAAGCCGAGCCATTAGCTGATGTAGCTCATCACAAAAAGTCTTCAAAAAAAGGAAACAATTCATAGCATATGTAGGCAATGCTTGAGGCACCACCTTCATAAACAACTCCCTTCCTGCCCTACTTAAACACTTCATTTTCCACCCACTCAGCCTCTTATGAACCCTTTCTATGATATAAGCAAATGTTTGTTGTTTATTCTTACCCACAAATGTAGGCAAGCCCAAATAACGCTCATGCCGCTCCACCAATTGGACTCCCAAAAAATTGGCAAGTCCTTACTGCTCTTGGCCATGCACATTAGCACTAAATGCGATGCTACTCTTCCCCAAATTTATTTCCTCCCCTGACGCTTGGGAGAACACATCCAAAATATGTTGGAGCTCTGAACACTCTTCCAACTTGGCTTTTTCAAACAAGAAACTGTCATCGACAAACAACAAATGATGGATACTAGGAGAGCCATCACAAATCCGAATTCCGCTAATGACTCCCCGCTGCTCCTTGTGCTCAATAAGAGCTGACAAACCTTTAATGCAAAGGAGAAATAAATAGGAAGATAGAGGATCACCCTGACGAAGATCGCGAGACGACACCACATACCCACGTGCTGCTCCATTGACCAAAAAAGAGTATGAAACCGATTTCACACATATCAACACCACCGCCACCCATCTACCGTCAAACCCCAACTTCAACATCATAGCTTCTAAAAAATCCCATTCCACCCTATCATACGCCTTATTGAGATCCAACTTGAGTGCAAAAGATACCTCTTAGCCCCACCTTTTATTATGAAGAAAATGGCCTATTTTCGATGCCACCAAAGTGTTGTCAGAAATCAACCTCCCTAAGACGAAAGCACTCTGATGCGGAGAAATTATTGTATCAAAAAATTTCTTCAATCGGTTCGCAATCACCTTTGCCCCAATCTTGTAAATTACATTACATAAACTAATCGGGTGCAATTGTGACATCTCCTGCGGCTGATTCACCTTAGGAATTAAGACAACGTGAGTGAAACAAGCCTCCCGTAGCAGCCTTTTGGAGGTGAGAAAAGAACTAATAGCATTCACCACATCATTCTTTATGACATGCCAGAACTTTTGAAAAAAATACCTTTAACTACTCTATTCCTTAAGACAAACAAATAGATTAAAACATCCATAAATAGTAATGCCAATAATGTCGCACACTCTAGATTAGGCAAAAATGCAAAGATGTTAAAACAATAAAGCCAACCTAATTTAAAAACCATCCACTAGTGTTCATTTAATTAACAACAATCTAGCGAGCGGCCATTCTCTTTTATTTTAGTCAAGATAATAACTTTAAGAACACAGACAAACATCCATTTTTTAACCTAGGAAAAAGCCAAAAAAGGGACAATCCCACAGGGGGGTATATATTAATTTAAACCATTCAAGATGGGCATCACTGGCTAATTTAATTGTATTTTTATGACATTTTAACATTTACGTATATTTATGTGAGGTAACAAGAAAAGTATGGGCAATTTCAGAAGCAAATGGTGGTGGTGGATAAATATATGGAGCATTGTGCATATATGATTGAATAAAAAACATTAGTGGGTTATGACCTACCAGCTTGTGCCCCCATCAACCCTCCTTCACTCGACACACTTGTTGTAAGCATAGGAAACATTTCCAATTTTCTTTTCACGCGCTCCTTCCCCTTCCCTATATCCACCACGCTCCGCCACCCCCTCCACCTCCACCTCCCCCTTCACTTCTCCAAGCATGCTGTCCCCAATACGCATCGATCTACACTAATATCACCATTTGCATTGCCTCTTCTCCCATAGAATATCTTCTTCTCCATAAACCCACATTTTTATATTAATTGAAGGAAAATGAGTTCTCTTACGAGATTATGCACAACATAAGATGCTTTTGTATCGTGAATCTAATTGAACTATTGACTGTATTGTTGTGACATAAGTATTTATCTGACAACTTAATCATGGAATAAGAATGTTACTCTATAATAAAGAAGTGTTCTCTTACTAACTATTTAGAAGCATAACATGCTTATGTTATTTAGACCAAACCTGAATTATCATAAGTATTTATCTAACTTTATACTTGTGGCAATAGAACATTACTGATTTGCTAAATAGGAAAATGTTATTTATTACTAGACTATATAGCAATATAAGGTGAAACTATAAATCTGAATCATTAACTGTATTGTTTTTTTTATTAAAATTTGTAATCTATATTCACAACTCATCAAGATCAGCATTAATTTGCAACGTGTATGAGTTAAAGAAAGAATTGTTACTAACATTACAAAAATTTAAATATACACAACAATTCCCTAAAGAAAAACAGTTTCCTCTATAATGTTACTCCATTTGCTAATTTGTTACTGATCATATTTTGTGGGCTGCTTGCAATTTTTGCTGCATAAAACTATTATTAGGTTAAGCTTATATTTTAAGTTTTGTTCATTGTCAGGATTGCAGGAACTGAACCCATGCCCTTAAAATAATATGCAGCACCATATTTCATTTTAGTATTTGCCCTAATCCCCAAAATTGGCCTTTCTGCCTGTTTCTGTTCACCTCTCTCTTTTGTCTGTCTACTTAATTCTTTGCCCACCTCCCTATATAAGTCCCTATGTTTGGAGATTATAAACTCATAATTACTATTCTTAGTAGGGGATTGAGCTTATACTAATATACTATGTATAACCCTTGTGCATGCTTGCATGCGCGTTTAAGGCATGTTTTTATGTGTTTGTTAGTAAAAAAATAATTGATTAGAATATCACACACCCACATACAAACATACACTAAAATCATTAGTACTAATTATGGCATTTTATTAAGACTATATATCTCTGTGTTCTCCAACTGTTACTTATATCGCATTGCTATTAGTTGAAGTAATATTCTTAAGTAGACATCTTTGCTAACACTACACAACAAACGCAACATAATTTGGCTCTGCCGCGATTACTTTTTTTTTTTTTTTTTTTAAATGGATCAGTGGGTAACTTCATCACGGTAGTACACTTTTTCAAGAACCGCGATTAATTATTTAAATAACATCTTATTGAAAAAGATTCTGAATTCAAATCTAATAACGGATAGATGTTGACTAATTACAGTCATGGATAAAAATCAAGTAACATCACACTTGGAGGCCAAGACTTGAATGCCACTTAAACTCATAAACAAAAGGGAAAAACGCATGATATTATTTTGTAATGCAAGATACATGTAGCACATATTATTGTAGCTAGCTAGTTATAAATCAACGACAAAACTTCTTTATATATTTGTTATTTTATAGATGAAGATAGGTCTTAACCTTCTACATCAATTATTTAATCAAGTAATGTTTAATTTATACATAAATTTCTAGTATTATGACTATTATCCCAAAGCATAGTACAATAATACGTCTGCTATACTGTGTGGTACTAAAAAATAGTTCTTACCTTACAATCTACTTGAACATTCACTAACTTGAGCCTCATATGTCTGCAATATATACCAGCTGTTCCGCTAGCTACCATAGTGACAAGGAAAGATGATGACGTGTTACTTCCCAACATATTACAATTTTGTTTGTTGTTGAACTGGAATTTTTTGCTCCAACAATAGATAAAAAAGTTTGCATCCAATGTGAGATAATAATAAGGTTAGAGGTTATTCGATAATCACTTCGTTTTTATTTTTTATTTTTATCTTTTTAATAATGAAATCTTGTTTGGTAATTTTATTTTTAAAAACGATATTATATACACTAAGGGGGTGGGATAATGGGTTAAGTCTCACAATGGACTAGCAATAATGTGGTTCAAATTCGCCTTTGACAAGAATCGAACATATGATTTCTCACTTACCAGTGAAGAAGAATACTATTAGAAAATAAATTAAAAACCACTCTCTATTTGACCTTGAGCTTTCACTTTTTGGTATTCAGTTTTTAGTTGTTCTTTTTTTTTTTTTTTTTTAATTAAAAGTATACCAAAAAGTGAAAACTAAAAACAAAAAACAAAATAGTTATCAAACGATTTCTTAACATTTCATGCATACACATGATTTGTGGCAAATGGTAATGGCACCTCTGCAGAATGTGTGAGGGGGACAAACAACATTGAGATAAAACCTGTCTATGACGCTGTCTTGCCAGACCTCATCTGGTTTTCTGAATTATATTTCTGCTCAGACTTCAATTTCATTGGACAGCCAATGCAAACCAAACAATGGTAATAAGAAAAAACAGATGATCTAGCTAGAAGATGTCCAATAGCTAGAAAGATGGGATACCATTTGATGCAACAGCAAATGCCTGCACAGCTTAAATTGCACAATGTGAGGGACTACCAGCTGGAGAACAATTGCAAAAATTTCTGAACCTTTAAATGCTTTGAATTTCTTTGACTGCATGCCCTCTCCCTTTATTACCTTCATTTCCCAATGCTAACTTAAATCTTATTTATTATGAAAATCCCATATCTTGCTACAAGTAGATTTCAGACAGTGTTATAGCAGTTGTTGGTAGCTTCACAATGTCCCTATTTATTGTGTACATTTCACCATGTACCCTTCCTCTAAATCAGGAATAAAATATCTTTAAATCTAATATATATCTATAGTCTATATTTCTGATCATTAGATTAAACAAATCAAAACAAATATTATTAAATATATGTATACAAAGAGAAAAAGAGTATGTGTGTAAACAATTAAACATGTGAAGGTTGTTATTTAGAATATTCAAAAAGCAATTTGAAACTTGTAGTTTTGTCCTAAACTGAATTTATAGCTTGAGCCAATTATAACACATTAACAAAGAAATACTACGTGCACATGTGCCAACAACATTTGGACTTGCTTATTCAACTTACTTAGTATTTATTTATACAAGCAATAATCAGTGAAGAAAAATTAAACTCGAAATTTTGAATGAAAAAGTGAGTGCTCAACTATCTAACAAACCCTTTATAAATTCATTATAATATTCCAGTACTTCTGATTGAAATAAAAGGAGAGAAAAACTTGTGTATTCTCCAATGGCATCTGGACTTTGCAGCTGCCATATCGCTCTGCAATCTGCATCAAAGGCCTTACTGCAATGCATAATCAGAAGCACTCATGTTTTGTGGTATAGCCTGCTTAGCTACCCCATTATCCTGTGCTATAAGTAAGGAATTTCTCTTGCTCAACACGTGGCCTCACGGCATTGGATGTCTGCATCAAATTTAGCCTTTGTTCACTGATTATAGGAAAAGGATCCTCGTGGTCGGATCCTTTTCCTATGGATGCTAGGGATCCCGTAATTATAACCGTTCATCGTATATCGTGCGATCAGAAATCATTTCAAAATTTAAATTTTAAAATTAAATAGTACCTAACGAAAGCTAACCGCACTATATACGATAAATGGTCACTATTATGAGATCCCTAGGATCCCCAGAAAAAAAATCGGCGAGGATCCTTTTCCCTGATTATATGCTGAAGAATCACGTAAAAGTTGCATGGTTATGGCCTGCAGTTTCATTGGTGGTCACTTTTGGCTGTTGCTCCAAACAGCAAGTGACATTTGTAGTACCTATTATATGACGCCTACCCCATCCACCAAAAATATTTTTGCTTTCTTTTAAAAATTTTGGGAAAAAAAAAAACCCTAACTTTAGTTTCTTGCATGGTCTCTCAAAGTTGAAGCACAGCAAGGACCCTTTTTCACTTTGTCTGCCAAAAGAAAAAAAAAAAAAAAAAAAAAGCTCTAAAACCTCTCATGGTGGTTGATAGAAAATTATGTCATTTTTTACTTGTTCCAGGGACCAATTAGCTCAACTTTTGTAAGTTCTTAACCACCAATTAATCGAGTTTAATCAAATGGGATTATTGGTTAGACATCGTTTTGGTAATGGTAATTGTCCTTATAGACTTTTACCAAAAGCCAAAAGTTGTTGACTACAAAAAGGCTTTCTTGTGACTGGTAGTTTAGTAGGTTTTGTGAAATTTCAAATGGCTTACTTAGACTGCACTTGATCCATTTTATTTTGCTTTTACCTTCTTTTTAACTTTTGGGTCTTAATCTGCTCCTGCAACAGTTAGAAATGGTCACATATTTCTTGGAGGGAAAAATTTGGATCGATAATTGATAATGATTAAGAACATCATGCTTAATTAGACTACTGCTTGTACATAGAGTGCTAGTTCAGGTCACTTTTTCACCCTAAGTTTGATTACATTCATAACCCAATTTACATTATTTAAAAAGTCCCTTTATAAATGATTCCATTCGAACCCACCCAAAAGAGAGGGAATTTAAAAAAAAAAAAATAATTTGTTATTGTTATTTCAAATAAAAAAAGGGATGTGTTATCCACACACCTCAGTTTACTTCTCACACATCCATTGATAATTTATGTTCGTTGATCTTCTTCAATTCATCCGATCCGAAGGCCGAAAATTAAAAAAGTATGTGAGAAGTAAAATGAGTTGTATGGATATCACATCCCTAAAAAAATATCCTAATCAATTGAAGGTGCAAACCCCAAAAATGGAAGGCTTTACCTTTACTATAAAGAGTCATGCTTGCTCAGCTCACACTCAGATGTTGACTGTTAGACCACACTTTTCTTTATTATATATTTGAGAAGATGTCATGACTGATACACAGTAGTAAAGTTCTTCCTCACTATTCAAATTTTGCACCAATACAATGTGGATAGTACAAACGTTCTGCGGCTGCTCGCATATGAGCTCCAAAGATCTTACATTTTCGCCATAACTTTAACCAACAGGATATATATTCACAGAAAATAACACAACCCCTAAATTAATTATGTTAATCCTTCAATATTCATCAAAATAATCAATGTAAGAGGATGCATATCGTTTATTTAAATCGTTTATACTTGCTCTTTGTTCTTTGTTTTTCAATGGAAGTATAAGAAAACTAACCAAATCATTCAGTATCTTACCTTTTTACTCAGGATGAGATTTGATCCAATGTATGGATAAAGGATACCAGGTCACGTCTGTATCCTATATATGTTACAGCATAGCTAGGCTAGGGCTGATTCATTATTCATGTTTGGAAAACACATTATATATACTCATGTTTCCTACCTGTTTGGAAAACCCTTGTTTTCATTTATTTTTTTCTGTCTAGTTTGCTTCTAGACTGTTTCTGAAATTTCGATTCGTTTTTCAATTTCAATCACCATAATAATTTATCAAATATAAGCTTGTCATACACATTAAGTGTTTTCTTTTTCCTAACTGCCCAAAACGAGTTTTAAGACGATATAATAATTCAAAAACTATTGCTACAATTTGTTTTTTTGCGAATCTAATTCGACTCAACCCTTTGTTCACGATCTAATACTCAAAGAACACGATAGGCGACAATATAATACAACAAAAGAATGGTATTGTCACGAATCCCCAATACATCGTGCAAGATATATGGAGCAAGATAAGGATGTTCCAAGTTGTTTGTCCATGAGTGTTTGGCTTCTTGTACAAGAAACAAAATGCTTTCAATTTGAAAGCCGACTGAGATGAAAAGAGACAAACCCTTGGGCCAATCGCAGACTCGGAGCCATATATTATGCCCTTTTTCTTTTTCTTATCTCACTACTGCTGCGTGTGAGCAAAGACAAACACACTTTGACCTTGCATGGTACATTATTTTTAATACCCCCTTCCAAGACGTGGCAGTCACACTGAGACATATACGCCTGCAGTGGCGTGGCCTCATGTTTTGTACCATGTAGTATATAGCTAGCTAAGTGCAAGCATGCCTTGCAAATCAAAATTTTAGGGTTTAGGTTTTCTGGCCAGTCAAGGGTTTTGGGGTTCCGCACACTTTTATATAATGCCGTTTACAAGTTGCAATGAGTGATTACCCGTCAGTAGGATAATTACAACTTACAAGTTGCAATATTCTTTGAGAAATTTGCGCCCGTCAGCATGTGGTGCGGACATTAGTCACTGTATCCAAACCCTAATGTTACATCATCTGCTCGATGCCTGCTTATAGTTTGCTTGGAATATATTATTAACTCATTCTCTAGCAACTTAAGTTTTTGGTTCAACGATTGTCTAGTTTGGTACCAGAGATGTTTCTTAATATATATTGATTCCATTTATTTGGTAACGAACAAAATTTGCTTTGTTCTTTTTGTTATTTGTCTATTTCTACGCGTGTAGGATGAGGATAAACATGACATGAGAGTGTTCGGATTATATATTTGTTGACTTAATCATGGAAACTTAACTTATGGTGACAGAGGTGTCTAATTTTCTGCATGCCTACTTAATCATGTTTGAGGTTTCAAATTTCACATCATCTGGGGACATTCATTTCAGTTGGTCGATCATGACTTTACTTGAGATTTAAGACTTGATAAGGGCGGTGCTACAAGATCTTAAAAGCCTAATTGCATGGTGTTTGATTAACATAGGCCAATAAATTGACTGGGCAATCTTCTTTTGGTTTTTGTTTCCTTTAGAGAATCAATTCAACAACTCAACTTCACTAGCTAGTTCATCAAAATAAATAAACAATTTAGAAAAGAAGATTTGTATTCTTTCACACTTTGTATATAGTGAAAGAAAAGTACGATTATTCAAGACAATTAAAGATAACTTTATGCATGCATGCAACCAAAAAGGATTGATATTCGACCCTAAAGTGTTTTTGTAAGCTGCTTTTTCAGGTTTAATCTGAATAGTCTAGCTCTCTGTGGAAGACTCGAATCGTAACATAACAATAACATATTGGTAAGCTGCTTTTTGACTCCATTTGTTTACTAATCTTATGTACACATGCCGACAGAAATTAAAAAAGAAGAGGAGCTTGAGATAGCATTTTTCAAGTCTTTGAATTTATGCTTTTGACTTTAGATGTATACTGGACTGCAAAAATTTTGAAGAGATTCTATTGACCCCACCTTATTGATACATAGGAATTATTGGATCTGTTTGTCAGTTAATACAGTTAATGTAAGTCCAACTAGCCAGAGGCAAAAAATTTACGTAAAACTAAAACTAACGAAAAGTTTAAAAAAATTTATTTTTTAATGAAAATTTATTTTTAAAGGTATATTGAATAGTACCATAGAAATGTATAAATATGATTTTTCGTTAAAAGTGAATAATACTGAAAGTGTTTTATTAAACCTCCCATCTATAATGCTACGTAATGTCAGGTACTACGACCAATACATGGCTAGGATTGATTCCTCCTCAATCGAACGGCCACAGAGCAAATTGCAACTATGAAGCACAAAAACGGTTGACCTCTTAAGAATGATACTTAGATATTCGCTAAAAGCGACCCACCGTTTTTGCAATTTCTCTCTCGTCTCCAATTTCTTTCCCGCCTCCTGTCTCTCTATCATCTCTATTTTTATGATCAAGTGAAACAAAATCCAGATAGTATTATTGGCAAATTTTCAGGTTCTAGACCTCAAAGTTTCATAAAAGGATAGGAACCCATACTCGAAAGCGGTGAGAGAAATAAGAATTTGGAATTTTTTTAAGGAAATTTCGACTCAAACTATTTATTAAATTGGAATTTACTAATTATTTGGTCCTGCGGAAGAGAGAGTTTCTAGCTTATGTGCTAGTAGAATTGGGAAGATGGAGAAAGAACCAGAGAAGCGTGAGGAAAGACAACCGCAAAAGAGAAAAATAGTTCTTTAATAAATTGCAACCGGTTACTTTCTAGGATTTTTTTTACCCTGCAATTTTAATTGGATAAAATAAAAAATAAAAAATAAAAAATAAAAAAAAATAAAAAAGTAAAAAAAGAACTAGCAGCATCATATGGCACTAAAAAAAAATTCAGCTAGATGATCATACTTTCTTTTAATTAAATTAATTAAAAGTTTCTATATCAGTAATTAATTAGCAAAACCCACAACAATGTTTGGATAATGTCGGCACACACTGTTTGAATTAAATTATAGAAAAAGCATTAAGAATGGTAAGTAGTTAGAGGTTAAATGTAACTATTGATTCTAGAAATTACAAAGCTTATATGGCGCACATGCTGAGTAATTATTGTGCCAATTATGTCCTTTATTGATGTAGGCATTCAAATTCGCAATTGAGTTCAATCGGGCGAATGAGATAAATGTGGTGGTGTGGTGATTTGCTAACTTTTGCACCAAGTGACTTCGGCTAAAGAAGGAACACTCTCGCCCTAAGGTTCTACAACCTGAAGATAAGGTTATACCTTTTGATGTGAAGTTCAACAATGGTTCGTCTTTTAATGTGTTGAATACTAAGTGACCTGGACAACACCTCACTTTGCCGATAAAGCTAATTAAGTGACCTCGTTCAATGAGAGAATCAAAGATTCCTCACTGGCAAAGAATTGGATAGGTAACCAACTAAACTAGAAGTAGTGTTGTTAATTTAACCAAACGGAAGATACTCCTAGACCAATTGATTCTATGAATCCATTGATGTTTAACCAAACTAAATATGGCATAGGTTTGTTAACTCAGTGATGTTTAACCAAACTGAATATGTGATAAGCACAAATTATTCTACCTATTTCACTTCGAGAATGACATTTTCCTGTTTTATGTTTGATTTAAATGAAAGGAATTGCATGTTCTTTGTGTTTTGTGGCTAGATTAATGAGATGGAAAAAATTATATTAAAATTCTATAATTGCTAGTCAAGTGAATTTGGAGAATGTTTTGATTGTCATTGATTTCTTGCTCTAATTATTAAATCATTTGTCTGTTGGCATATTAAGAGTTGTTACATGTGCAACTGGATCATGTAATACATTTATATCATTTGAATTTTATGTAGGATGATAAAAGAGAGAGGAATTGCATTCATAAGAGCTTTGCCCTTATCCTCCCATTAGCCACATGACTATTTATAAGAAAATGAGAACAAAAACCCTATTCTTTCCAGCGCAGCTAATACAAATATTAATCATGCCTTTCTCTCCCAAAGACCAGGAAAGATGCCAATGACATACTGCAGTGAGTAAACTGAAGAGGCACTAGACTGAGAATAAGTTGGTGCTAAGCCTTCGTCGATTACAGCAAAGGAAAAGAAAGAGGAATGGCTGGAGTGCTTGGAATTAATTCATCAATAGTGGGCCTAATCATTATTGATCATTGAAGAAAGGAAATAAAGGGGAGAAGCAAGTAGATAACAAGAAAAAAAAAATGGAAAAAAAAGGTTGCGGCAGGTAGAGATCAAGGGGAAGAAGGCAGTGGCAAAGCAAGAGATTTTCAGGCTTTTCTAAACTTATTTTTCTTTTAATTTTATGAATTCAATAATATTTCCAATTATGTTCCGAAACTAATTTCTTTTCGCTAGGGCTATGATGTAGCCTAACTATGAATTCTTAATTTCTCAATTTAATTATTTATGAATTTTCATTCAAGTTGAGTATCATTTTGATGTGCTTATGATCTTCATTTTAATCTTGATGATTGGCCACCACTTTGGTTTGAGCTGAGTGTATTTGATGCGAGTTAACATAGATGCCATGTTGGTAATTCGGTTTTAGCATCTTGCAAATGGTACCATGAATTCCTTGATATAGATCCCATACACTAGGTTTCATGCAGTCTCTTAAGTAGTTCTCAAATCGTTAATGAACTCGTGTGTGTTTAGTAATCTATGTCATAGATTGATAACACATATAAGTATACATAGTAATCTAGATGCCATGGATACTATATGAATTAGAGGAACTAGACCGTCAATTTGGATGATTACTCATTAATAATTAATTGTAGGAATTGAGTTGGATTGGTTATGGTGAATTGGATGCTTGAGTGTCTTTTGCAATTGATTGATAATTTGATTTCTTTATTGTTCTTGTCATTTGTTTACATTTACAATTTCAAAGTTCTTTCTTAAATCATCAATTTTTCCATTTCAGTTCAAGTGCAATACAAATTAAGTTAGATAGTTAGAATTATTTCAATCTTAGTTGGAACGATCTTGTGCTTGCCTACTATACTACTTAACGATTCGTACACTTGCGAGCATTAAAATTTGGACTTAATTGGGTTGATTTCGGTTAATCTAATTTTGGCAACAATATGTGGTGACAAAAGGGTTAGTGAAGCAGTAAGTACTTTTCTTAGGGTGTGAGAGGGTTTCGTGTAGACCATTTGTCGTCATTTGAGTTGAAGGTCTTCTCTATGTTGCAAAACCACTTCTATTTATAGGGGTGAACTTCGGGATAACCAAGTCTACTGAGCGCCAGGATTTTGATAATATTCCAATTCCTTGGCATATTCTCTAAATATCCTCAAAATTAATATTCTTGGCAGAAGCTCAATCGTCGTTGAGTCTTTACTCGAACTAAATTTCAAACCTAGTCGCATTAAGTGATGAATTCAACCTTTATCCAGAAACCAATCATGATCATTGGGTAAGTAAATATCAATAAAATATCAGGATAATTCTAATCATTTGAAAGATAATTATTATAGTTATCAAAACCATAACAATATAAAATAATTGAAAATCACCTTAATATTTCTCTCATCAAACAACGCATATGGGCCAAGTGCGTGCAAAATCAAGTAGCAATATTAACTCGGCCAAAAATGTGAATTTCAAGACCAAACATCAATGACTAAGATTGTGGATAGAAATTAAAATCAAGAAGGAGAGGTGAGTCAACACATAAATATATTATTATGTAGTGTAGTGTTCTCTTATTATGATTATGTTCCTAGCTAGATTTATATTGTTAAACTATGAATTTTGACCACATATTCTCACAAAAATTAATCAACGTCAATATTATCTAGGTTATATATATGTGGTTACGATCGGGGGACACCTATTTTGACACAAATATTGAAACACTTTCTTGTGGTTCTCATTTCGTAATTTTTTCCAAGGATTCGAAATATTTCAATATCGTCTAGGTTATACATATGTGGTTACGATCGAAGGACACTTATTTTGACACACATTTTGAAACACTTTCGTGGTTCTCATTTCATAATTTTTTTCAAGGATTCAAAATATTTCAACTCATCATTCATAGATCATCATTGCAAAAAATTAGACAAATTCAAAACCATTAAGACATTCATTTGTAGTGAAGATAATGGATGAATATGGTTACATAAAGAAACACTTAAAATGACTGCCGTCAAATCCAATAGTCATATGATTTCAAATTTGGGTGATTTTATGTAGAGATAATATTTGAGGGAAGACCAAAAATTTAGACAATTGGATCATTGAAATACATTATGAAATGGGCTAAACAAAAGCATATCATCTATAACTTCAATTTTGGTGGTGGTGTGGTGGATGCAAAAGTTAGATTTCTCAAATGCATGTGCCTACATCGATGAGATCTATTGTCATGTGGTGTAGACATAAAGATTACAAGAGTCGCTCCCAAAAACTATGGCTTGTCCTACAAAACTTTGGCAACAGAAGGAATTTTGCCGGTTAAAAAGGCTTTACCCGACGGATATTTCAGTTGGTAAGGCGAAGAAGGTCAACATATTGGGTTGATTGAAAACATTTACGCAACGGAAAAGGTCCGTAGGGCAAGAACTAAGTCGTGAAGTAAACTTTTGGCGTAGATGGGAGACATTTATTGGACGAAAAAGATGATCGTCGTTTAGGAAATATTTTTCCAACGGAGTTTTGTTTGCTAAGTGTTATGTCAACGGTCAAAAGTCCACTAATGACATGTAATAAATGTCTACCGCCACAAACTTTGCTCGACGTTTTCTTAACACTTGCCATGATTTTGTTGGGCAAGTCCCTATCATCAGTTTATAAGTTCGTGCCTTCCTTTTTCTTTTTCCTCTTCATACCTTCATTTTTCTCTTTCTACTCCATGCTTTCCTATTCATCTTTCTCCCTTCTCCCATTCTTCTTTTGTTCAAGAGCCACTGTTCCCATTGCTCAAACCTTACCATTTCACAACTTTGGACAAGGTCACGAAAAACACCAATAGCAAAGGCATGGCTATTATGGCCAGAGGTCTAGGGAGTACATTAGAGATAATACTATCTTAGTCTGCAAGAACATGGTGAAGATACCACCATAAGGTAAAAAAATGTGGTGAACAAAAGTTTCTCAGATTTCTTGCATGTGGAAGAACATGGAGTGGATACCACCATAATGGGTGAAAAGCCCTAAATTCTAAGGCTTGGCCATTCAAGAAAAAAGACTCAGCCTTGTTTGTAAAGTTCAAGCAAGATTGGATTTTAAAGTGTTTCCTTGTGAGTTCATGACTCAGATTATTTTATAAATTTTTGTTATCCCTAACAGATACATTAGGCATTGCAAAATTAGATTTTTTTTATATCACAACATTAAATGGTTTCATGTAAATTTGTCTTTTATTCTCAATATTTTCTAATGGATTCTAAAGCTGCAAACCTTATAGCTAAGTCTTTGTTCACGAAAGTTTACAATGTACTTAATGAAAGTATAAAAAATAAACACTAAGTTTCAACAATCCCCCTCATTAAACATGTTTGCATATGCTTAAAGGTTGATATTAGCGGTAAAAATTCAAAAAGTCCAATTCTAATTGAAAAGTTCAATTCTAATAATAATATGGTATCAAATTGGATTGGAGTACGGAATTTATAAAATAATAAAATTGGAAACCTATATAATAAATACATATATGTAATTAAATCGATTTCTGTATATGTATATAGAAAAAAAAATTAATTCTTAACCTTTCTCGATAGAGATCTGTTGGGCAATCCAATAGTCGATGGTCGAAATTTCAACTTTCGAATTGTCTACCTATCCACCCACGGGGTTCTTCAATTTATACTGCACCACTTACCCGATAAATGTCCGTCAGGTAGCACATATAGGTCCAATTCAGACATCGAAATTTCACGACTATCCACACAAGGGTCTGAAAATTAACTCGCATAGTCATTGCTTAACGGACCTCCGTCGGGTAAACCTATATCCATCAACTATAAATGTCTTTCTTCCTTTTCTTCTTTCTCCTCAGTACCCTCCTCTCTTCATTTCCATACTCCGTGCTTTCCTCTTCCTCCTTCATTTCCACACTAGTTTTATAGATTGCATGTGAGTGGTGGGAGGGAAGATCAGTGAATTCAGAGAAGGGTTTTGTTTCATAAAGCTATGTGAGGGGTGGGATGGTTTGTAGTAATGAGGTTGTTATTTATGAAAGCAGTGTGCGGATGGTTTCGTCCCTTAAGAGACCTCCTCATTTGTTAGGCAAAGTTCCAAAATTTTCCATATTTTTTTCCCAGTATGTCAAAAATTCCCTCTGTAAATTGGTTTTAACCGATGGACTGGATTGTAATTCGTCAGGCTACTGTTTTTCCCAAGTTTTTTTCTTGCCAAAATGTTTCTGTTCGCGGGTTACAAACTCTTAACCAATGGACCCCTTTGTCAGGTAAAATCTCAAAGATGTCACTTCTAAAAAATGAAGTGCATTTCCCGACGAATGGTTCCGTTGGGTAAAGGTTTAGGGTTTAGTATTTATGACAAATTTATTTCAAAACAATTTGAGGGATTGTGAAGGTATGGGTATAGGATGTTGGGAGATGGGTTGTACGATTGGGTTTGGGAGGGGATGGATGTAGCGACAGACAGGTCTCGGGAGGGGATGGGTTTAAGGAGAGGGATGAGTTTGGGGGTAGGGAATTGTGGGGAAAGGGATGGGTGGGGAAGGTATGGGTGGGCTGAGGGGACGGTTGAGGAAGGTATGGTTGGGGAAGGGGACGGCTTGGAGGAGGTTACGGGGAGTAAGAGGTGGGGATACGAGGTAGATAAATTTTGTTATGATTATAATATTTTAGAAAATAGGGTAAAGTACAAAAAATTACCTCAATTATTGGTGTCACGACACTTTCATACCTTATCTTTTAAAATTGACAATGTCATACCTCATCTTTAAAATTTATGCCAATGTTATACCTTCAGTTAGCTTGGCCGTTTATTTCTCAGTTAAATGCTGACGTGGCTTGATCTGGGACCCATTTTTTATTAAAAAATTAATAAAATATTATTTAAAAAAATCATTTAATATTATTTAAATATTAAAATAATAAAAAAAGTACATAAAAAAACAAAAAACAAACATCTCCTTTCGTCCATCCCCCCTCTCTCTCTTCCCCATCTTCCTGCAACCCAGAAAGAAGAAGAAGGAGAAAGAAGAAGAAGAGAGAAAAAAAAAAAAAAAAAAAAAAAAACCCAAACCAAACCCAGTTTGTCCCCCCTCCCCCCACCATAAACCCAACCCACTACAACCCAGAAAGAAGGAGGAGGAGGAAGAAGAAGAAGAAGAAGAAAGAGGAAAAAAAAAAAATGGGAAACCCAGTTGGGTGCGGAGAGTGGGTGCGGGGAGAATAGGGGGTGGGAAGCGGGGAAAACAAATTGGGTTTTTTTTTTTTTTTTTCTCTTCTTTTTTTCTAGGTTGCAGTTGCAGAAAGAGGAAAGAAAATGAAGATGGGGAGAAGAGAGAGAGAGTGGGGGAGGGGACGAATTGATGTTGTTTTTTTTTTTTTTTTTTTTTAATAACTTTTTTTTATTATTTTAATATTTAAAAAATATTAAATGATTTTTTTTTAGTTTTTAATAATTTTTTAATAAAAAATGGATTCTGGATCAAGCCACATCAGCAGTTAACTGAGAAATTCAAGTCTAGCTAACGGAAGGTATAACATTGACACAAATTCATAAGATGAGGTATGACATTGTCAACTTTAAAAGATAAGGTATGAAAGTGTCGTGACACCAATAGTTGAGGTAATTTTTTGTACTTTATCCTAGAAAATATCACTATTTTTGTGTATACTATAAATTATTATATATATTTAGAAAAGTTGGCAATTTTTATAATTTTTTAAAACAGATGCCTATGCGCATAACTATTTCTTTTACCTGACGAGTAAGGGTTGAAAATGACTCAAGAATTGGGCATCTGACATCCCCAAAGTTCAATCATTGTTGAATCACTCCATAGGTGTACTTATTCGTACTAAGTGTCCTATGAGTACCCATAAATGGAAGTACGTGTCTAGTGAGGCAAAGCACGCTCAATGGCAGACTTCTTGGTAACGGTTTTTTTTTTTTTTTTTTTTTTTTTTTTTTTTTTTTTATTTATAATAATTTAATGTTTTAGTAATTTTCATTATCATATATAATTACTAAATTATTGTATTTTTATAACTAACAATTTTTTTTGTCTGTTTCAAATTGATTTCGATATCAACATGGAAGAACTGGTTATATTTTACTATCGACTATGGAATATAAGATGCAAAGAGTGAATGTTTGAGCTGCACTCTAAGTACAAGAAATATGTAAGTCATGAAAAAGCTCTGAATCATCTACCTAATGAATTTCAGAATAGAATGAACCAATTTGTGGTTATTTTCAGAATTTATAAATTCTGGAATTATACATCTTTTGTGGGATGTGAAGCTATAGGGGGATTCAGTGAAGCATTTCATCAACCAAAATAATTTTTTGTTTTATTTTAATAGTATTGTACGGATTTTTATATTAATTAAACAAATTGTTGTAGGCCTAATTTACTAAACTGTATTTAGGACTAGAGAGGGAGACGGCCGGCGGCCAGAAAGAGGGAAGATAGAGATGTAATTCTGAGGTGTGTAATGTATCACCCCATTGTGCATCTATTTATAGTAGTAGGATAGGTTAAATCCTTACCCTAATAGGATTACAACTCTAATAAGATAATATCTACAAAAGAAACTATTCTAAGATATGCCTAGATACACTAGGATTTACACAATCACATTCCTAATCTATTAAGATTGTAATACTCCCCCTTGAGTGTGTAAATACTCAAACAAAACATCACATCAGATCTTCAGCAGATGAGGTAGAACAGTTTATGAAGTCATCAGCACAATGGGTAAATGCGAGCCTCAAATTAAAAAGAAAGTATGCATTGGTAGTAAAACTCACAAAACCTCGCTATGGTAAAACCTAAGGCAGGTAAAAACCCATAGACTAAGGAGAAAAGTAAGAAGTATGCATAATGTCTAAAACAAACGTCAAATATGATGAAAGTAGCTAACTCATTGGAGTATGATCATCCCAGGATGGGTGCCTCATCAAAACCTCGTTAGGTAGCAAAAACCTAGTGGAAAAATGCTCCAAATCGTAGAAAAAATTAGTACATAAAGATCAAGTGAGTATGCTTCAGGATACTCCCCCTGAGTTAGACATAACTTCCAAATAACAGAACTACAAGCAATTTAACTCAGATAATTTACACATACGGATTCCTGGTGAAGAGATCGGTTAGGTTGTCCTGGGAATAGATTTGCTTGACTTCAATGTTCTAATGCTGTTGTTGCTGGTGAGAATAAAAGAATTTCGGCGCTATGTGCTTGTTGTCTCCCTTGATGTATCCCTTCTTTAACTGCTCGATACTTGCTACACTGTCTTCAAAGATCGTCGTAGAAATGTCAATGATAGTTGTAAGACCACTAGTGCTCTGAATATGTTCCATAATTGCTCTCAACCAAAAGCACTCAAGCGATGCTTCATGCAGGGCGAGAATCTCATCATGGTTCGAAGAAGTTGTAACTAGCTTTTTCTTGGTAAACCTCCAAGATATAACGGTGTCTCTAACAGTAAAGATATAACCCGATTGAGAACATGCCTTATGTAGGTCAAACAGATAACCAACATCTGCGAAACCAACGAGGTGGGAATCAGCCCGAGGACTCAGGTTGGCGACGGCTCATCTTGAGGATTCATGGGTGTAGAACAAGCCCAAATCCGTCGTACCCTTGAGGTAGCAGAAAATGTCTTTAACATTATTCCAGTGTCTGCATGTAGGCCCATTATTGTATCTAGCCAAAAGATTAACAACGAAGGAGATGTCGGGTCTAGTGCATTGAGCCAAGTACAAAAAGCACTAATTGCACTTAGGTATGGAACTTCAAGCTCCAAAATCTCTTCCTCATCCTCCTTGGGATGGAAGGGATCTCGTTTAGCATCTAAAGTCTGAACGACCATAGGAGTACTCGAAGGCTTCGCTTTATCCTCATTAAAATGTCGCAAAAAATTTTCGGTGTAGTTTGATTAATGTACTAGGATTCCATCCGAACAATGCTCGATCTCCAGGCCGAGACAATATCGAGTTTTCCCAAGATCTTTCATCTCAAATTCCGATTTTAAGTGATCGGCAATTTCCTCAAGCTCTGCAGGAGTTCTAATGAGGTTCATGTCGTCGACATAAAATGTAACGATCGCAAATCCGGAATGTGACTTCTTGATGAACACGCGTGGGCATAGTCCGTTGTTCACATAACCCTGACTTGCCCAGATAGTTATACCACATCCGCCTAGATTATTTCAATCCGTAAAGTGATCTCCTCAACCTAATCAAGAGAGTGTTATGTGGTCTGAACCAGTCAATGGAAGTCATTTTGGAACTTTCATGTAGATTTTTGTATCTAGATGTCCATAAAGATACATGATTACAATGTGCACAAGCTGCATATTCAATTTTTCAAAAACTATCAAAATGATAAGGTAGTGGAACGTTATGACATTCATTACGGGGGAATACGTCTCGTCGTAATCAATTCCAGGGCGTTGAGAGAAGCCTTGCGCTATAACGCGTGCTTTGTATCGCATTATTTCATTCTTCCCATTACATTTCCTCACGAAAACCCACTTGTAGCCCATAGGCTTCACATGTGGTAGAGTATGAGCTACAGGCTGAAACATATTACGTTTCGTAAGTGAATTAAGTTCAACCTGGATTGCTTGTTTCCAATATAACCAATCCATTCTACGTCGACATTCATCAATGGAACATGGTTCAATGTCATCGCTAAGCATGATGTTAGAAGCAACTATATACGAGAATGCATCATTGACAATCATTTTATTCTGATTCCAAACCTCATCCAAAACTGCGTAATGGACTGAAATCTCACGATTCTCGAGAGGGCAGTATGTCTCATATAAGACATCACTGTAATATATAATAACATCATGTGTTGGAACAGATGAATAAGCAATGGTCAGATTCAGACTATGGTTACTAGTTTTTGCCATTTTCCTCTTTCGAGGTTGTGAATCCTTTAAACCAGGGGGTCTACCACGCTTCAGGGTAGGAGCAGATGATTGGCTAGCCACCAGTGTACCGAGCCGCATAGGAAGTGCGGCCACCCTGCCCTCTGGGACGATTCGGCCTTCCAAGGCAGTGTTACGACGTACATTAAGTACGTCCATCCTTGCAGGTGCGTTTACAGTGGGTATATGTGATCTCACCACCTTTGCTAGATCAGTAAAAGCATCTAGCATGCTTTGAGCAATGCTCTAAAGATTTAGAATACGTCGCACTTCAATTTCAGACTAAGAGGTGCGGGGATCTAAATGAGACATAGTGAGAGTAATCCACGACAATTCATGGCATTTTACAGAAATGTTAGTGATTTTATCTCCCCCTAACGACGGGAAAACTGTCTCATCAAAGTAACAATCCGCAAAACGTGCGGAGATATTCTGTCAAGGGCTCTAAGTAGGGAATAATTAATGGCGAATCATAATCAACATAGATTCCCATTTTTCTCTGATGACCCATTTTGGTACGTAGTGGCAGCGCTATTAGCATATAGATTGATTACCCAAACACACATAAATGCAAGACGTTAGGCTCGTATCCAGTAACCAACTGTAACGGTAAATGAGGTTGTGTAGCAGTGGGCCTCAGGCAGACCAATATAGTTGTGTGCAATATTGCATGGCCCCTAGCAAATACCGATAAGTTGGTTCGCATAACCAAAGTCCGAGCTATCGTTTGAAGATGCTTTATGAAAGCTTCTACCAGGCCATTTTGGATGTGAACATGGGGTACATATTTTTCAACTTTAATCCAAACAGACATGCAATAATCGTCAAAATTTTGTGACGTAAACTCTCTAGCATTATCTAGTCGAATCGACTTCGGATAATCAAGGTGATGAGCCCTAAGCTTAATAATTTGTGCTAGAAGTTTCACAAATGCAGCATTCATTACGTGTGGACAATAAGCAGACTTGTGACCATCGCATCGATGCATCAACCAACAACATGAAGTATCTAAATGGTCCACATGTTGGTTGGATAGGTTCAAAAATATCCCCTTGAATCCTCTGAAGAAATTTAGAGGGATCCTGAATAATCTTTGTAAGTGAGGGTTGAATGTTCAACTTCCCCAGGGAGCATGCTTTGCAAAGCGGATGGCCGGGATAAATTTTAAGTGATGCCCATGTGATACTTTGAGGATACGATACATCATATCTTATCCAGGGTGTCCCATTCGGTCATGCCAGAGCAGGAGAGTGCTTTAGAACCCAACCATAAGGCTGGCCACGTGATGGGTCTCAATGGTGTGAATGTTTGTTATGTACAATCCACTCGGGAGACGTTCCAGCTTCTCGTGAATATGTTTTTGGCCATATTCGTAAGAAGTGATACAAAGAAATTCAGAACCATTCTCTTCAATGGTTTAAACATGATACTGATTATCTCGAATATCTCTAAAACTGAGCAACGTTCTGCTGGAATGTGGAGAACAGAGTGCCTCTTTAATGGTTAATTTAGTACTATTGGACAACATAATATGTGCCTTTTTGTATCCTTCTATCAGGTTGGATGGGCCTGAGATAGTTGTCAGATGTGCATTTTTAGGTATGAAGTTAGTAAAATAGTGTTTCTCATGCAAGATGGTGTGCATGGTGGCAATATCAGCCAGACAACTAACTTCCCCACTAGTCATACCTAGAAATAAATTAATTGAATCGGTCACATACATAAATATAATTTCATTCATTCAATTAATTAATTGAGAAAATAATGTCCATAAAAAATAATTATCCATAATTCAAAACAAACCAATCTAAACAAATAATTCCAAGGACTTAGAAAAATTGTCCAAAAATTAAACCATAAAGCTAGAAAAATATAGGGGGTGTTCGGCCACTCCTAGTGGGTTCGGCCACTAGGGGTGTAAAAACACCCTAACATGTCTTAGAAAAATAAAAATGTATTCTTCCATGGGAGGGGATGCCTTCTGAAAATCTGAAACCTCCATAGTTGTAGTAGCATCTTCAGGATGTTCCACATGCAGAAAGTTAGACTCAGGACTAGAATGATACTTAACAATAGCCTCAAGGGTAACTCAGTATATGCGTGACCAATGATCCTTTGATCCACAGCAATAACACATGTCTAATTCAGTGGAAGTTGACTGAACGGTAGTTTTTCCCTTGTTCTTGAAGTTTAGGGCCTTAGGGGCAAGGGGTTAGCGTTTCTGGGTCAAATTTCCTCTCTTGGGTGGGCCTTGTCTCTGTTAACCTTGGGCCTATAGTGGGGCTTGCTGCCTATTACCACGGCCACGACGGGGTTTCCGTCAATTATGACTGCTAGAATTAGACACATGCACTTCAGGCGCAGCGTTCGTGCCAGTGGGTTGAGCTTGATGATTCTTCATCAAAAGCTGGTTCTACTTTTCAACGATAAGTAAAACATATATCAAATTCAAAAATTTGGTGAACTTATGTGCCCTATATTGTTTCTGCATGACAATATTTGTGGCATTGAAGGTCAAATAGGTATTCTCTAGGAGATCTTGTTCGGTTAAGTCCTCTTTATAGAACTCAAGCAGTGATTAGATTCTACAAACTTCAGAGTTGTATTCATTCATAGACTTAAAGTCTTGGAAGTGTAAATGATGCCAGTTGTGTCTTGCTTCAATCAAGTAAATGTCTTTCTGGTGATCAAAGCGATCAGCCAGAGCGAGCCAGAAGGTACGTGGATCTTCCTCTACAAGGTACTCAGTCTGTAGAACATCATGGATGTGTCTTCGGATGAGGATCATACCAATAGCTTTCTGAGCTTCATCGACGGGTTCATTGTCAGTAGGTTCCTCGATAGTAGCTCTAAGACTCTTTGTAGTAAGATTAAGCTTCACGTCTTGGGCCCACTTTAGGTAGTTTCTTCCAAATACTTCCAGAGCGATGAAATCAAGCTTGTTCAAGTTCGACATGTCCTTAAAACAAAGGGTATAACAAAACGTGGTTAGTTGTATTGAAAACCATAGACATATGTCGTAGAACATGCGGATTCTATATACATGTATTGGTTTAATTTAAGTATGAAAGCTATGGGTTTCATGTGATAAGTTTTGAATGAAAACTGTGGGTTTCAAAGGCACTAAATTCGAAACTACAGGTTTGATTTAGCTATGAATGTTCGGTTCATTTATAAGGGTACTTGCAACAACACAGAAGACAATATACAAAAAAGTGTAGTGAATTTGTGGATTGCTTCAGGAACCTAAGTGTGAGTGCATCGAGACAACGAAAGATAGTCAACAGTTCAAAGAATCAAAATAATTTATTGAATCATTAATTGCCAAAAAGTGAACTTCATGTCAATAATTTTGGATTAATTATCAGATTAATGCAGTGTTGGTCACTTTAATTAATTCAATTGATTGTAGAAGCAAAAATAATAATAATATCTGGGCTAAAATTAGCAGGAATGCAAAAAATAATGTTGGGTTCAAAAAATTATAGCCCAATGTCGGTGGGCTTGGGTGATGTGTGCAAGGCAAGGCCCTAAAAGGGCTTAATGAACCATGGGTTGGCTGCAATGCAGTCCAATCATGGCTGCAAGCCATGGGCCGAGGTCTGGGATAGGCGCAGCAACTAAGCTGCTAATTTTGGGTCTTAAAATTGGCTTGGGAAACATAGGCCTAGCACGGGGGCTAGCCTGGGCGTGGGTAAAAGCTGGGCTTCAATTTGGGCTTGAGTGCGAGAAGCATTGCCAAAAGTCTGGCTTCGGTTTGGGCTTGAGTGCGAGAAACCCAGCCAAAAGCCTGGCTTCGAATCGGGGGTCGAGGCACGAGGACTTAGCAAGCAAGTAGGCTTGCTATAGGTGGCGAGAGAGATGAACCCAGCAAGCATTGGGCTTACTAGAGTGGGCTAGAGGCATAGGAGTAAGCCCACAAGAGCTGCAGGCTTACTGGAGTGGGCTAGGGCTGCAGGCCCGTTTCAAAATCCTAACCAGGACAAGGGCCTGGGTGTCATACGTGCGCAGCAAAGCCCAAATGGCTGTCGCCGTGTGGTCCAGACGTCCAACGACATCTTCCCAATATGTTGCACGCGGTTAGGCTAAAAGCCAGCCATAGGGCTCAGCGGCGATGATGCCAGCGGTGGCGCAGCGGTGAGCCACAACTTATGCAGCATTAATTCCCTGATTTTTTTTTTTCGAATTCTATGGTTAAAAACTCTAAGTGCTTCTAAATTAATTTCGATGCTTTGACTCACAAATTCCACATAGCATAATTGCATATTGGATGAACAAATATATATAATTGAAAGGAAAATATAAATATAGGGGGTTCATGCATCATGGAGAATGTTTTCATGCTTCAAGGTCGTTTCAAATATCTTGATTTATTTTAAAAGAACCTGATTGGCAAAAAATAATTGAAAGCCTTTGATGTTGTAGAAGAAAGCCTCATCCACGATCCTTCAATTCCTTAGCTTCTGGAAAGAGCGTGCTGATAACGTGTTGTAGGCCTAATTTACTGAACTGTATTTAGGAATAGAGAGGGAGAGGGCCAGCGGCAAGAGAGAGAAGTGAGAGATGTAATTCTGAGATGTGTGTTGTATCACCCTATTGTGCCTTTATGTATAGTAGTAGGATACGTTAAATCCTTACCCTAATAAGATTACAACTCTAATAGGATAATATCTACTAAAAAGAATATTCTAAGATATCCCTATATACACTAAGATTTAAACAATCACATTCCTAATCTATTAGGACTGTAACACAAATGTGTTTATTATTGTAATAATTTTTAATTAATTATTAAAATTAATTTCTTTTGATATTTTGTATACATTTGCTCGACCAACCACTCTGTCGGCTAACAAAATCAAGTAATATTTTTTTTATATGAAGGTTCACTAAACCGACGGAATCGTCGTCGGTTAAAGTTTTACAAAATTTATTTAGAATCAAATTTTGTTTTGACACGACGAACACATATTCATCGACTAAAATTCGTTCCGTCGAGCCTCGACGGTCAACGTACACTTAACCAACGGAGGTTCGTCACAATTCATGTCGGGCAAAAATGTTTTGGCCGACGAATTATCTTATCCATCGGCAAAATTTTACCACGACGGACTTGGATGACCTAAATTGGTTTGAATTATTACTTTTATTGTGGTCCCACGGATGTAGATCATCCAATGCTCCTAGCATTTAATGCTATGTATCATAGAAGTGGAATCCAATACTTTGAACTACATATGTGTTTTATAGTGCAACACTAAAAACTTTTATCTAATACATCAGTATGAAATCCAGGCTGCACTACAAGTTCCTTTGATCGATCACATAATTGGAGGTATGCATATAATCGTGCAGTACTTAGACATCTTCTACTAGAGAAAATCCCGATTATTTCGGGAGAGAAGACAAAGTCACAAAGTGAAGGGGCATTGGAACATGAAGAGCAAATCATTTTGTTTCCTTCAAGCTCAATGTCTCCTATTTCTAAGACATATATATTTATATCCCTACCCACATTGTAGTTTGTCACACTTAGTACTGCTCTAAAATATGTCCACACGTTAACCTCTTCTCAGTCCTATTTTCCGATCATCATGTAAACTGAATTTGAACCCTTACAGTTGCATGGAAATTTTGGCGTCAATGTTTGGACTTGAATTTTCCGTAGCCTATAGGCCCAGAAATTAGTAAGTGACAAGCTCATTTCACAGAAAAGGCTCATCACACGTGTAAAGACCATGGTTAATAAAGGTTACATTTTGTATATAGGCATGCACAAGAGAAATATGCATGACCTTGTTTAACAGTCCGACATACTACGTTATGATAATAATACGTGGGTTTTGAGTTTGCAGTGTTAGCAATCTCAATAAAAAAATAAAGAATGTTGTAGGGAACTCTTGTCTCTATGATGCAGGGTTCAATTATCTTATCAACATCATCCTGTTTTCTCAAAATTAGGGTTAGGGCCACAGTGGTCCCTGCCGTCAGCGGTTTGCCCAAATATACAAGTATGTTAGGTAAAACTGAGAAAGAGGAGTTTAATTGAAATCATTTCAGGAAAAAAAATAAAAAATAAAAATAAAAGATGAAACACTTTTAATAAAAACATTGCAAATATTTACGTCCTTAAGAGCATTCAACCTGCACTTAAGGTGTCGTGTTGGACTTCTCATGTCACCTCTAAATCTAATATGATTTGAATAAGAAAAAGAAACTTTTTTTTTTTTTTTCTTCTTCTTCTTTTTATTAAAGAAAAAGAAACCCCTTTGTTGTTAAAGGAACGAGAGCAATTAGCTGCATGCATTGCATGGCGTTCAACGATATTGCATTGTTGGTCAATAGTCATGGATTTATATAATTAATGATCATGGTGCTTTTGGGTTTTGGGGATTCGAATTCAACATTACTCAATTGCCTTATCCAACAGTGATGGCTTCTCACATGCACCTCATTACTTTGGCAAGAAAATGAATGAATCCCTGAGACTGGGACTGGAAGTTTATTATGACAGTTACCTTTACACATGCTGGCATTGGGAAATAGGTTAATGAGTTCATTGGCTCACTAATTAATCCTCATATTTTACCAAGATAGTGACCATATCTTCTAAACTAAACTAAGCAAAAAACAACCGCATGCTTAAGAATAATCAAAGCTTAAAAAGTAAATGCTCAAGTTTTGGTAATTATGGTACTCTTAAATTATTATTTTTGTTTCATAAAGAAAGAACTTACGAGTCGAACTGTAATGTGTTTTACCAGAGATCATATAGTATTATTAGCTACGACTTTTTTTTAACTTGCAAATGGTTGAAAAAGGTAACTATCACTCATGAAAGCTGGAAGAAAAGGAATTTTACAGGGGCACCAACATCAGCATTAGATAGAGTCCTTTCAATTTCACACTATACATTTTTTTTCTTTTCAAGTTTTTTTTTTTTTTTTTTTGTCGAAATTCAAATATTATTAAAGATGAACTGAAATGTTTACATCAGACATCAGAGTGTTAAACAGCCATTCTGGTTCAAAACGAACCCACATATGTGAACCCCCCACACGCGTGGCATACGAAGCCACTTGATGTGCAACCCCATTACAGGCACAAGGAGTAAACAAAAACTCTACTGCACTCAATTGTTGTCAAATATAATTCATATCCCATAGGATACCCTCTAAAGCTACCTCCGGGACCAAAACCCCAGTAAGCATTTCCACCAAAACCTTCGAGTTGGTCTCTCACTGAACCAACTCAAATCCCAACTCCACACAAGCCATCAATGCCAATCTCATTGCTTCCGCTTCCCCCCCATCAAACTGGAACCACAAATTATACCTCCCACACCACCACCGGCTTGAAAAATTCCGGCAAAGTCCCTGGCAACCCACCCACAACCCCCCACACTCGTTTGCTTACACCAAGCCCCATCACAATTCACCTTGATAGTACGAAAAGGTGGCTTCACCCACCAGACCTGAACCTCCCCCTCAAGGCGTTGCCTGTCACCATACTGCTGCACAACCTTCCCTCCACTGCCAGCAATCTCCCGCACCTAGAGCTCCAGCCGGTGTGATGAATATTTTCTCAAACACTGCACTATTTCAGCACTTCCGAATCCACCACAATCCACATATCACCCACCGCATGAGTTGTTTCATTTCCATCGACACACCATATTTTTACAACTCCACTTCCAGCACTCCAAAAAATATCCACCCTTCACCCACATTACATATAATTGAAGCGGGGAACTAAACCGAAATACCCACGCAAACGGACAACGAAAAAATAAGTGTACCTGTGTTTCCACCTCTTCGTCACATAATGGGCAACTAGTCTTTAATCGAATACATCGTCATCGTAAATTGGTACGTACTGCTAAGACGTTTCTACACCCTCTCCAAATAAAGTGGCAAAGCTTGGGAGGAACCCCCAAACGCCATAATTCCCGCCATGTTGAATCTTTGGTATCTCCCATACTTGACTACCCAACACCCTTCCGTCCCAACTCTCCATTCCTATTCATCTCTTCAGCAACTAGATATTTGGATTTAACCGAATACATCCCATTACAAGTATAATGCCAAATAAGGCGATCAGGACAACCATGTTGGCTAAGCGGCATGCAAAGGATAATACCAGCTTCCTCCGAACCAAAACACCTTTCTATTGTCGCCGTATCCCATTTCGTATCAGGGTTTACAATATCAGACACCCTACTAGGCATATCAATGTGTCTCGACAAAGGTTTGAATGTTCTTGGTGTAGGCAACCATGGATCTGATAAAATACGAACATTTCTACCATCTCCCATCTTCCATCGAATACCTGCCTTCAATACCTTCCTTCCTTGCAATATTCCTTTCCATCCCTATAATGTTCCCCTACCCACTGGAGCATTAAGAAAATGATGAAGAAGGATAATATTTAGCCTGAAGCACTTTAGCCAGCATTGACTCCAGGTTACAAATCACCTGCCACCTTACTTTAGCAAGCATGGCTGAATTAAACTTTAGCAAGCCTGGCTAAATTAAATGCGATGATTTCCTTAAACCCAAGCCATCCTACTGACCTTTTCTTTGCAACCTTACTCCAAGCCACCCAATGAACTGTTGAATAAGAAGAGTATCCAAGATAACTCTAATGATCCCAAGAAGAAGAAAATAGAGCACACTCTTAAAGAAAGCTCACAAAACAAACTAATTAGCAAAGCTTTTCTTATTTAGCTCTAGGCTTTGTTTTTCCTTGGATGATATACAATGCTTGAGGACTTGGGTATTTATAGCAAACCAAATGAAAGCTACACCACACACTTACTTCACCTAC